>NC_139513.1:104215881-104740881 GCF_947247035.1 Vipera ursinii
ATGGTGGGGTTTAACCAATTTCATAGAATCCTATCACTGAAAGGAAATATAGGATCAGTGCAAGAATCTTAATTAAAGAATCCACAACAGGAGATGATCTAATCTTTATTTAAAAATAGAAAAAAGAAGCTGATTACTTCTCTGGTTAACTATTAAGCATTGGAAACAATATTCCTAGAATTTAATTTCTAATTCTTTAATCACCTATGGGTTCTTTCTGAACTTGTTCCCTTTCACTTTTGAGATTGTGATTTCCACTTGGCAGAACATTTGAGATGGGACCTAGGCCTAGCCAATGTATAATAAAGAGCATTATGGCCCATGATTTGGAAATTATTGCTAAACTGGGTATTTCTTATTGTAAACTGTTCATAAAAAGAGCCTTGGTGGAGCAGTGGGCTAATGCCTCCTTAAGTAACACCAGCTGCCTGCAATTAGTGCAGGTTCGCATCCCACCAGGCTCAAGGTTGACTCAGCCTTCCATCCTTCCGAGGTAGGTAAAATGAGGACCCAGATTGTTGGGGGCAATTAAGCTGACTTTGTAATAATGCCACTTGGGGGGTGTATGAAAGCCCTAATAAGCAGGCATATACATAGAATGAAGGCTACTGCTAAGCTTGTAAGCCGCCCTGAGTCTTCGGAGAAGGGCGGGATATAAATGGAATTAAAATAAATAAATAAATAAATAAATATGATTTCCCTTTATCATTGTCAAATTTCACCCTCTTATTTTAATGCCATTTGTATAACCTAGCACAATCATTCTGAATTCTAAGATAATAGCGTCCCCACCACATTTTATGTCATTTTGCAAATTTGATCATCATTTCTCAGATCTCTTCATCCAATTCATTACACTAGAGTTGAAGGGTACAAGGGACAGAATTGAACTTTTGGCATCCCTTTCAATACTCACTACAAACTGATGAAGAAACATTCATAAGCACACTTTGGAACAAATTTTGAGCCAGCTATCTATACAATTAGCTGAATGCCATCCAACCTACTAATCAGAATGTCATTGGGCAAATTGCTAAATTTTGGCTGAAATCAATATATCACCAGTATTCCCACAATCTACTAATTACTTCATCAAAAACATGAGATAAAGCTTGCATTAAAAAAATGTGTTCTTTACGAATCCATTTTGAATTCTAATAATAGTCACTTGTTTGCAAATTACTTACGGATATATCTCCATAGTCCAGACATCTCCACAATATCAATGTTAGCCTGATTCGGTTATATATATTTGACTCCCCCCCTTTTTTTGAAGACAGAATTGTCAAGGTATAAATCACCTTAGTAGAGGGCGAAGGACCGTGCTTCAGAGGAAATGTGCATGTGCATGAAGGAAGGAAATAAAACATGATACATAATCTTACTAAATACCTTTTAATTACAAAAATATAAAAACTAAATATATATTATAAAGAGAGCTAGCTGACTACATCCTAACGTAACAGACAGTAACAGCAAAGTGAAAGACAATACAAGAATAACTGTGAGAACTTTTTCTAGACATGCGCACTAAACAGTCTGAAACCATAACATAACTGGTTCGCCTGGTGCGCCAGTTGCGACCCTACCTGGACCAAGATGCCCTACGCACAGTCACTCATGCGCTCGTGACCTCCCGTTTAGACTACTGCAACGCTCTCTACATGGGGCTGCCCTTGAGGACCACTCAGAGGCTTCAGCTGGTGCAGAATGCAGCCGCACGAGTTGTGATGGGGGTTTCCTGATACTCCCATGTAACACCTCTACTCTGCGAGCTACATTAGCTTCCGGTTGCCCTCCGGGTGAGATTCAAGGTGCTGGTAATGACCTATAAAGCCCTAAATGGCTTGGGTCCGGGATATCTGAGGGAACACCTGCTGCCAGCATCAAGCTCCCTTCGTTCAGTGCGCTCCCACAGGGAGGGTCTTCTCAGGGTGCCGCCGGCAAAAGATTGCCGGCGGGTAACACCCAGGGGGAGGGCCTTCTCAGTGGGTGCGCCTGCCCTCTGGAACCAGCTGCCTGTGGAGCTGAGGACTGCCCCTGACCTCCGTTCATTCCGCCAGGACCTGAAGACCTGGCTCTTCGAGCTCTCTGACCCAGGCTGAGAATTTTAATTTAAATTTTAATTGGGGGCTTTTACTTTTTCAGGGACTGTTGTAATTTTTTAAATTGTTTTTAACTTTTGTATTTCTTGTTTTAATTACCCTGTAAACCGCCGGGCGGTATACAAATCTAAATAAATAAATAAATAAACTGGTCATATGGGATTCGCTATGGTTACCAGATAAGTGGTATCTCCACAGGTGCAGAAAGCAGGGGAAATGTACAGTTAGAAATGAACTTTTCTGACAAACAAAAAAAAACATGCAGTGACACGTTCCTTCTTCCAGTCATCTGACAATCAATCATCTGAATTTTCCAGTGGCAGTACAGAAACATTCAGACCATCAAGTGTCTCCAGTGGGTTGGGACGCTGAGCCTGTCGATCAGAAGGTCGGCAATTTGGCGGGTCAAATCCCAAGTGCTGCATAACAGAGTGACTGCCTGTTACTCGTCCCAGCTTCTGCCAACCTAGCAGTTAGAAAGCATGTAAAAATGCAAGTAGAAAAATAGGGACCACTACAGTGGGAAGGTAAGAGCGTTCCGTGCGCCTTTGGTGTCTAGTCATGCCGGCCACATGACCATGGAGACGTCCTTGGACAAGCGCTGGCTCTTTGGCTTTGAAATGGAGATGAGCACCAACCCCTAGAGTCGGAAACAACTAGCACACATGTGCTAGTTTACCTTTACCTAAAGATCTAAACACATTCAGATAAATAGAGATGACTGTGTTTCTGTCTGTTTCAAATTTCAAGCTTGTTCCTTCATCCTTATCTTCATAATTGCCTGGTGGAAACCAACCCAACTTCAAAAAAGATTAACTCAAAGTTAAGAGGAGAATCATTCAAGTCTAGCATTTGGGTTTTTCTGAAGTCTTTGTGGGCATTTCTGTAAATAAACTTTGAAAGGAAAAGGCAACTCCTCTCTGCCCATTAAATTCTGCTTCTATGTGCAAAAGCAGCTTCTTCTGGGGATTTTTCTGAAGTAGAATGTATAAAATATATTCCATGTATGAAGAATAAAAAAATAGCCCAAATAACCCCATTGTGGCTAAGTTGTTTTCTTTATCCTGATCTTGTGCTTCAGGAAAGGATGTTCTCTCATACAAATCACAGGTTAATTTCTCTCTGAGAGTATTTCAGATTTGACCATTTCAAACCTGCCTTTCCCTAAAGCAGAATTTTCACCTTTGCTATGGAATGTGTCTAGTTCATTCAGTTAGACTGCTGGAAAAGGGAGTTCAGCAAGGGAACAAATTAATGGGAAAACAGACAGTTGCTTGCCTTTGCACATCTCTAAAATATCAATAAATATTTTTCTGGAGTTTCAGGAGAATGATGTGGTTGAAATCATGCCCACAGAGGCCACTGATCTATGCATTATTTAAATCATCCTGCATTTTCTTTGAATAATCTCATACTTGAGGCTTTTAGAGGGACTTTAAGCATTATATTCTTCCTCTCCACTGCTTACCCCTCCAAATGGAGGAGTAGTTTTATTTTTTAAGGAAGGTAGCAATTTTGTCACTCTAGCTTCAAGGGTTATTGGATGATATAAATCTGATGCACTAGCCATGGCTGAGACTTCAGAAAGGAAAGTAGTTTCCTCAGAGGAATCGAAAAGCTTAGAGTCACTTTTCACACCTGAGTAATGTGCAAGACTTCAGGCAGGAGGCTCATATAAAATCACTGAATATAAGCTTCCGAGCTTATGCTGTCAAAGCAGAACTGAACTGTAGAATCAGCCTTCACCAAAACACCAAAAATTGTATATTTTCTGCCTTACGGGGCAAACATTTATGAAGCAGCATGAATGCATCCTTTTCTAGAAGAACTACTAGGCTTGGTCTTCAATGAGAATATACAGGGATCCTGAAAGGGCTATGTATATGTATATGCAATATGTATATGTATATGTAATATATATATTTGATATATATATATATCAAATCATTATGCGACAGGCATTATGTTAGTATGACTACAATTGAAAAAAATATATAAATTACTAATGGGCTACTAAAAGGGTTAAAAACATACAGTAGAACAAGGTTTTTTTTCCATAAAGTCATAAAAAGCTATTAAACTTCATTATGACATGAAATTTCTAAAAAAAAACCAAATTATGTATTGTAGTGAAGAAAGAGAACATTGCAAGACATAGCTCTATCATCTATCTATCTATCTATCTATCTATCTATCTATCTATCTATCTATCTATCTATCTATCTACCTACCTACCTATCTATCTATCTATCTATCTATCTATCTATCTATCTATCTATCTATCTATCTATCTATCTATCATCTATTTTTTTCTCTATTTCTATCTGTCAGGACCCACTTCAAGCCCACATCTTAAGAAAGCAGAACTCTTGGAACAAATTTCTTCCAAGCAGGAACTTTTATTAAGAGTAGATGATAATGCAGTAGATTATAGTATGCCCAAGCAAGACCCCACACCCGATGTGGGATAGCCAATCCCCAAGTGTTAAGTCTGTTGTGGGAACCAGGGAGATAACATAGGCCCATCTCCAGCTCATGCAGCGAGGATTGGCGTCTTCTTCACACCTTTCTCTGAGAGTGTAGATATAAACCAGGCACTGAGGTTACATTCCTTATTTCTTCCTTTGTTCTTAACTGACAGTTTAAAAGATAGAGTTCAGAGAGAGAGATAATGCAGGAAACAGGATACAGACCCAATTAACAAAGTAAAGGATTACATTGTAGTGAATAGAGGAAGTGAAAGTAATAGCCCTGCAGGCACACCCCCTCCCCCTTGGAAGTATGGCAAAACCCAGGAAAAGGTGGAATGAAATAGAAATGAAATGAAATAGGAATGGGTTTTGATTCTCTCTCTCTCTCTCTGTCTCTGTCTCTCTCTCTCTGTCTCTCTGTCTCTCTCTATATATATATATATGTCTCTGTGTGTGTGTTTTCGTAGATTCGCTCGCACAAGCACGAAACCGAAGACACCAGCCTGAAAATGACAAGTGGGAACTCGTCGAAACGTCGCCAAGACACCCTCAATCCTACACGGGAAAAGATCCGAATACACCAAGACCTACATACACACACACACACACACACACATACATCTAATCAAATTTAGATACCACAAATCTTACTAAGTGACTGAAATAAAATAGTTTTGGTTTACAAATGAAAGCTATAAAAGTATAAAAAATACAGTTAAAACCAGGGTTAAAAACAAATTTAAAAACAAATTAAAAGGCAAATTAAAAGACAGAGGAAAGACCTTGAAGTCATCAGCCACCCCTAGAGTTGTATGTCATTCTTCAATTCTCACCCTGGTTGGCAGTCAGGTCTTCAACTTGTTCCAGAAGACTCAAAGTGTGGGGCACCAACCTCACCTTAGGGGAACATGTTTCATAAAGTGAGGGCAATGACAGAGAAGACTCTCTTCCTAGTCCCTTCGAATTGAAATCCATCTGTCATCCCATGGTAACAGATAATCTTACTGAGCAACTTTCATGTAGAAAAAGGAGCAGAGAGAGTGCTAAACTGTGGCACCCCCCCGCCCCCCCAAAAGCAGGAGCTGTGGGCTAGACTTCTCATTCTCTATCAATACCAATTGGGGCTGGCCCTAGAGGAAGGAGGTGAAATAGCATAAAACTGTACACCTAATAGCTGCCTCAAAAGGATACCAAGGTTGATGATACTGAAAGGTCAAGAAGAACAAGGATGGATGCACTTCCCTAACTTGCTGCCACCAGAGATCATCCAAAAGGGTGACCAATGCAGTACCTGTCCCATATCAGAGCCTGAACCCCAACTGGGTCCAGAAAAATCTGCTTCATCCCAGGACCCTCTCATGTGGAGTTGATAGCTCTTAGCTAGTTGCTTGATAATAGTTTTACCCTATTTGATTCAAGCCTTTTTCTAGTTCTTACTTCCCATAACTGATTCTGTGTTCAAACTTAAATATTCAGATGGGGCAGTCTTTTCTTTTTCCTATTTTTTCCCCTCCATTCCAGTACTATTTTAAAAAAAACCCAAAACATCCCATTACTCATTTGACATAACTGATGCTTTTTTTATTTGTCAGAGTATAGATAACAAAAGTAAGACCAAGTCAAAAATAAGGGAAAATAAAAGAAAAAAAGTACAAATGTTGAATACAAAGCAACATTCAATTTTAAAATGGGACCTGCACATTTTTATAAATAATAAGTATGGAAATTTCTTATTTTGCCTTTTATTACAGGGAACAAAAGCTGAGGGAGTGGGAGAGTGGGGAGGAATAACTTTGACAATTCAGAATGCTCAACCAATCAGGATGAAAACATAGAGTCACTAGAGTAGATAAATGGCACATTCACTGCACTATTACTGGAAAAAAACAGAAAGTGATTGTAGAAATCTATTGCTTTCTGAATGGGCAGTAATGCCATCAGCCAATCAATATGTGACAATTTACATGCTTCTATTTAGATAATTCACTGTCATGTAATGATTGCACAAATCAGAAGCCCTCAATCAAACCAAAAGGTGGTGTAAGAAAAGAAGCCAAAAGCAACATCAGTGAGGCTGGGCTGAACTTTAGTTAGACTTTCACAGCACTTGTGTAATAGTTTTTTTGCAATCACACATTTATATTTAACTTATTGTTGGTATTCATAGTTCAATGTTTCTAACTACAATTCATTTTTAGTGAGGTAACTTATCAGTAGATTTATTTATATGTTCTTTGGAGAGTGATTTATACTACAGTTCAAACAGAACAATAATACAAATACATAAAATTTACTATATTTATCTTGAAGTTTGGCAAAACTGTTTTTATAGAATATTTTTAGGAAGGACATTTCTGTCTGGACATCATTATAATGCTATAATGGCATGAAGGCAGTCAAAATATTTGAAGGTGATGGAATACAGGTTCGTAATGAGGATTTGATAAAGATAGTAGCACCAAGAGAAGGCTACAAATATTTGGGAATTTTGGAAGCTTCCAACTTATTGTAGAATCAAGTAAAAAAACCCACTTTTACCAAATATATCAAATAAGTTCAGCAAAAAATTAAATCATTTGATCAGTGGCCACAGCAAAATTTCAAAAACTGACCAAAAGCAGCAGCATCAACTGAGTTTACCATTGGGTAGGAGATATAGGAGTATTGCCAGCTGTACCAACAGGCTGAAGAACAGCTTTTATCCGTGGGCTGTTAGGCTTTTGAATGGGAAATAATTTTATAAACTTTATGCATAATTGACTTGCGAGGGCGGTGCATTGTGCAATTAGCTCACATGGTGTAATAAGATGGAGGGTTTGTGTCACTGTAAGTTGGGGGTGGGGGCACGAAGGGAGGCTCAGCTAATCTCAGTGTATACATAGTTGTACTTTGACAATAAAGGTTCATTCATAAAGTTCCCAGAATTATTCATTGGAAACTTTGCCAGAGGTTTACTACTAAATGTAGTAAAACTACTGGAACCATCAAGCTGAGAAAAATTTGGAAAATGAGCAGGTTAAAATCTTACAGGATTTTAAGATTCAAACTGAAAAGCATCTTGTTCATGACATGTCTGATATAATAATTATTGAAAAGAAGAAACTATTGTTTGTTGATGTTGCTATTGCAGGCGAACCTAGAAGTGAGTAAAAGCAATTACCTAAAGGATGTACTCAGTATCTGGAAAAACTGAATTTATCACAAACGAACACCTTAATTTTAGAAAAGACCCTTGCCACCTGATTTTTATTTTTTTGGTATGTCAGTCAGTGTGCTGATAACCACTAGGACACCCTGGCCAGTTTAAGCCATAATCTTTCAACTTTGATTTTCAGATCTTGATACTTTGTGATCTATTACTATGTATGAGTACTACAGTTAGATTCAGACTGGTTCAAATTTAATAATTCAAATCCTAACCAAAGACCTAAGCATTGTTAAGGTAGCATCTAAGAAAGGTGCTATAACAAAACATCTTGGATGCCACTTAAAAGAATCTGTGCATTGGCAAAGTATTCATCTTAGATCACCATGAGATTGAATGTTCTAATCAAAATGTACAACATAGCGTTGTTCAAAAATATTTTGAGTTTATAATACTGGTATATTATAAAGTGAGGAATTGATGACACTGTGTTTGTTCTAAAGTACAATAGAGGATTAATTAAGAACAATGTTTTACTTTTCCTTATATATAGAAATGTATGGAATGGTTTGGCTATCCACATAGTTCTTCTAAATAATTTTTTTCTCAGAGTGCATCCCTTTGGAACATCTAAGTTACAGACAGACCTTGTCTCAACCTCTGTCCCTGTTAATATATCTTAAAATGAGCAATCAAAATAGCAGAATGAATCTCTTCAGCATGGACGTCTTCTAGAACAGGACAGGGAAAAAAGCTGCTTATAATATTAGCACACAGTGAAGGAGAAGGTATTTAGACATAAGCCCAAAGGCATAAGCAAAATGCTTTTTTTAAAGAAAATCTCCACTAGAATTTTATTTTATTTTATTTTATTTGCATCTAATGCATTTTGAGCAGAAAGGATTTTGTTTAGAGACCATGTTGCCTTACGGTTTTCTGCCTCTGAGAATCTTCCAGCCTTAAGGAAACCACTAAGCTTCTCCAAATCTTAGTCTTTCAACTCTGATTCCACTTTTTATGATCCCACAATTCAGTATAGCTTATGCTCTATATACTTACTTTTCAAATAATAAAGTATTAAACTCCACTAAGAATTAATTTGCAATAGAACAATTCAAAGGACTACAATAAGCATTCTGGATTTACTTCAAAAAATAAAATCAGTATTTATTTAAAATGTAAGTGAATATTTAAATATTCATTTAAACCATACAATTTAAGAATGCATATTACTGTAACATGATATATTTTACAATGAATAACAGGAGCAAATTAATAAATGCTAAAATTAGTACAGATTTCAAAATAAGGTTAAAGTAAAGTAAAGTAAAGTTGGTCTCAGCTCATGATCATTTCACAAATATGCAAATAGTTTCCTTAATAATATGGAAGCAGTTTTCTCTAGGATTATTTTATTTCCTGGTCTGGTCTACAGCCTGAAATTACCAGGTTATCCTATCAATGTATTAATAGACACCAATCCTGCTTTTCACGATCAGCCAGGATCAGCAAGAAGTTGCCATCTAACTGAGCAAAATTTTAAATGAATAAAAATCGCCCCTTCATGTATATTTCCACTCCAACATTCCTAACAGCCTTTTTCTAAACCACTCCCAAGCCAGAATAACTGACAGATTCTCACATATGAGTGTCATAAATCTTGCAATCTTAAAATAATATTTCAGTTATACCATTGATTATGTTATAAAATCCATATTCTTAATCTCTGATACTTCCTTCAATTTACACTTAAGATGACATTCAAGTCATTTTGATTTCATCATAGCTGTATGTCCTATGAGTATTCCTGTTGTAAAGTAAAAAAAAAATAATGCCAACATTTACCCATAACTACAGAGAATATTATACATGATATATTTACACAATACAACATAGCAGTTCTTGTTATTTATAAAATTACAAATAATAGTACCATACATTAATTAAGCATACTGAGTCTAGTGGATATACTGATTTTTTGTTTCCTATATCAGCCAACTCATGCAATTAAAACAAACCCAGTGGTACTGAGAAGACTTAGTGATGCACTAATTACATACCTTTACATTGTATAAAAATCTGGTATTGTTATCTTGTGGTATGCTTTTTATCATGCAATAATAAAGTCTGAAAATCTAATTAAAAATTACTTGATTTATAATTCAGATAAAAATGTGATTATTAGGAGGCCTGAATCTCATCAGCATCAGCCTCGTTGTCATCATCCCATCTCTTAAACAAGGCACAGTGCTGATTAAAAGGAAAGTACCAATTAAAAAGAAAAACACACAGTGAAACCCCAAAATGCATATATGTATTTACAAATTGCTGGAAGGGTAAAATCAATTCTTAAAAATGCATGGAGGAGCATTAACAGAAAAAGACATAATTTGAAGCACTTATACAAAACCAATACCTTTTGTTAGAATGTGTATAGAAACTCTTACTTAGATATGACATAGAGACAAAACAAATAGAAAACTATTCTCAGCCCTCGTCCGGAGAGCAGGGAAAAAATACAACCGGAACGAGCGCCAAGTCCACAGGGAAAGGTTTATTGTCAACAGACAGCAATTCCAAGGAAAACAAAGTCAGCATTGGCCGCTACCCGCAGCCAACGCTGCTAAATACCCACCAAAAGTAAACACCCACACCCCACCCAACCGCACCCGTATCCGCCCCTCCCATACTTAAAGCCCGCCCCTCCCCGAAGGAATCTTTCGGCCCTCGCCCTGGCACCTGGCACCCTTCACCATCCAGGTAAGCCCCCACCCAAGACCACAACCCACCACCATCATGTGCCGCCTGCACGCCCCACCCCAGGACAGGTGCCACCCATCCCTGACCTCCAGACACCACCCCACCCCGCCACAGACCCCCGTTTTTGTCCGACAGTCCCTCGTCCCGCATGAAGGAGGGTGGGAGGCAGGAAGCAGTCCTCCGCAGGCCTGCCGATGCCGCATCCTTCCACCTGCTCTGGTGTCATCCCGGTTGCAGGCCTCGCGGTTGCAACAGGCCCGTCTCCCAGCGAGGCAGCCGTGGAGCCTGCCGTGGAGCATGTGCACGCTCCCCAGCTGTCCATACACCATCATGTTGCTGTTGCTGCTGCTCCGGCGAAGGGAAAGGTGCAGGAGCTGCCCACCGTGGAGCAGGTTCATCAGGGAGACGTGTGGGGTGCGGGTGCCTCGAGGCAAGGGTCCGTGGGTGCAGCGCCGGTCGTCGGGGTCCTGCTGAATGTCAGGCCTGCAGGGCGCGACATGCTGCCCCTCCTACCAGGGCCCCTCCTGCAGGGAAAGAAGTAAAGGGTAAGCAATCATCCACCTGGCTCGCGGCCTCCACCCATTCCCCGCCCGGCTTGCTGGGGTGTTGTCGGTGGAACACCTGCACTAGCTGAGGAGCGTGCACATCCGTTTCCCACACCCACGTTGCCTCCTCTACGGGGTACCCCTTCCATCGGATCAGGTATTGTATGGCCCCCCTATGTTCTCTGCAGTTGAGGACTTCCTTTACCTCGAAGTGCTCACCGTGAACGAGCCCAGGTCCGGTCGGGTTTGCAGGCCTGTCGGGTTTTCGGCCGTGCCAGCCGGTCCAACGGCCTCAGTCCCTCGTCCTGTGTGAAGGAGGGTGGGAGGCAGGAAGCAGTCCTCCGCAGGCCTGCCGATGCCGTGTCCTTCTGCCTGCTCCGGCGTCATCCCAGTTGCAGGCCTTGTGGTTGCAACAGGCCCGTCTCCCAGCGAGGCGGCCGCGGAGCCTGCCGGCGCCGGGTGGAGCCCGACGGGGCCGTCTTGCACATGTGCGTGCTCCCCAGCTGTCTGTACACCATCGTGTTTCTGTTGCTGCTGCTCCAGCAAAGGGAAAGGTGCAGGAGCCGCCCGCCATGGAGCAGGTTCATCAGGGAGGTGGGTGGGGTGTGGGTGCCTCGAGGCAAGGGTCTGTGGGTGCAGCGCCGGTTGTCGGGGTCCCACTGAATGTCGGGCCTGCAGGGCGTGACATGCCACCCCTCCTACCAGGGCCCCTCCTGCAGGGAAAGAAGTAATGAGTAAGCAATCATCCACCTGGCTTGCGGCCTCCACCCGTTCCCCGCCCGGCTTGCCGGGGTGTTGTCGGTGGAACGCCTGCACTAGCCAAGGAGCGTGCACATCCGTTTCCCACACCCATATTGCCTCCTCTATGGGTTACCCCTTCCATCAGATCAGGTATTGTATGGCCCCCCTAAGTTCTCTGGAGTCAAGGACTTCCTGTACCTCAAAGTGCTCACCATGAACGGGCCCAGGTCTGGTCGGGTTTGCAGGCCTGTTGGGTTTTCGGCCATGCCAGCCGGTCCAACGGCCTCAGTCCCTCGTCCCGCGTGAAGGAGGGTGGGAGGCACTGGTACACAATTACATCAATAATATCTGGAATAGATCATTCAGTAATAAATGTTTGAAATGCCATGAAACAGAAGGAACATTTTACCGCATCTGGTGGACATGTTAAAAAAAAACAACGCTTCAAAAGTCCTGGAAAGATAAACATAATATAATGCAATTTGGAAATTAAGTTTGAAATCAAATCACAATTGTTCTTTTTTAAAAAAAATATTTTATTAATTTTCTAATTTTACAATCAAAAGTATTTAATAAACAATGTGTTGTCTGGGTCCATTGGTACAGTGGTACATATTAACTTTCTGTATCTAGTTCCAGTACTACACCATCCAGTGCTTATTTGATCCTCTCTTCTTTGGGTGGTATGCATTTCTCCACACTGGGCAAATACAATTCTTATTATTATTAATACATATATAATTAAATATAGACATCTTCATCACATTTTTCTGGTATTGTACATAATATTGATAGTATCAGTTTATAATATCTTTTCTAGCCAAAATGTGTCTCAATTGCATTTGCACTTAAAATCCATTTGTTCAATCAATATACACTTTTATTTTTTTTAAAAAAAATTCCCCTCAATATTCAAGGTATCTGTATCGCTTATAATTTTGTCATACTAAATTGTATTTGGGTAACCAAAGGCTTCTCTTATTTAAACCCTTTTAGAATTTTCATAGTTTCCATCTCATAACACAATATAATATTCTAGTTAGAAATCCTATCCTTCTACTTATAGTAATACTTTTATTTCTAACAGTTATCCATTTTCTTAAGCATATTCAAACATCTGTTTAATAGTATAATATTCCTTCTCATAGGTCAAAACCTCTATTTTCTTCAGTATTACTCTAGCTTTCTTCTTTTGCCAAATAACTTTCCACGTCAGTGCATTTGAATTATCAAATAATTCTTCCTCTGTTTTTGTATATATTGTTTGGAATGAGGAAGAGAATTTGATTGAAGTATTTTTAGAAGAACGTTCAACCCATTTATATTCATCTATCTTTTTCCTTCAGTTTTTCTTTTCATTTCTTGTTCGTTAATATTCAGCATTTCTCCTACCAGCGCTATCATCTGTTCAATCAGCTCTTCTTCCTTATCCTCAAATATGTTCTGAGATCTTGACAAGATATCTTTTCCATTTCCAGTGTTATCACTTCATCTTCTAATTTTTCATTTGTCTGTATCTGTATGATAATTCCTTCCTTTAGGTCCTCCATCTTTAAATCCATTTCTTTTAATTTTCCTTCTGTTTTCTGGGTTACTAGTTCCTTCTATAGGTTAGAAAATTGTTCTTTTATCTCATTTGTGTTATTTTTAATCTCATCATGAAATAAAACAATTGTCTCTTGGATTGATTTCAACATAGAAAAAAATTATTTTGGAGATTCATTAACATTTTCTTGTTGGTATATCAAGCTGGGAGCTTCAGAGATAGGTGTTAAAGATGATTTTTTACCATTTAAGGCTAAGTATGGAACACTCATTTTGTTTTTGTATGTAATCTTTATAGTCCAATAGGGTCCCCAACACAGATAAGCAGCCCAAGAGGGTTTTTTCCCCTTTTCCCAGCTGCAGTCTTCAAAAGTGAAAGTTTCCAAGGACAAAGAAATTCTTATCTGAATCTGTTCAGATAGCCAAGTTCCTTTAATAATAAATTGTAGTGCTGTAGTTTTACACTAGATGTCATTAACACCATCTTCTATCTTTTTAAATCCAAACTTATATTACAAACTTTTCAAGTCTCTTTTCCAAAAAAGTCTCAAAAATACTTTTAGTCCCCAAATTTCAAAGCTATATATCTGTATTGGTTCCAAATTAATCTTGTAATTTTCTCTGTTTTCTCTCAAGCAATTAATTCACGACTCTTCATTTCCTGAGAGAATGGGGTGAAAATTCCCCTTCCCTATCTTTGGGGAGGATTCTTTGTTTTGGGTATTTTTTTCCAGGAAAAGGTCTTAAAATTATAAAGAGAGGATATAATCTCACCCAGTTCCATCCACGTTGCTCAAAGGTTGCTCGTTAGTGCTTATTTTCTTCAATTGTCAGCAGCTTCTGACTGGCCACAGAGGTGTAACCAGTCTTTCCCCTGTTGGTTTGGAGGGCTTCTTCAAATCAAATGGAGGGGCCACTGCCCGTCTGCAATTGATGAGGTTTCTCTCTTTCATCTTTGCCTCTCCAGGGTGACTTTCCACCCTTTTTATGGGACCCAGCAGGGTGGAATCAAACATGGAAGATGGAGCTCCATCTTCCTGTGCCCATAACGCTATAATGCCTAACTGTCAATCAAATCATAATTGTTCTTAATAGGTATAATCTTAGAGAAAATCAACAAGAAATAACATACTATATTGAGATACATACATACATACAGTAAGAATACATTTTTGCCCAGAATAAATTTATATCTAGAAGAAAGATATAACCCCAGCAATATCTGATTGGGAATTTAATTATATGCAGTAATGACAAAATTAACAGCATATATTCATAACAGAAGTTTAATTATTTTTTTTTAAAAAAATATTCCCATAAGTACAATATTTCTTGTAGCATGGCAAATATTAACATTTAATGCTTAAAATAATCTGATTAGTGAATTATCTAAAATAATTCATCAGACTGGTAATATCGGATAAAAAAAGAAACAGAAGAATAGGGCAAAGGAAGGGGAGAAAATTGTCATCTGTATGGTAGGATATGTAGGGACACGGTGGCTCAGTGGGTTAGGACGCTGAGCTTGTTGATCAGAACGTCAGCAGTTTGGTGGGTCGAATCCCGAGTGTCGCGTAACAGAGTGAGTGCCTGTTACTCGTCCCAGCTTCTGCCAACCTAGCAGTTCAAAAGCACATAAAAATGCAAGTAGAAAAATAGGGACCACTACGGTGGGAAGGTAACAGCATTCCGTGCGCCTTTGGCATCTAGTCATGCCGGCCACATGACCATGTAGACATCCTCGGACAAGTGCTGGCTCTTCGGCTTTGAAACGAAGATGAGCACCAGCCCCTAGAGTTTGGAAACGACTAGCACGCATGTGCGGTGGAACCTTTACCTTTACCTTATGGTAGGATACAGAATCCAATACAGTTGGTTGAACATTTTCCTTCAAGACAGGAATACATTAAAATGCACAGGATAGAAGGAATTAGCACTATTTATTACTTTATTGAATAAAAAATAGGACAAACTCTTATCTGAATGAATGGAGCCAGAAAACAGCATATCTTTCACTTCTGTGACAGATGGTACTTATAGAGAATGAAAAATTGAGAATGCACTCATTTGTGGTAAAAAGAGACTGGGCCCTCAGTATAAAATCATGAACAGGGGCAACCAACTCAAGGGAGACTTTGATGATATTAAGAATAATAAAATTTAACTAAAGTAATATGGCGCATTGATGGTACAGTTTTGCCAACATCAAAAAAGTAACATGTTTCTTAAAAAAGCAGCTGAAAACAAATCTTGTGAAACACATGAATAATCATGTAACATACAATATTTGATAGATAGTTGAATGGTATCAAGGGAAAGGGAAACCAATTAATCTGATAATTGGGAGGCAAAACTAAGACCAAAGAGGGTATAATTATTAAAGACAACACTAAATTAAAATCTCTCCACTAATTGTTTCCACTAAGGAAAGAAAGAATAATTAAAGAGCAAAAAGACTGGGAGAGAAATCCTGCATTACTACTAAAGAATTAGTATGAATGAAGGACAGCATAGCTAGAATTCACAGAGCCATATAGGAATCTTCCAAAAATATCTGTAAAATAATAAATGAAAAATATTGGCCAATGATGAAAATTGTGACCTAGTAATAGAATATCAGAATAAGAGAGTTAGAAGCGACAGGAGCCCTATACCATTTCAGACAAATGGCTGTCCATGCTCTTCTTTATAACCTCCAGTGACGGCAAGCTGTTCCACTGATTAATTGTTCTAACTGTCAGGAAATTTCTCCTTATTTATAGGCTGGATCTCTCTGTGATTAGTTTCTATCCACTTATTCTTTCCTGCCTTTGGGTGCTTTGGAGAATAGATTGGCCCCCTCTTCTTTGTGGCAGCCCCTCAAATATGTAATAGTAGTCAAAGAGAAGAGCAGCTTCCAAGATTGAATAAAATAATTTTTATTCCCCCAATTCCCTGTGAATAAGCTTTAGAATAATAGATATAATCTGTGATTTCTAAGACATAATTACAAAATTGAATTTTGGTGACCAGCACCAAGGATATCACACCTAAGCATATAATCATTGTAAAGGTTCATCTTCTTCATCTATAGCAAAGCATTTTGCAGCAGACATTTTATAGTGGGTGGCTGACAATAACCAGGTCAGTGACAAGGATCTCACAATTTTGAAACAGAAATGGGGTGAAAGCTGCTCCCAGAACAAATTCTGCCCAGCATAAGCTAGAAGCATATAATTATGTGATAGCCCAGTTGTGGCTGACAGACCAGTCTTGGATTCTGTCCAGACTCCCACTTGCAATTGGCTTTGACCTTGTTATAACCCCCCAGCAGCTCTTCTAGAGCAAGACTTACTGTTCATAGTGTTCGGGATATAGCTGCATGGAACTTCTGCTCTCACCTTTGCTACTGAAACCATCAGTCACAAATAGTTATTCCACTGTTGCTTTTCTTTGGTCATAGGCTATGACAATTCAACAGATCCAGTCAATTATTCGAGTAGCATGCTGAGTTGCCTTGACAAGCTCGCATAAATAAAGCAGCAAATACAAACAATATTTCAAAAGTTAAACTCCTTGTTCATGACTTAGAGGTAGAATTACAGTATAGGATAAAATTCACTTTAACCGAGGTCTGCTGCACTGGAAGCATTTTAATCATTTGCACATCTTTTCAGGTTATTTTCAGATCATTCCAGATCACCCGGATCAACAATTAATCAGTGGAACAACCTGTATCCAGAAGTTGTGAATGCTCCAACAATGGAAGTTTTTAAGAAGAGATTGGATAATTATTTGGCTGAAATAGTATAGGTTTTCTGCCTTAGCAGGGGGTTGGACTAGAGTACCTCCAAGGTCCCTTCCAACTCTGTTATTCTGTTATTTTAAGATTTTCTTCTTTCCTTAACAGACCAAGCCCCACTGTAAAATTCATGCTGCCTCGATGAACTGGCCATGAAAGCATCAAAATTAAGACTGCAAACAGAGCCAAACTATTGTCAGCAACTTAGAAAAAAACTCTCTCAGACTTTTTCACCATGATTATATCTTTGCCATCTATATCTATACTGCTCCTGAGTCAGCCATCCACTAAATGATAGCAAAAAGATGGAGAAAGCTCTAATTTTTTGTTGCAATTTAGTGGTCATCCATTTATCACATTTTGGAACTCCATCTAAGGGGTTTGCTTTGAGGCTCAGACAACTCTATTCATCTCCCTAAAAGAAACAATTGGGTAATTTTTCCCCCTCAGATTTTCAATTACACCAAGAATGACATTTTAAATGATTATCAATCTGAAGTTTGCTATATATCTGCCAAAGAGTTTTGCTGAATTCAGAAAGGGACAAAAATCATCATTCCTTATGATTCATCCTTCCTTTTCAACATTTGCCTGAAATGTGGCATGTTATGTTGCTTGCCATAGAGACTTTTATCATCATGATTTCTGTTCCCAAAGCACTAAAATGTATTAACATGTAGAGTAGTACAGTCTGAAACTTCTTACATTTCTATGGAGTTTGACACAGAATATTCCTTGGTAACTCCTTAGGTAGCCTGCAAATTTCATCTTATTCTACAGTAAAGCAGAAATGTAACAGATGTCTCATAATTCCCATGCCTCAGAAGAACAACACTCTGTTTTCAATTTCAATTGACTTCTAAGCATCAATTTAGATCTCATTTCCTCTAGAACAATCTGTCTTTTGTAATTCTGGACTGGACCTTCCAACCAACTCCGATAGCTTTCGAAACCTTGATTATAAGTCCCAATTCTCATTCCTGTAGATGATTTTTTTTTCAAATAAAAATTGTGTTTACTGTCATGTAGCAGTAAGATCCACAAGGAAATCAGCATTCCAATTTTAGATATGGTGCCTCATCATAATATCTCACATTGACCCAAAGATGATAACTTAACACCTGAAATTTCTGTTACTAAGTGAAACAGTTGTTAAGTGAATTTTGCCCCATTTTTGCATCCTTTCTTACCAGTTGTGAAGTGAATCACTGCAATTGTTAAATTAGGAGCATGGTTGTTAGGTGAAACTGGCTTCCCCATTGAGTTTGCTTGACAGGCCATGAAAGGTGATCATGTGACCCAGGGCACTGCAGACTGTCATAAATATGAACCAGTTCCCAAACACCTGAAATTTTGATCATGTGACCAAAGTGCTTCCATGGATTGTAAGTGTGAAAAAGGAGTTACTTCAATGGTTGTGTGAAAAATGGTCATAAGTCACTTTTTTCAGTACTGTTGTATCTTTGAATGGTCATTAAATGAATTGTTGTAAGTCAAAGACTACGCATGATTTAAATATATGTTGTCTTACCAAAACACTGCACTCAAAAAACTCTTTCCTATACATTTTAAAATGACACACAGCCATGCCCCAATATGCACACGATGTTGTTGCTTCAGTTTCTCATCCACTTTCTCATCCACAATATGTTGGTTTTAGTTGAGCAAACAACTTTGCTGGAAATTGCTTTCTGTGCATTACATGTTTTCCTAAGTGATATTTCCCCAGAGCTGGCAGATTGCTTTATTGTAGCAGATGTGCATGTTTTTTGGACAATAACCACCATAAGGAATAGCATAATTACATTTACTGCTGTTTGAATAAATATCAAGTAGAATGGATACTTCTGCATACAAACCATATCCAGTTGCCTTTTTCACCCTTCTAAATCTAATTTTCCAGTTTTTAGGTGATATGACCTATACATTGCTTCTTTTCCTGAGTGTCACACAAATACACATTTGTTGATAATGTTCTTTATACCTCACAAATATATTACAGCATTTAGAAAGAACATGGAGAATAGTTTGAAATCACTGAGAGGTCAGGCAAGCAGTGAAGGAGAAGAGTTCAAATACCTTCCTAAAATGTGCACACTTAAGCATTACTAAACAAATCGCTATAAATGAAGTTCAAGGTTGGAAAGCTACCCTAACATTTTCTCCATTTTATAAAAATGTAAATACTTCCCAGAAATCCAAAGGCTTTTTGTCTTTATCACTAGCCATTAGACTATAATGTCAGTGCTAAATGACACATAACTGTAGATATGGGTGCATTAATAATTAACATTCAATCCATTCCAGTTCTGTATATACTAACAATTAATTCCCTTTTGACAAATTTTTCCATTCTTCATCAATTTAAAACTCACACATAAGAAAACTTAGATATTTGTGTGTAATTTCCTCTATATTTGTTTGTTTGTTTGTTTGTTTTTGAGGGCAGCTTCTGAGCTAAGAACGATTCTGTAAAGTTCAGGAAAGTATTGAATCCAGAATTCAAATTCACAGAATTATCCTGAAAGTAGATTTGCTTAGGCTGCTTAAGAAGGTAATGCAAGTAGAATTCTCCATATTCCTCTTGTAGGCACAAAGCAGCTTACTTTATGCAGCTGCTTAAGAAGTTGCCCTGGATTTTTTGTTGCTGTTGTTGGGGAAGAGGGTATCAGATCCTTCTGCTCTATGTCTGATCCTGATTAAACTGATCACTGCTACTAAGAGTTTTCATAGGATCACGTGAACTGATACATGCTTGTTACATAGCAGAATATTGCTCTTCATTTACAATTTTCCTGCAATTGCATAATTAACATAGCATGTGTACAAGTTTATCTTTTTCTTGTTAGACAATAGTCAGTTAATTTTTAAGTCTGGATCTTTTTTAGGATCTTTTTTACATTGTTGATATCTTAATGTTATTATTTAATATTTCCTTGTTTGTTTCTGATCTTTGATCATCATAAAACTGTATCTTAATGTTATATTAATAAATTATTAAAATTAAATCAGTATGGTACTTCCCTCAGATAATTCTATAGCACATTTGTGTTCATTGTAATTAATCTTTTAGCACAGGAAGTTGTCTTTGATGTGATTCATGATCAATACACAGGTCAAACTGTATGGAAATGAGGTTGACTTCATAAAAAAAAAACAAAAAACCTAATGCACAATATCAAAGCACAGCCCACTCCAAAGACATTACATACTTCTTAGTTGTTTCTGGCATCTATAATTGCTTGACATTCTTCCAAAAAATTAATTTGAAGAACATATGTTTATTTCTGTTTAATTTCAAAAGTAAATAGCTAAATCAAAGGATCAGCTGCCTCTGATAAATAACAAACAAAAAGCCAGAAAATACTGTCCTAATTGATTGGTTCTCCTATAAAACTTAAATTCTAGGTGTTAAAATTGATTTTTCACCGTGGGGAAAATGGGAGGCCATCCCACCTGTTATTCTGCCTGAAGATTTATTTAAGTTGGGACATTAGAGAAACCTGGACAGCAAAGGCAATGGCAAACTACTTCTGTTTTGTTACCAAGAAAATTGACTGTGTTCTTGTGCAAATTGTTTTATGATTTTAATGGTTTTAAATGTTTCTGATGGTTTTTTTAAATATATTTTATTATTTATTTACAATAACATTCTTTAGTGCTTTGTAAACAGCGTGTTGTCTGGGTTCATAAGTTTAAAAAACAATCAATAATAATTAATTTCTATAGTTCCATAATCAATATATTAATTAATGATATATTTCTTTGATCTTCTCTTTATCCAATAATATTCTCCTTTTGTCAAGATTAAGCAAGTATTATTCTTAAAATTCAATACATATAAAGTTAAATATAAACATTTTTCTTGTTTTTGTACAAATAACAGTAACATCATATAGCATATAGCATATAGCATCTTTTCTTATCAATTTATATTTCAGTTGTGTTTATAAAAGTCATCTTAAGTCACTATATGTCCTGTTGTCAAGATTTTTATTGAAGCTTAATTTCCCCTTCTGTATTCAAACCATTCTTATCAGTCATAATTTTCTCAAAGTTAATAACCTTTAAAATATCCAACCTTTTCATTCATGTGCACCATCCCAATATTTTTACTTTTCTTATAATGTAGAAATTGGTATACTACTTATATATCTTGTCTCTCTTACTGTGAGACCCCTTTATATCCATAGTTTATCTATTCTTTTAACTGTATTCAAACTGGTGTTTAACCATACATCTGGTAAGTCACATCAAATCTCTCTTATGCTAGGTTCTTGAGAAAGGCAAAAACCACGTCAAACATTGAGCTAATTGTGCAACCAACTATAATACATCATTTGGATTTTAATTATGTTGAAAGGCCACAAAAGTGTTAGCTACCATCCCCTTGGTGGGAAGGGTACTCCACTGAGAATGTCTTGCAATAAGAGGGACTGGAAGGTTCTCCTGTTCATGTAGCAAGAAATAATTTATTTAGAAAAGGTGGCCTTTAGATACCTAGGCCCTTCATACATAAATGGCACGGGCCTGGATTATCTTAGGGAGCACCTGCTGCCAGCATCAACTTCCCATCGTCCTGTGCGCTCCCATAGGGAGGTCCTCCTTAGGGTGCCGCCGGTCAGGGAATGCCGGCGGGTAATCCCCAGAGGGAGGGCATTCTCTGTGGGCATGCCTGCCCTTTGGAATGATTTACCTGTGGAACTTCGGACTGCCCCTGACCTGCGCTCATTTCACCGGGACCTGAAAATCTGGCTTTTCGATCTATCTGGCCTGGACTGAGGGGGTTTTAGTTTCAAGTTTTTAACATTGTTTTATTTTTGGGCTATTAATTTAATTCTTTTTAATTCCATTTGTTATCTTAATTTTATATTGTCTTTTAAATATTGCCCTGTAAACCGCCCTGAGTCCTTCGGGAATAGGGCGGTATAGAAAACTAATTAAATAAAAAATAAAATAAATAATAACCAATACCTCAAACTCCACTCATAAATACCATCAACCAATGCAGCTTTGATATATTGTTACAGTTCTGATACAGTCCAGTAAGCATTTTGGCTACTGTATCTGGACCAATTGTAATTTTTGGCAGGTTTTTAAGAGCAGCCTTCTGTATATCAAATTATAGTAATTCAACTGACAGGTGCGTAGAGCGTGAGAAGGCCTAGTGTTGAGGTGGAATCCTGGTAACTACATGAATTTTTCTTAGCAGAATTTGCTATTTTCTTTTTCTTGATTTATACAACCCTCTAAAAAGAATCTTTAAAGCGTCTTTCCCCCCTTCTACATTGTGAAATAAAATAAAATAAGGCACATCTTTTTAAATTTACAAGCATACATTTTCAATAGAAATATTTTTTTAATTAACCGTCAAAAATCAAACTCAAACAATAGTTGTAGCCGATCAGTTAACCTGTGTGGTCACTGAAAATTAACGAAATCAAATGTACTGTAACTTCAGGCTAAATGTTGATAGAGTCTGACTTACCCTAAGCTTCAAATAAATGACCACAGCTTATATAATCCAAGTACTAGCTCATTAATTCCCTTGTCCCTCTGATCATTTAATATATTCGATAGGAATCAATTGACCATGTCTGACAGTCTTCCCCCCCCCATTGCTTCTCATCTTCTCATTAATTCTTTGTGGGCAGAAACGGGTTTACTCTTGATCACTTTCCTGCATCTTTAAGGTTGCCGTTGGTTCATCTTGTTTTGTTTTCAGATGTGCTTCTCTGATTGTTTCTAACAAATAGATGGCAAAGTCAGTCTGATTAAGAAGAATGTTGGCTGCTTGGAGAAGATTTATGGTAAGAGATTGCTGGCTAAAAGTAAAAAGTAAGACTGATAGATCAATGCCATTACATGCTTTGTCTGATTGGCCACCACTGATGACACACATTTGTTATATTTATATGCTGTACAGGTAGTCCTTGACCTACCACAATGGACCTCAAAATTTCCACTGCTAAGCAAGACAGTTGTTAGCTGAGTTATGCCCCATTTTACAACCTTTTTGCCACAGCTGTTAAATAAACGACTGCAGTCATTAAGTGAATTATGCAGTTGTTGACTTTGCTTCTTGGACGCCAGCTGGGAAGGGTTACAAATGGTGATTACATGACCCCAGGACAGAGCAAATGTCATCAATACGTGCCAGTTGCCAAGCACTTGAATTTTGATTGCGTGTCCATGGGAAGGCTTGCAATGGTTGTAAGCATGAAAACCTGTCAAAATTCACTTTTTTCAGTGCCCTTGTAACTTTGAATAGTCACTAAACAAATGGTCTTTAAGTCAAGAGGTCCTTGACTTACAACAATTCAGTTAGTGACCACTTGAAGTTATAGCAGCACTGAAAAAAATGACTTATGACCATTTTTCACACTTATGACCATTGCAGCAACCCCAGGGTCATGTGATTTACATTTGCTTGCTTGACAACTGACTCACATTTATGATGGTTGCAGTGTCCCTGGGGTCACGTGATCACCTTTTGTGATCTTTTGACAAGCAAAGTTAATGGGGAAACAAGATTCACTTAACTACTGGGTTACTAATTTAAGAACTGATTCACTTAACAAATGTGGCAAAAAACATCATAAAACGGGGCAAAAGTCATTTAACAAATTTCTCACTTAGCAACATAAATTTTGGGCTCAGTTGTCGTAAATTGAGGACTACCTGTATAGTACTTATCCAATGCAGCTAAATAAAATTGTGATTGATTAACTGTAATGAAGTGCACTAGATGTTCTGTGTTGTTTTTTTCCTCACAGCACTCTTAGAAGATTGGGCCCATAGATATCAAAGAAGATGTCTATTGATTGTGTTCTCCTGCAACAAAACATTGTCAGGTTTTGGAGAGCTATTGACAGGACATCACATACTAGATCTTTATAGGTAAAAAAATATCCTGTTTTTTTATAAAAAAATATTGCATAAATATTGACAGATTATTTAAACAGAAATCACCCAAGAATAAAGGTGCAATAAGCAAAATTAGAAAACAATTACTAATAAAACATCAGTAAAACACACACACACACACGCACACACACACACACACAAATACAGCATATGTTCTCTCCTTTCCATTTATTTCCTGAACTGTTAACCACTATCTAAATATTTGTACTGCACTTTGAATGTTAAGTACTGAAGATTACTGCTAGCATCTGTTAAAGTGAATTCATGTACTGTTTTTTATTTGCCTCTATTTTCCTAAAATATGGGTACCAAAGGTCTGGATTTGGCTTGCTGTGTATTATTGCTGTTGGAATTTAGTTAGGCTTCTATTCTGAATATATATTTAGCCCTTGCTGCATATTGTCCACTATCTCTCTTTGGTCCAGTGAGAGCAGCCATTTGGCAGAGCCCAAAGATACATTCTGTTTCTATTCATTGCTATCACTAAACTTAAATGGAAGAATTACATCCTTAGACTGAGATTGTAAAGGGGGTGTTAATGGTATCCCTTAAATTTGGGTTACCTAGAATTCATCATTCAGTCTTGAGTTCCTGAGCCCAGTTAGGGATGTCATCACCATGACATAGTACAAATACTCCACAACTTATGACCACAATTGAGAGCTAGTTACCAAATGCCCAAACTGTGATTGTGGGGATGCTGCAGATATAAGTGGGGGGACCTGTTGTAAGTCACCTTACAACTAAATAAATGGTTGAAAATTGAGGACCTGTATTCTCAGAAGCAGAGGGAGCTCTAATTCAGGTGAAACTGCCCATTTATCCTAGTATTGCAAATTCTTATTGGCACTAGATGTCCCTTGATCAGGAGAAGACCTGATCATATAATTTGCTTTATGGTCCTTTTAAGATTTCAGATTGGATTGATCTATCTAGGATAGTCTTCAGGCATCACATGTGCACTGATACAAACAAATGATGTTTCTTTATTTTTATGTTGATTTTTTAAAATATATTGTGGTGATGAAGTCACCTAGTGAACAATGCAAAAGCACAAAATAAACTTTCTGGGGGTGGGGGGAATGGGAGAGAAGAAACTTCAGACATTGACATTGATGGTGTCTATTTTCAATTGTCAAGGCAGAAACAGTTAGAAACCTTTATTTGGAAATAAATGAATTTTACTTGTCACAGCAAAGCAACTTTTTAGTGAACAAAAAACTATGCTTTTTGAGTTGAAAATGTGTTATAAAGTGACATCTTTGTCAGACTGTTAAGTCTGAGAAATCTGCATTTTAATAAGAAGTGAACATTTACCAGATCAAATACAATGTGAGATGCATGAAAGATTTAACTTATCCTGCTATAGAAATCCTATATTTATGGAATCAAGTCTGTATGTTGCTGTCATTATTTCCTATTTTTTTCAGTTACACAGCAGTTTCTTCAATGTTAGTTTACACCAGACATGTCAAACACAAGGCCTGGGGGCCAGATGCGACCCGCAAAGTGGTTTCATGCAGCCCACGAAGCCATCCTGGAAACAGTGAGGGAACGGCCCCCACTGCCTTGGCCCTGGCCCAGAGACCCTCCTTCTGCCAGAGACCCTCAGATCTGTCCCACGCCTGCCCAGGCCCCCATAGGCACCCTTGATGTGAATAATGTAGAGCTGGCCACGCCCACCCAGTAGGCCATATGCACTCTAGCCACGCCCACCCAGTAGGCCACACCCACCTAGGCTATACCCACCCGGCCCCTTGAGGGCAACCGCAATGCTGATGCGGCCCTCAATGAAATTGAGTTTGACACCCCTGGTTTACACATTAATACCTATGAAATTGGGATCTTGCAACCAAATAATCAGGTTTTGCGGGGGGAAAGATTGGTTTCTGTAGTTCAGACAAAATCAAGAAAGTTATATAATAAGAAAATGCCACCCTACTTAATATAGGAATAATCTGTTGAAAACAAGGGATATTGAATAAATGTAAATTTTAATAAATGTTTGTCCAGTAATTGTCACACATTGATTCTTTCATCAATGTATTCTATTTTGCATCCACATTAAGTTATGTGTTTATTTGCAAATTCATAAAAATAGGCATTTGAACACATCTTTAAAATCAGCAGATTTTGTCACATCTGTGCAATTGGCAACTTATTTTGAGTGCACCCTTTTAATGTACAGTACATTTATTTGTTTGCACTGAAATCTATATTGCAAGATTAACATCTAAAGATAAATGTATTATGAATATGTTAGCCCAGGAGTATGTATCATCTTGTAAAAAGAACGTGTGTCTCATGACTTGTATTGTTTTTATCAATGTACTAAATACAAAGAAAAATAAAAATAGGAAATTAAGGGAAGTAAAAAGAGAAGGGGAAAGAAAATATGAGGTACAAGGGAAGAAAGAAAAAAGCATTGACTTCTGAATCTTTTTAGCATGGTACAAGACAACAAAATTAAAAGGGACATGTGGTTGGACTGAATGTGCAAATGCTAAGAGAGAGAAGATATCAGATAAACATCACTATTTTACCTTTGCTTGGACACCAAAAGTGATTTGAGCTAGCTGCTACTGTATGCTTGCTTTGTTGCTAAGTAATGTAACAACCATCAGGTATACTACTGCGGGCAAGAATCCCTCAGAAGAAATGGAGTAGCTTTCATAGTCAATAAAAGAGTAGGAAAATCAATACTGGGATACAATCCTCAAAATGACAGAATGATCTCAGTTCGAATCCAAGGGAAACCATTCAATATCACAGTAGTCCAAGTCTATGCCCCAACCACCAGTGCTGAAGAGGATGAAATTGACCGGTTCTATGAAGCCCTACAGCACCTTATAGAACTAACACACAAAAATGATGTCCTTATCATCAAGGGGGATTGGAATGCTAAAGTAGGAAGCCAAAAGATAACTGGAATAACAGGCAAGTTTGGCCTTGGAGTACAAAATGAAGCAGGGCACAGGCTGATAGAATTTTGTCAAGAGAATACAATGGTCATAGCAAACACTCTTTTCCAACAACCCAAGAGACGGCTCTACACATGGACATCACCAGACGGTCAACACAGAAATCAGATTGACTATGTGCTCTGCAGCCAAAGATGGAGAAGCTCTATACAGTCGGTAAAAACAAGACCAGGAGCGGACTGTGGCTCAGACCATGAGCTTCTCCTTGCAAAGTTTAGGCTTAAACTGAAGAAAGTAGGGAAAAGCACTAGGCCACTCAAGTATGAATTAAATCATATCCCTGTTGAATATACAGTAGAGGTGACAAATAGATTTAAGGAATTAGATCTGATAGACAGAGTGCCTGAAGAACTATGGACAGAGGTTCGCGACATTGTACAACAGGTAGCAACCAAAACCATCCCAAGGAAAAAGAAATGCAAGAAAGCAAAATGGCTGTCTGAGGAAGCTTTGCAAATAGCTGAGGAAAGGAGGAAAGCGAAAGGCAAGGGAGAAAAACATAGATATGCCCAATTGAATGCACAATTCCAGAGAATAGCTAGAAGAGATAAGAATGCCTTCTTAAATGAACAGTGCAAAGAAATAGAAGAAAACAATAGAATAGGGAGGACCAGAGATCTTTTCAAGAAAATTGGAGAGATGAAGGGAACATTCCATGCAAAAATGGGCATGATAAAGGACCAAAATGGCAGGGACCTAACAGAGGCAGAAGAGATTAAGAAGAGGTGGCAAAATTACACAGAAGAACTATACAAGAATGAGCTTAACGTCCCAGATAATCACAATAAGGTGGTCACTGACCTCGAGCCAGACATCCTAGAATGTGAAGTGAAGTGGGCCTTAGAAAAGCTGAGCAACAACAAAGCTAGTGGAGGTGACAGTATTCCAGCTGAGCTATTCAAAATCTTAAAAGACAGTGCAGTAAAAGTGCTACACTCAATTTGCCAGCAAATTTGGAAAACTCAACAGTGGCCACAGGATTGGAAAAGATCAGTTTACATTCCAATTCCAAAGAAAGGCAGTGCCAAAGAATGTTCAAACTATCGCACCATTGCACTCATTTCTCATGCTAGTAAAGTCATGCTTAAAATCCTACAAGCTAGACTTCAGCAGTATGTGGATCGAGAACTACCAGAAGTACAGGCAGGATTTCGAAGAGGCAGAGGAACTAGAGATCAAATAGGCAACATACGCTGGATCATGGAGAAAGCTAGGGAATTCCGGAAAAACATCTACTTCTGCTTCATTGACTATGCTAAAGCCTTTGATTGTGTGGATCATAACAAACTGTGGCAAGTTCTTAAAGAGATGGGAGTACCAGACCATCTTATTTGTCTCTTGAGAAACCTATATGCGGGTCAAGAAGCAACAGTGAGAACTGGACACGGAACCACTGATTGGTTCAAAATTGGGAAAGGAGTCTGGCAAGGCTGTATACTGTCGCCCTGCCTATTTAACTTATATGCAGAGCACATCATGAGAAAGGCAGGGCTAGATGAATCAAAAGTTGGAATTAAGATTGCTGGAAGAAATATCAACAACCTAA
This sequence comes from Vipera ursinii, assembly GCF_947247035.1. Taxonomy (NCBI): domain Eukaryota; kingdom Metazoa; phylum Chordata; class Lepidosauria; order Squamata; family Viperidae; genus Vipera; species Vipera ursinii. Next base: position 104,244,429 of record NC_139513.1, read on the forward strand.
GATACGCAGATGATACCACTCTAATGGCAGAAAGTGAAGAAGAACTAAAGAGCCTCTTGTTGCGGGTGAAGAAGGAAAGTGCAAAACTTGGGTTGAAACTTAACATTAAGAAAACCAAGATCATGGCATCTGGTCATCTCAATTCCTGGCAAACAGATGGGGAAGAAATTGAGGTAGTGACAGATTTTGTTTTCCTGGGCTCCAAGATCACTGCAGATGGGGACTGTAGCCAAGAAATTAAAAGATGCTTGCTCCTGGGAAGGAAAGCCATGGCAAATCTAGACAGCACACTAAAAAGCAGAGACATCACCTTGTCAACAAAAGTGCGTATAGTCAAGGCTATGGTCTTCCCAGTTGCAATGTATGGCAGTGAAAGTTGGACCATAAGAAAGGCTGAGCGCCAAAGAATTGAGGCCTTTGAACTGTGGTGCTGGAGAAGACTCCTGCGAGTCCCTTGGACTGCAAGGCAATCAAACCGGTCAGTCCTAGAGGAGATCAATCCTGACTGCTCTTTAGAAGGCCAGATCCTGAAGCTAAAACTCAAATACTTTGGCCACCTAATGAGAAGGAAGGACTCACTGGAGAAGAGCCTAATGCTGGGAAAGATCGAGGGCAATAGAAGAAGGGGACGACACAGAATGAGGTGGCTGGATGGAGTCACTGAAGCAGTAGGCATGAGCTTAAATGGACTCCAGAAGATGGTAGAAGACAGGAAGGCCTGGAGGAACGTTGTCCATAGGGTCGCGATGAGTCGGACACGACTTCGCAGCTAACAACAACAACAACAAATGTAACAAACATTGACTTGATTTTTCTTGGTATCTTCTGTATCCTGATTCCAAAGAGGAAAATTGAACAAAAGGTACCAGCTTAAATAAGGTAGGCATAATGGCAAAGCAGTGCAGGAAATAAAATCAACAAGTGACTGTTTGGTGAGTATTGTTAAATGCCTTTCTAAAGGAAGAATTTGCTATAGACTGATCCTTTAGACTCTAGAGCTTAAGTACCTGAGAAATGACAAAAGGTTGTCCTCTGAGATTTATCAAGCATACTATGACTCTTATTATCTCTAAAGGAAGAATTAGAAAGTTGGCAAGTCTTCTCTTAATCAGAAGGAAGACAACTAAGGAAAAATAATTATACTGTTTGCTCACGAGGCAGGTGTCCTGTCTGCAATATGATTGAACCACCAAGTTGGCATCCAGAGTGAAATAAAAACTGGAAATAATTAATTATCAATAGAATATAATCCAAAGCTAGGTCAAGAATCAGTTTCGAAAGTAGGGAGAAACATTAAACTTTGCCTATAAGCAGTCCAGCAAGATCCAAGAATCAAATCTAGCCTTTCAACCAATCTAGGCTAATAAATCCACTCCAGTCCTAAAGTCAGAAGACTATGCTTTCACCTGCTTCCAGTATGTGTGTGTGTGTGTTGTTGGTGTCTCTCTGTTTGTATGCCTTTAAGTCTTGACTCCTAGGAGCTGCCTGGACAGGTCACTGCAGTTTTCTTACCAAGGGTTCAGAAGTGGGCTGAGACAGTGAATGGTTCAAAATGACAAGCTGGCTTTGTTCCTCAGGCAAGACCTGAACTCACTGACTCTCTTTTGCTTTCAGAGCAGGTGGTAAATCCATGGGTTAATTCTCATCCACTAATATATTCTGAGCAAATTCAATAATCTCTTCACTGGATCTCATAAAGCTGTTTGATACTTCTTTGGGGATCTTCAAACAATGGACATGTCTGGTCCATTTCGTTCTGTGAAGGCAGAAACACTTACTGATTTGTTCTAGTTCTTCAAATACAAAGACAATAAACAGGGCAATGTTTATATTTGTATATGCCTATAACACTGTTTTTTTAAAAAAGTCATATTATCATTGTTTAGAAATTCAGTAGTTTTTTTAAGGTCACAGGTGAGTAGTCTGTAGCTCATGAATGCCTGTACAACAAAGCTAGTATATGATTCCTTTAAAAAAGAAAGAAGGAAAATAAAACTGGCAGCATTTGTACAAATTATTGCATAATGCATAAGTATGTAAGAGCATTGCACAAAACAAGAATCATATCGATTACCAGAAGTTGATAAAATAGATATTAAAAAATAGTTTTTCATTTTCCAAACTTGGATGCAAATTATACTGTATAAGGGAATGCATTTTTATGATAGACTTAATTTTTCTCATAATTACATGCACAGTTGTGCCTCCCTTGAGGCAGCTTTAGTTTTACTTTATAAAATATATGACTCTTGGTAATTTTAATACCAGTATGAATTATAAGTTGAGTTACAAGCTGAACACTGAGAGTAACTGAATATTCAGATCTATTTAAATGAAAATGGGAGATACATTTGTTTCAAAGGAAAAAGGAGATTTAGTACTTTGGTGTTTTTTTCCAATCTTTAAATATGTAAAATGCTTTTCATTCAGAATAAAATATCCTTCCTCTTGGCCTGACAGTCTGCAGGAGCTTAACACAGTCAACCAAAACATTTTCAGTCTGATTCATACTCTATAACAGGGGTGTCAAACTGCCGGCCCATGGGCCGGATGCGTCATCAAGAAGCCACGTCCACCCCATTGCTGGCAATGACAAAACAGTCCGGATACATTTTGCGATGTCACGTGACATCGCTAGTTTGACATGTCTGCTCTATAAGATTTCATTCCTCCTTCCTCATTCCTTTCCCCCCTACAAATATGAATTCCTTCATTTAATATACAGGTATAGTTGGTTTTATATATAGTTATGTTATATGTAGAGACGTAATGAAGTAGGATACATACAATTCTAGAAAAAAACAACATATACTGTAGTGTAGTCTCAGCAGTTGTGACTTTGTGATCCAAATACATTCATACTATGGAGTATGACATCTTATTTATTTATTGGATTTATATTCCAATCTTTTTTTTACTTTCACGTTAAAGTAGCTTCTAAACTTGACCAGCTTTATGTTCTCTATATGCATAATAAAGGTCAGAAAATGTATTTCTCCTCTAGTGCTAGTGGAATTAGACTTTCCTCTTATTTTGTGCCATAATAATTGTCCTTCATTCCTCCTCTCCCAAACCCAAATAGCCTTGGGATTTTGGCAAGTATAAGGAAGACTTCAAACATTTGACTGCAAAACTAATTCAGAAGATATACAAGCAGGCTCTTGCAATGAATGTTTAGAATGGGAATGGCATTCCCACTTGAATTCTACTTTGCATTTGGTACTTTATCAAACTCTCTCCAGTAAGATGCCTATGTGTTCTGCTTAGTTATTATTTTCATTATAAATGAAAATAAAAACCCAGAACACATGGGGTTCTTGCAGGGCAAAATCTAGAGATAGTAAGTGACAAGGCCATCAATATATTCAAATTCCACTTGTATTTATAGATGAGAGTGATAATGCTTTGATCTATGTAGAAAGGTAAGCACTTCATCATATGCTGACACTCCAGTACCTGCCAACAAATTAATGTTGGCTTCCCTGGCTGAATGTTAATTCTGGACAGACATGCAGCTGTAAACCAGACAGGCTAACTGAATTTCCCTTAAAAAATCTCCATGCACTTGAGAAAGCCAGACAAGATAGAGTGACCATTACTTTCAGTTATTAACTGTTAAAGAATAATCAGATAATAATACTGTTTCATGGAGATTCCTTGAAACTGAAAAAGCAATATTAAAACCCTTAACCCTTAGGTCAAGGGGGGAGTGGCCTGGATGTGGGGGCCTTGAGGTAAGTGGGTGCGGGCATGTGGGGCAGCTCCACACAACCCCACCTGCCTTGTCTCACCTTATGGCAGCAGCATTGGTGCTATGTGTGCTCTCCCACCCTGTTGTGGCAATAAGCAATCAGACAGTGGGACAGAATGGGTGGGCTCTTAACTAGGCTTATTTTGGGGGTAGGACTTATATTAGGCACATGCCAAAAATTCAGGCTAGGGCTTATTTTCCTGGTATTTTCAGGGAAACATGATAGTTTAATTAAGTCATGAGAACTTAAGTAAAATTTCGCATTATCAGAATATCCTAAATAACAACCATCAAGTTAATATTCCTTTTAAAATCACATAATTAAAATACAACATATAAAAGCCAAAGATATACCCTTTGATTTAGATAAGGAACTCACTTGCTGGACTATATCAATGGACAGAAAAATTAAACCCAAACTCTAAATATTTTGTTTTTCTTACTGAAAATGAAGACTTTCTTGAAGTCTTTTCAAATTTACAAGGCAATGTTTTTATTATCTGGATATCAAGATTAACAGAAAAGCACAGGTGCAATGAAGTCTGGAAAGCAAAGGCTTACAACGAACAAAGACTTGCAACAGAAATCAAGGACAATAAAAAAAGTTTCTTCCAACATATTAACAACAAGAAAAAGTCAAGGAAACTGTAGGTCCACTAAAGAGAGAAGATGGCAAGGAAATTACAGGCAACAGGGAGAAAGCAGAGCTGCTCAAGTCATACTTTGTGTCAGTCTTCACACAAAAAGAAACTATAGCCCAACACACCAAAAAAACCACTGCAAAAAACATACTAGAAACAAAAATTAAAATAAGCAAGAATGGTAAGGGAACACCTATCCAACCTTGATGAATATAAATCACCAGGACCCTACAGAGTTCTGAAACAGCTGGCAGATGTTATCTCAGAACTGTTGCACCACATCTTTCATAAATCCTGGAGCACTGGAGAAGTACCTGAGGATTGGAAAAGGGCTGATGTAGTCGTCATCTTCAAGAAAGGAAAAAACAACAACAACCAGACCCAGGAAACTACAGACCAATCAGTTTAACATCAATACCTGGGAAGATCCTAGAAAAGATAATAAAAAAACAGATCTGCAAACAACTAGAAGCAACAAAGTCATAACTGGTAGCCAGCATGGGTTTGTTAAAAACATCCTGCCAAACCAATCTTATCTCATTCTTCGATAAAGTGACTAAACTAGTAGACTACAGTAGTGAAATGCAGTGGACATAGTATACTTAGACTTCAGTAAGGCATTTGACAAAGTAGACCACAACCTACTCCTTGGTAAGTTAGAAAAAGTTGAAAGAGACAACATCACCACCAGATGGATCTGTAACTGAAAAACTGTACTCAAAGAATAGTCCTCAATGGCACTACATCCACATGGAGAAAAAAAGCAAAGTCTTACATCTAGGCAGGAAAAACCAAAGGTACAAATACAGATTGGGTGAGACCTAGCTTAAAAAACACAACTGTGAGAGGGACCCTCGAGTCCTAGTGGACAATCCCTTGACTATGAGTCAGCAGTGTGCAGCAGCAGTCAAAAAAGCTAATACAATCTTGGGTTGTATAAACAGAAGCATAGAATCAAGATCACACAAAGTACTATTACCGCCTTATAAAACCCTAGTAAGACTACACCTGGAATATTGCAGCCAATTTTGGTCACCATATCACAAAAAAGATATTGAGAGTTTGGGAAAAAAATCAGACAAGAGCAACTAAGATTATCAAAGGCCTGTAGACTAAAACATAGGAAGAATGGCTACGGGACTTGGGTTTAGTTAATCTAAAGAAAAGAAGAAATAGAAGAGACATGATAGCAGTATTCCAGTATCTGAGGGGCTGCCACAAGGCAGAGGGGGCCAGGTTGTTCACCAAAGCACCAGAGGGAAGGATGAGAAACAATGGTTGAAAACTGATCAAAGAGAGAAGCAACCTGGAATTAAGGAGAAACTTCCTGACAGTGAGGACAATTAACCAGTGGAAGAGCTTGTCTCCAGAAATTGTGAGTGAAGAGACTAGACATTCACCTGTCAGAGATGGTATAGGTTCTCCTGTTTGAGCAGGGGGCTGGACTAGAAGACCTCCAAGGTCCCTTCCTACTCTACTCTACTCTACTCTACTCTACTCTACTCTACTCTACTCTACTCTACTCTATTCTATTCTATTCTATTCTATTCTATTCTATTCTATTCTATTCTATTCTATTCTATTCTATTCTATTCTATTCTATTCTATTCTATTCTAGCTAACCCAGATGCAAAAAGTGACTTTCTATAATACCAAGAAGCCAGGTCGGTCAATCTTGAAAGCAACAGCCAAGCTTAAACTGGTGATCCTTTAATTCTGTCATCCCTTGACATTCTCCCAGAGGAAATGTTAGGAAAGAATCCTTTCACTCAGCTGCCAAAGAAGGATCAAACCATCATCCTCCAGATATGAAAGGAACTGAGACAGGGCTTGTCAGACCTGCATACTAATGTAACTTCCTTCAAATCAGGTAGAATATCAGCTCCCAAATCTGTAATTCAGAACAACCAACTCAACAAATCTATTCTGTAAACACAACAACAGCTCTGACAGACTCCTGCAGTTTCTTAAAGGTAAACATGTAAAGAACTTCATTAAGCATTTTGGGAATGGAGGGACCAGAACAGTGAAAACACTACAGATACCTAAATTAATGATCTCCTTCCAAATCCATCTTCAGCTCAATCCCTGGAGGATATTTGCATCTGTTAGGGAGAGACCATCCTAAAGCATTTTAATTTTAGTTCTGGAATGGTTGAGCTTAATTTGACCACTTCCATAACAAGGAGCTACTCTGAGCAATCCTGGAGTAAATATTGCTGAATTACATTTGCTACCTTGAAGGATCTTTGAATTCATATTAATGAAATACAACAGGTTGGAATTCCAAAGAAACTCTGCTTTCAACTTCTAAAGGAGTTTGATTTTCTCTTCTTTTGTAAGAAAGCAAGAATATGACTCTGTGAAGACAGAAGGATACTTATCCTTCGCACTTCAAGTAACTCCTAGCTTGAAAGGAGACCAAGAACTACCGAATGCCTCTGTGCCCATTCATTGTAATTCTCTGGCTATCAGTATATACCTAAAGACTGGGACCAGATCCTTAAATCTTTCACCAAATTAATGATTATTTTCTTCCTACTGGCTGCTTACAAATAAACAAACAAAATCATTGTATTCACCTGTTCTACTACTTATTAGAATTGCATTTCCAGCTCCTAAGCTAAAGCTAATTTTAACAGTAGATTTTCAATGTCAGGATGAGCCTTACTGATCTTTTTTTTTTCCTTCAAAATTTCACAATATACCAGTGGATGAAGATTAATCTATGGCTTTGCCACCTGCTCCTGAAGCAAACAGAGGTAAGAAGGCTTCTGTTTTTGCTCCAATACCTAACCAGTGATATTGATTTTAAAAGTCAGACTACTTATTTCAATTTATTTTGAATAATTTTCAATTTTTAACATTTTATTTCACAGATTCCCCCCCCTTTAGTCAAAAAGTCTCTTAGAACAGGTTTCAAATATTAGTGATGAGAAATTGCATTTTCTCAGACTTTCAGTGATACACGAAGGAAAAGAATGGTAAGGGAAGGGGCAATGAACAAACTCAGGCACAAGTTCTTAAAGTTTTAGTTCATATACCTGCATGGAGAATAGGAAAACCCTGATTTCATGAGCAAAACAAAAAACAAAAACAGATCCCAGCACAACCTGAAGACTCTTATTCTGTTTGGCATCTCTCACTTGGGATCCAGTTGCCTTCTGTTGTTGTTCTTTTGCTTCCACAAGACTTCCAACTGTTTGTCTCCTGTTTCCTCAAGGCTGACAAGAGCTTGTGTCTGTTTATGTCCTTTAAGTACAACACTAAATGACTTCTTGTGTGCAGCAAGAAAATGCATTTCCCTAGTCTGATTCCTCCAACATATCCTGACTTGAATAAAGAGCAGCTCCCCCACATCATTAAAGTTTGTGGAGAGACTGGGAAAGGATTGGAAGGAAAAGTATAACCCAAAACATCAAGAAATAGATTTATCAACTGTCTGCTTATCTCATCATCGGCAACTTAACCCAGGTGATAAGAAAACTGAGAAGCAGTTTTTCAAATCATTTAAAGAGTCTCTACTTTAATTACTCACGGCAAACAAGGGTGAGAAATTCTACTCACAGTTTCTGAGATTCTATATTTACTCCAGTGTAGCATAAAGATTATATTAGCAAAATCTCTGTGGTTCTTTTTTTGCTTATTTGTTCTTATTCCTCCTTGGGCTGTCCATCGCCCAACCCCAAGTACACTGGTAAAAGGATTACCTAATTTCCAAATGTTATTCTACAAGGGATGTTATATCGTGTGGCTCAGTAGATGAATAAGAAACAAAGTGAAACATTATACAGTAATGTGTGGAAATGATGGATTTTTTCCCCCAAGTTAATTGTTACGTTGAGCTAATTGTGATGGTTCTTTCTACAAGAGCTTGGCAAAGATGATGAAAATCAGTGCTTTGAAACTGAGCCTCACTATATGCAGTTTCATCTCATGCTCATGCCTTCTTCCTTAACATAAAAATTCCCTGCCTTTATCTGCAAGGGAGTTAGAAAGAATGGACACAATATGTGTATGTATACAGACACTAAATTAATGATGGCAAATGTGTGACATGTGTGTCAAAGGTGGCACATCAGCATTCACCTAACAATAACTATTCTTGAAAGCATTCCCCATCTTCAGAATTTTTTTTTTTGGGGGGGTGGAACAATGGGGTGTGTCCTCACATCTTCTGGACATTATATAAGAAGGCCATGCTCTCATGTGGCCTCCAGAGCTTCCAGAAGTTGTGCAAGAATAGGACATGATCTCATGAAGTTTCCTGATATAGGAGAACAGCATTCTCCCCCAAGCTGCTTCAAGAATAAAGGCCTTCTGTGGCCCAGAGCATCTCAAGTCAACTAGAGCCCTGTGAACAGAAAAAGAGCACAACTGAATGTAAGTGGTTTGTGACAGACCCTGGGGTTTTCTGAACCATGGGGGCAATCACAATGTTTTGTAAGGCTCACAAGCCTTAGAAAATGGTGCAAGGGAGCATTTGTGAGTGGCAGCAGTGGAACTAGGGTTGAGGTCATCACTAGGAAGTTAGGAAGCCTATAAATAATTTGTATGTCTAAATTTATTTTTTTTTTTATTTTTTTTTTAAATTCCATTTACATCCCGCCCTTCTCCGAAGACTCAGGGCAGCTTACAAGCTTAGCAGTGAATGAAGGGAAGGGAAGGGAAAGGATACTTTCTTCCAGTTAATGTGTTTATGAGCAGGCTGTAAGCTGTACAAGGCGTGCTTTATGCTGGAGATTTGAATGACTTGAGAATGAAAGTTAGAAAGATTTTTTTTGTCTTTCTGATGATAATGAACTCTAAATTAGTGTTTTCCAAAAGGCAAATTATAATTCAGGAAGTTTGGGCTTGATAGTCATCTCCCTCTATAAATATATACAATGTCAAGGAAGAAAATACTATATTCCATTTCAATCTCTGGGACTTATTAGATATCCAAGAATTAGCAGTCATAAATTATTTTTTAAGGAAATTGGTTACAAACATGAAACCAACCAGCATAAGCTTCTATTCTATATTTTTTCATATACAAATTTATCATCACATCCATCATGCCACATCAATTACTATTCATTTTTCCTACTTTAAAGATATATATAGCAGACCATAAATCACAAGTTACTGATGCCGAGAATCCAAATTGTGTACCCTAATTTCAGTGATTTTTTTTATTATTATTTCAATGAAGTTGTGAACTGAGAGGTTGTTTTTTTTTTTCACTGCTAGGACTCAGGGCGGTGAACAGGGCAATACATGTTAAAAGACAAGAGTACAAAAATTAAAAGAGATTAAACAAGATGCCCAAAAACTATAACAATAAGTTAAAATACATAAAAAGCAATAAAACCCAAACCCATCACCGATCAGGCCAGGCTGGCTTGTTTGAACAGATAGGTCTTTAGATCGCGCCGGAAGGAGCGAAGGTCGGGCACCATTCGGAGCTCAACTGGAAGATGGTTCCATAAATCCAGCGCGCCCACAGAGAACGCCCTCCCCCTGGGGTCCACCAGTCGACATTTTTTGACTGGTGGCACCCTGAGGAGGCCCTCTCTGTGGGAGCGCACTGGGCGGAGGGAAGTTGATGCCAGCCGCAGGTGCTCCCTGAGGTATTCCGGATCCATGCCATGAAGGGCTTTGTAGGTCATTACCAGCACCTTGAATCTCACCCGGAAGACAACTGGGAGCCAATGCAGCTCACGGAGCAGGGGTGTAACATGGGAGTATCGGGAGACTCCCAACACAACTCTTGCGGCTGCATTCTGTACCTGTTGGAGCCTCCGAGTGGTCCTCAAGGGCAGCCCCATGTAGAGAGCGTTGCAGTAGTCCAAACGAGAGGTCATGAGCACATGAGTGACCGTACACAAGGCATCCCGGTCTAGATAGGGCCACAACTGGCGCACCAGGCGAACCTGGGCGAAGGCCCCCCCTAGTCACATTTACTATATGGTCTTCTAAAGAAAGCTGTGAATCTAGGAGGACTCTCAAGTTGCGAGCCCTATCTATGGGGGGTAATAACTCACCCCCCATAGAAAGAGATGGAATATTCTGAATATCTCGAGATGCCGGTACGCACAGCCACTCAGTCTTGTCAGGGTTGAGTCGAAGCCTGTTCCTCCCCATCCAGACCCGAACCGCCTCCAGGCAACGGGACATCACGTCGAGAGCATCACTGGGGTGGTTTGGGGTCAAAATGAAAAGCTCCAAAAACTCCAAAACCACGAATGATCTCACCCAGCGGCTTCATATAGATGTTGAACAGGAGAGGCGAGAGGACCGACCCCTGAGGATCTGATATTTAACCACCTGGGGCTTCAATCTTATACAATTTTTATTTTTTATTTTTTTTTAATTCCATTTATATCCCGTCCTTCTCCGGAGACTCAGGGCGGCTTACAAGCTTAGCAGTAGCCTAAGTAGCCTATTTTGGCATAATTAAGAATGAATTCAAGGAGGTTTACTTCTAAGATGTATAGAAGTGCATGATTTTTTTAAATAAATATTTTATTAATTTTCTAATTTTACAATCATGAGTACTTAATAAACAATGTATTGTCTGGGTCCATTGGTAATTCAGTGGTACATATTAACTTTCTCAGTCTAGTTCCAATACTACACCATCCAGTGCTTCCTTGATCCTCTCTTCTTCTGGTGGCATGCATTTTTCCACACTGGGCAAATACAATTCTTGTTACTGTTAATACGTATACAATTAAATATAGACATCTTCATCACATTTTTCTGGTATTATACATAATATCAATAGTGTCAGTTTATAATATCTTTTTTTGCCAGAATACATCTCAATTGCATTTGCACTTAAAATCCATTTATTCAATCAATATTCTGTTTTTCCCACTTTTTAACAATTTTAATTTCCCATAAATGTTCAAAATATTTCTATCATTTATACTTTTCTCATAATAAATTATATTTGGGTAACCAAAAGCTACCCCTTATTCAAACCCTTTTAAAATTTTCATATTTCCCATCTCATACAAATATTCTACTTACAGATCCTATCCTTCTAATTATAGTAATGCTTTTATTTCTAACAGTTATCTATTTTCTTAACCATATTCAAACATCTGTTTAATAGTATAATATCCCATCTAATAGGTCAACACCTCTATTTTCTTCAGTATTACTCTAGCTTTCTTCCTTTGCCAAATAACTTTCCACGTCAGTGCATTTGAATCATCAAGTAATTCTTCCTCTGTTTTTGTATATATTGTTTGAGATGTGGAAGAGAATTTGATTGAAGTATTTTTGGAAGAACACTCAACCCATTTATATTCATTAAACAGCCTCCATCCTTCTCCTTCAGTTTTTCTTTTCATTTCTTGTTTGTCAATATCCAGCATTTCTCCTAACAGTGCTACCATCTGTTCGATCAGCTCTTCTTCCTTATCCTCAAATATGTTCCTTCCATTAGGTCCTCCATCTTTAGACAAGTGTTAAAGATGGAATACCCATTTTGATTTTGTATGTAGTCTTTATAGTCCAATAGAGACTATAACACAGATAAGCAGCCCAAGAGTTTTTTTTCCCTTTCCCAGCTGCAGTCTGCAAAAGTGAAAGTTTCCAGGAACAACAAAGAATCTTATCTAAGTCCAGGCTTCAAGCTAAGTTTCCTTTAAGCATAATAAATTGTAGTGCCATGATTGACCACTAGATGTCGTTGACACCATCTTCCAGCTTTCCAAATCCAAGCCTATTTTACAGACTTTCAAATATATTTTCTAAAAAAAGTCTCAAAGACACTTTTAGTCCCCAAATTTCAAAGCTATATATCTGTATTAATTCCAAATTGATTTTGTAGTTTTCTACAATTAATTCACCGCTTTTCTTTTCCTGAGGGAGCAGGGCAAAAACTTCCCTTCCCTTTCTCATTGGGGAGGATTCTTTGCTTTTGGCATTCTTTTTTTTCCAGGAAAGTAGTATTAAGGTCATAAAAAGTCTCACCCACTTACATCCACATTGCTCAAAAATTGCTAGTTAGTGCTTATCTTTGGTTGTCAGCAGCTTCTGACTGGCCACACCGATGTAGCCAGTCTTTCCCCTGCCAGTTTGGATGGCTTCCTCAGAAACAGCAGAAGGGTCACTACCCTTCTGTGATCAACAAGGGTCCCCTCCTTCTTTGTCACCTCTCCAGGGTGACTTTTAACCCTTTTTAGGGTCCTCAGTGGGGCAAAAGTGAACATGGAAATGGAGCCTCACCTTCCTGCACCCATTACACCATGAGGCCTAACCAGAAGTCTGCATTATTTATATATATTCCTGTGATGTAGCAAGTAATAGTAAACCTTTAGCTATGAAAACAACAGAAGAGAGGAAACCAGAGTGTAGGAGAAACAGACTAGGAGGAGAAGAGTTGTCCTGTACCTATGTGTTTAATGTATTCTAAAATTTAGGGTTGTTTATTGTTGTTTACATGTGTCACTGAATTTCTTCTCAGTATTAATGAAATAAGTATTTTACAAATAAGTTAGATATAAAGATGGCTTTAATATGCATGCATCTCTCAAACTTTTAAAAGCAGTAAAATGCTCAAATTACAAAATTAGGCACTTGAAATAGAAGAGGGATGAATGTGATCTGAAGTTCTGAAGCAGTAAGAAGAGAACATAATTACTGTAAATGAAGATTCAAATTGCTGTAGCTATCTGAAATTAAAATATTACAAACTGTTACTTTAGAATCACTATTTTAATAGGCTTCATTCACACATAAATTCTAATGACTGAATTGTGAAAGAAAAAAATAAGGCAAATGTTATTAAAGTTCATTTTTTTATAGTCTTTCATCTTGAATTTCTTCAATTTTCATCTATAGTTTTTGGTTGAAGCCCAGAAGATTATTATATGAGGTGAGAGATTGGGTTCCCTCCAGAATACCTGTATTTTTTGAATTTCTGGTAAAATTTGTACTTAGACTGTATAACATGGATTTTTTTTTAAAAAAATAAATGGGTTGAAGGTGACTCAACTGAATTGGCCCCTTGAACCAGATCTATAAAGTAGTGTGGCATTGTGCCCTTAGTCCTTGGGTCTGTTCCTTCAGTGGTATTCTAGACAGCATAAATATAGAAGCTACTTACCTCCATTAATCTTCTCTCTGGCATTTTAGGCAGCAAGACTGATCATCTTACCTCGGTGCCTCTATTGATTCAACTGGGATGGATTGTAGTGATTCTGCACCAGTCTCTTTGCAACATTTTCTGATTTTAGTAGCTGTATCTAAAGATTAGATAATGACAATAGAGCAATATGTTTCCCTTTAAATGTAAGTGATTACTTGTGACAAATGAAGAAGTAAGTATTATAAAGCACTCTGTGTAATGAATCTGGAATGCAAGAACTTAACCTTTGCTGTTAATATAGCCACGACAACTTTTTTGTGTTGTACAGTACTTAGACTACTAATTGACGAAGTTCATTTTGTTCATGGAAAGATCTTATTTAAGGAAGACTTCTTTTTAAGGGAAGGGGAATAGCTTTGCACCTACCACCACCACCACTACTAATCCTAACCATCACTCCCTATGCTATTTTGAAGGATCTGATAGAATAAGGTGCTGGCAAACTACCTCTTAAATTTTCCAACTTTAGAATGTTCACATAAGAAAAGGTTGCCCCTGGATAATGAGAATTGTCACTATTTTATTCAGATATTAGCCCCAACAATATTCTTTATTTTTTTTCTGTTTGATGAAGTTCTGTTTATAAAGCACCCTGGAAATGAAAAAAGATATAACAAGTAATAGCTCTATAAAGCTTCAGAGCAGATTTGTTGAAAATCACCCATGATAATATTTCAGCAAGTCACAGGGATGAAAAAAAAAAGAAAAATAGAAACCAACATTTTATTATGTGCACAATTAGTATAGGATAGAAATATCATTCATAGAAAATAAGATTTTAAAATATAATGTAAAAATAGGAGGTAAATAGGAGGTATACAAATAAAAGAACATTTAAATAAATCTAACACAGTCAACTACTATACAACAAAAAGGTTTTATATAAATACAATTAATGTTAATGTCTTTATACTTATACTATACTTTATACTTATACTAACATATTTATACTATACTTATACTAACAGGTTGTTACTATCTGATAACACTCTGAAAATTCCATACACTGTTGCACAAAACTTTGTAACATTATATGTTATGGAGCGATTGCTATGAGAAAGGAAAACTCACTTTAAATGATCTGGCAAACTACTAATAATTGGGAAAATAAAAGTCTTACAGATCACTCTGTAGAGTGAACAATACAATACAGAAACACAAGTTCAATTGCCTCAAGCTGTCCATCTCAACAGAGGCACAAAATTTTAAGAGAAGAAACTTATTAAATCTTTAATCTATGTAATAGAGCTAAGAGGAAAGCACAACAATGTTAAGCAAAAGTTCATCAATGGCAGAGCCAGTTTGGTGATTAAGGGTGACACCGTGTGCCCGGGAGGATGCATCTGGGGCCGCTGATCAGCTGGCAACTCCATATGGCCAGCCCCAAACTCCACAAGTGGAAAGCGAGCGAAATTTCCAGTTTGTTTTCAAGCAGCAAGTGCTGGGAAGGAGCAGGGGGGGAGGAGGAAGGGGGGAGGTGGGGGGGAGGAATGCGACCCCGCATACCACCAGCCAGGTGCTCGCGTACCACTGGTTGAAAAGCCCTGGGCTAAGGAACAAAACATATCACTGAAGAAGAGAGGATTATAACAAGAGAACAAGAAGATCAGAAGACCAAACAAGATCACTGTTCTGGAAACCACTAGAAATTGCCTGTGAAGTATAATTAATGCCCTTGACTAACTAAGGAAGGAATTTAGCAATTGCTATACACACTTAAATATAACTTTACTGTATGTTAGCCACATTCACTTAGCTAATAATGGAAGTTGTGCTATTGTAAGCAGGGAACTAATTAACCATTAAATGGTAGCAGCAAATTAAGTCATTAAGTAATTTATTAATTTTCTGAAACCAAGCTTCAGAGGTGAAACTACATTATTAGCCTTGTGTGGTTAAAAGAAAAAGCAAGAGGCATAATTGAGTTATGTCATAATGGAAAATTGGTTTCACAGAAAGGTTTTGTGTCTTGGATTTGACAGTCTGGGTCCTGAGAATCCCTGTGTGCTGCCCATGACATTTCTACTAGATATTTACCAAAATAAGCCATGCAGTTTTTCATACAACCATCATTAAATGCGTACACATATTAGTTAACAAAAGTATCACATGTTCACATACTTTTCCTTCCCCTTGCATCATTGCTAAGGAGGATCTTGAAACAAAGCAATCAAACATAGAAATGCAACTGACCCTATTTATAATAAATTCTAAGGACATTAATCAATTAAACTGAAAATAAATAAAAAAAACATCTCCTTACAGTGCTTGTGTGCACTGGATAGAAAACCAGAGATCCGCCTCCATAGTATCTGGTCTAATATTTTAATTGTGCAACAATTTCCCTTCTGTTGGTTAGACTATTGTCAGATAAACAATTGCAAAAGGTGAGTCTGAAAAGGAGAAAAAGAAATGTGCAATTTAGAAAGACATTACCTTTTCTGTACATTTTTAAAGTCAGGGCAGAAAACGAAGGGAGACTTCACATTGTTCCTCGGTGAGGATTATGGCAGGGGAAGAATTATGAGAATTACAGGTCCTGTTGATTATTCAGTGAAATAGCATGTATAAGAGATCATTGCTTCTTTCTTTTGGGTTAGAAATAGCATCAATATCCATTCCCTAACTAAGGAGCAGTGCTTGACTTGACTTTGTCCCCTTTTCTTTCCAATCCCTTTTCATTTTGTGTTATGTATTTTAGATTTTAATTATAGATGTTAGTAAACTGCTTTAGATCCTTTTCATCCCAAGAGTAAGATAAAGAAAACTAATAGCAGCATTTAAAATAAAATGCACACATAGCCAAATGTCAAATCAGCGGCCATAAGTAGTACTGCAGACATAACTGAAACATTGTGCTGTGTTAATTCAGCATTCAACTATTAATGCAACTTGTACTACAAGTCAAAGTTATATAGGTAATAGAAACAAGGTAAGCATAAACCCATGAATCTCTTAACCAGCAAGAATGAACACCATTTGGTTAAAATGAAGGAGCCCTCAAATATTGGAACACTGGTATCATGTCAGCCCTAGTCCTTCTTTTCATTAAACTAGACATACCTAATTACTGCAATGATTCTTTATTTTTAACCAAATGGTAGTATCCACAACTTCTGGAGGCAAGTCATTCCACTGATTAAGTGTTCTAACTGCCAGGAAATTTCTCCTTAGTTCTAGGTTGGTTATCTCCTTGATTAAGTTCCATCCGTTGTTTCTTGTCCTGCCACATAGGACAGGGGTTCAACCTACTATCCAAAGCATCTGAAGACAGGATACTCCAACAGTGGAGGTTTTTAAGAAGAGATTGGTCAACCATTTGTCTGGAATGGTATAGCTTGAGCAGAGGATTGGGCTAAAAGACCTCCGAGGTCTCTTCTAACTCTGTTTTTCTATTACAAGTAAATTACTGACATCCTTTAGTATTGCCCGTAAAGCTACTGGACAGTATCAGAGGATAACTTTAAATAGAGATGGACTGTCTAAAAACATGCCTCGTAGGTTCTGTCACATAAAAGAATGCACACTAAATAACTAAGTGAACAGAAAAATGTCCTTAAATTACAAATTCATATTCTACTTACCCAAACGTTTGTGTTTGCACTATTCACAAATATATATATAAAATTTGGATTGCTGACAAAGAATTAAAGGGAGACTCAAAACACACACACACACACACACACACACACACACACACACATATATATATACTGCTCAAAAAAATAAAGTGAACAGAAAATAAGACATCGTACTATTAAATACAGTACATTGTGTTGTTTAAGTGTTCCCTTTATTTTTTTGAGCAATATATATATAGTAGATTCCATCAAAGCATTTTCAGAAAACAAGAGCAGGTTACACTAGAGGGATTTTCTTTAATATTCAATTTCCAATGAGCAGTTTCTATAAAAATGCAGCATTTCCCAGAGTTTAAGCTATAAAATTGGTTACAATTTTCCATCACAAATAACTTTCCCAACTTTTTACAAGGTATTAAATTGTAATATTTGATATTCTGCTGGATATACACTTTCTCTACTAATTATTTTTCTGGCAACATCTGTGTTCAGAAAATTGAAGTTCACTGAATAGGGTTACATATACTAATAAGCCTAAAATCTCTTCGTCCTGATGTTTAATTCATTATTTTTATGAGTATATTTGCAAGAAAAGATTTAATTTGTACATATTAAGTATCTCAACCATGTAGCATCATATTCAGGATATATTTCATTACCTATAATCCCCTGTAATAAATCTCAGGTAAACATACTCAATCTTCTATCTATTGTTTTTTTAAAGGGTGTGGGGGAATGAATTCATTAAGAGAAGATAAAAATTCAGCATTATGTAAAATATCATGTTCATTTCCACAGACAGCCTGTTATCCCTTTTAATTACCTCAGTCCCTCTGCAAGGCTTTAACCATTTAGTCTGAAATCTTAACTGGAAATATATCTGATTGAACTGAATGGGACTTACTTTGGAGTAAACATGTTTGCCTAAGTTTGCACTATTAGGGAATAAGATAATTAATTTGTCCATAGCAACTGATCCTGCCAAGTGGAGCAATACCTGCTGAAAATATACTACTGTGAGTCCTTGGCTTTGTCTCAAAGGATGAATTATACTTGAGTGCAATTAATCTTTCTTATACATGAGCAGAAATGCAATCTAATAGTGAATATTAGTAAGATGGAAAGGTACCTCTTACCCAAAATGCAGTTTTCTGATGAAGCAAATCAAGTTGGAAGATCATCATCATCATCACCATCAGGCTTGTGTGGTGCTGCCACCGATTCAGCTCATTCCCCTCCCCCACTACCACTTTTCTAGGATGGTCACATATCACCTGCTAGGTGCCAATGTACCACAGGTTGAAAAGCCCTGGACTAGAAGATCTCCAAGATCCCTTTCAGCTCTATTGTGATTGATTTATGGGAGCCAAACATAAATTAGAAGCAAAAATGCTTCCAATCAGAATTTTAATAAGCTAACAATGGATCCATATGGAGTGGAAAATATCCAGAGTAACAACGACAACAACAACAAAGAATTTGTACAAGATTCTAAAGAAAGTGATGGTCTTCCCTTCCAAATTTAATTTTAAACTGTGTCATAAAGCAAGCTGCCTGGTACTGATGCAGAATGGCATGGATAAAATACCCAAATAATATAATGACAATTTTAGAAGAAGTTGGTTTATCCAATGGATTTCATAGATGTAAATGGTATAGAGATACAAAGAAGGATAAAAAGTTAAAATAATGCATTGTTAACAAAGTTTGATAAAACACAGCATGCTACAAAAATAGTAAGCCCAACAATTTCACCTGTAGCTTCTTCCTCAAATGTTTTCATGCTGGAGGCAATTAGAGCAAGAAAATTGTAATTATATATGCAGATATGGTTCACTCAGATTCTACGAAGAGATTAAAAACACAGCAAGAACTACCGGTACTTAGTGAAGGCCAGAAGAAAACATGGTTACAACTTGCCAGAAGGAGAGAAAAATTTTAATTCATACTGCATATCTGAAAAATATTTTTGGAAAATAAATTCTTTGTTTACAACATTTTTATGTTTTTCTTTGAGTATCTTTACAGAAAATTCAATTGCCAATTAATAAGAGAGGATTTGGTTTTCCAAATCTGAAGTTATATCATCATACTATCATATTATCAAGAACTAAATATTGAAAGCTAACAACTGGTGTTGCTTTTATGATTTAAGCAACTTTGGAATATACACATATATCACCTTTAGGTAGATGGACAGTATTAGGATATAAATATATTGAAACTCTAGTATCTCTGGAAACAATTACATCAGGAAGTTAGGGAATGTAATGTCTAATAAAAAATAAATCTTTTCTCCCCATGTTAAATAATTGGGAAAAAGATGTGAGATGGAAAAATTGGATGGAAGTTTTAGTTTAGTTTAGTTTAGTTTTATTAAATTTTTATACCGCCCTTCTCCCGAGGGACTCAGGGCGGTGAACAGGGCATATGATAAAAATACAAAACTACAAAAGTTAAAATAGAATTAAATTAATGCCCAAGATAAAACTATAAAATATACAAATATTTAAAACCCAAATTAACTCCCCATCAGGCCAGGCCAGCTTGTTCAAACAGGTGGGTCTTTAACCCGCGTCGGAAGGAGCGGAGATCCGGTGCCATCCGGAGCTCCACCGGCAGTTGATTCCACAAAGCCGGGGCGCCCACAGAGAAGGCCCTCCCCCTGGGGGCCACCAGCCGGCATTCTCTTACTGGAGGCACCCTGAGGAGGCCCTCTCTGTGGGAACGCACAGGGCGGAGGGGAGTTGACGCCGGCAGCAGGTGGTCCCCGAGGTATTCCGGACCCATGCCATGTAAGTGGGGATATTGACTTTGGACCAATGGATTGATGAAGATTTTTAACATACTTTATATTAAGAGATAGATCATCTATCAAATGTAACCTACTGGCAATATTTATAGCTATGTAAGTCATAATTTAAGGTCCATGCCACTCTTTCTATATAAGTTAAGAATCTGAATAATAGAAATGGTGTTAGATAAGTATATGTAGAATTGTAATTATTTACTCTTAAAATGATATACTTTTTTCTTTTTATTCTCTATTATATATTTGCATTTTTCATTTAAAAATCACTTTCTATGTTCTCTGACAATATATATATATATATAAAGGGAAAGGTTCCCCCGCACATGCGTGCTAGTCGTTTCCGATTCTAGGGGCCGGTGCTCATCTCCCTTTCAAAGCCGAAGAGCCAGCACTTGTCCGAGGACGTCTCTGTGGTCATGTGGCCGGCATGACTGGACGCCAAAGGCGCACGGAACGCTGTTACCTTCCCACCGGAGTGGTCCCTATTTTTCTACTTGCATTTTTACGTGCTTTCGAACTGCTAGGTTGGCAGAAGCTGGGACGAGTAACAGGCGCTCACTCTGTTACGCGGCACTCGGGATTCGACCCGCCAAACTGCTGACCTTCTGATCGACAAGCTCAGCGTCCTAACCCACTGAGCCACCGCGTCCCTTTCATATATATATAGTGGTGGTTTTTTTCCCTTTTTTGTCATTATTTTTAAAAGCAATATAATAAATAAATTCCACATTGGTGGAAAGTTAAAATCAGAAGGGAGGGGGCATATTAAGAAAAAAGAGAGAATTTGAGATTCTCACACAAAACCAACACCATATATATCAGAGCTTTTCAACCAGTAGTACAGGTACCACCTGTGGTACATTGGCACCTGGCAGGTGGTGAGCAGCCATCCTAGAAAAGTGGTAGCAGAGGGAGGGGAATTAGCTGAACTGGTGGTAGCACCGCATAAGCCTGAGCGACAGATAGCTGGAGCTGCAGGGCTGTTAGGGCTCAGCAGAAGCAGCAGGATCAGTGCCACTTTCCAGCTGATCAGCGCTTCTTCAGGGCTGTCAGGGCTCAGTGGAAGCACCAGGATCAGCGCCAGGCTCCAGCTGGAGCTCGGTGCTGATCCTGGCACTTCTGCCAAGCCCAGAAGAAGCACCGATCAGCTGGAATGTTGCAGCATCTCCAGGGTCTTGTGATTTACATTCAGATGCTTGGCAACTGATTCATATTTATGATGGTCACAGTGTCCCAGGGTCATGTGAAGTGACCAAAACCTGCTGCAACCACCCAGCAGATTTATTTATTTATTTATTTATTTTATTACATTTATATACCGCCCTTTCCCGGAGGACTCAGGGCGGTTTACAGGGAATTAAAAAACCAAAAATACAAAAGTTAAAACCAGTTTAAAAAAAATTAAATTTATCCCTGTACAAATAAAACCCCAATTAAAATAAATTAATCCTCAGCCTGGGCCAGAGAGCTCGAAGAGCCAGGTCTTCAGGCCCCGGCGGAATGAACGGAGGTTGGGGGCAGTCCTCAGCTCCACTGGCAGCTGGTTCCAGAGGGCAGGCGCACCCACTGAGAAGGCCCTATCCCTGGGTGTTACCCACCGGCAATCTCTTACCGGTGGGACCCTGAGAAGACCCTCCCTGTGGGAATGCACTGGACGAAGGGAACTTGATGCTGGCAGCAGGTGTTCCCTCAAATACCCCGGACCCAAGCCATGTAGGGCTTTATAGGTAATGACCAGCACCTTGAATTTTACCCGGAGGGCAACCGGAAGCCAATGCAGCTCGCGGAGTAGAGGTGTTACATGGGAGTATCAGGAGACCCCCATTACAACTCGCGCGGCCGCATTCTGCACCAGTTGAAGCCTCCGAGTGGTCCTCAAGGGCAGCCCCATGTAGAGAGCGCTGCAGTAGTCCAAACGGGAGGTCACGAGCGCATGAGTGACTGTGCGTAGGGCATCTCGGTCCAGAAAGGGACGCAACTGGCGCACCAGGCGAACCTGGGCAAAAGCCCCCCTGGTCACGGCTCCTATGTGGTCTTCAAAATTGAGTCTTGAATCCAGGAGGATGCCCAAGTTGCAAGCCCTATAACACCTCACCCCCCATCGTTAGAGATGGAATAGTCTGGTTGACCCGAGATGCCGATATGCACAGCCACTCAGTCTTGGTGGGATTGAGACGAAGCCGGTTTCTCCCCATCCAGACCTGGACCGCCTCCAGGCACCGGGACATCACGGCGAGGGCATCACTGGGTTGGTTCGGGGTGGAAAGAAAAAGTTGGGTATCATCAGCGTACTGATGACACCACACCCTGAAACCACGAATGATCTCGCCCAGCGGCTTCATATAGATGTTGAACAGGAGGGGTGAGAGAACCGACCCCTGAGGAACTCCACAAATGAGAGGCCTCGGGACGGATCTCTGCCCTCCCGTCAACACCGACTGCGAGCGGCCCAGGAGATAGGAGGAGAACCACTGTAAAATGCTGCCTCCCACTCCCAACCCCCTGAGACACCACAGCAGGATACCATGGTCGATGGTATCGAAAGCCGCTGAGAGATCTAATAGGACCAGGACAGAGGAGCAACCCCTGTCCCTAGCCCTCCAGAGATCATTCACCAGCGCGACCAATGCCGTCTCCATGCTGGGTGCGGGTCTGAAACCCGATTGGTATGGGTCCAGATAATCAGTTTCCTCCAGGAACAGAGGAAGCTGATGCGCCACCACACTCTCCACAACCTTCGCCAAAAAGTGAAGGTTGGAGACTGGACGATAGTTATTTAAAACAGCCAGGTCCAAAGCAGGCTTCTTGAGGAGGGGTCTCATCACCACCTCCTTCAAGGCAGCAGGGAAGACACCCTCCTTCAAAGAAGCAGTTATTACTGCATGGAACCAGCCTCGTGTCCCCTCCTGGGCCGCATAAGCTAGCCAGGAGGGGCACGGATCCAAAAAACAGGTGGTGGTTCTCAGCCTCCCCATGATCCTGTCCACATCATCAGGGGAAACAGGGTCGAACTCAGTCCAGATAACATGCCCAAGACCGTCCAATTCCTCCACATCAGACTCTGCCCAGTCAGAGTCCAGACCGGTCCGGATCTGAGCGATATTGTCCGCCAGATGATGACTAAACTCCTCGGCTCGTCCCCGCAAGGGATCCTCCCTCACCTCCTGGTTAAGGAGGGAGCAAGTTACCCTAAACAGGGCGGCCGGGCGATTATCTGCGGACGCGATAAGGGCAGCAAAGTAGTTAGACTTCGCTGTCCTTATCGCCGCAAGATAAGACCTTATAAAGGTTCTTAACTGCAATCGGTCAGATTCGGATCGGCTGGACCTCCAACCGCTCTCTAGACCTCGTCTCCGACGCTTCATCTCCCGGAGCTCCACAGAGAACCATGGGGCCCAACAGGATCTGCACCAGGTCAGAGGTCGCAAGGGTACAATGCAGTCAAGTGCCCCGGCGGCCGCCGTTTCCCAGTCATCCACCAGAGCATCGACTGGGCTGTGGGTAAGGGTGATGGGTATAGGCCCAAGCGCCCTCTGGAACCGTTCCGGGTCCATTAGGCGCCTGGGGGGGAATAAAAACCAAACTCCCCCCACCCCACCCCCACTGCCAATCCTCACAACAATGAAAACCTTGGACAGGAGGAAGAGTGCCAACGGGCGGGCAGGCAGGTGTCTTGCTCGGCTGTGGCTTGGGGGGTAGTTTTTTCAGTGCCATTGTAACTTTGAACAGTCACTAAGAGAACTGTTGTAAGTCAAGGACTACCTGTACTTCATCACTTTTTTCCTTTTTTTTGGTCATCAAGTTTTTGACACCTTGGTAGGCGACTGGTGGTACTTGGATATTGCCATATCCTAAAAGTGGTACAATGGGTGAAAAGGTTGAAAAGCCCTATTCTAGTCCAACCCCCTGCTCTAGCAGGAGACCCTATACCAGGGGTAGGAAACCTTGGCTCTTTTATGACTCATAGACTTCAACTCCCAGAATTCCTCAGCCAGCATAGCTGACTCAGGAATTCTGGGAATTGAAGTCCATGAGTCATAAAAGAACCGAGGTTGCGTACCCCTGCCCAATACCATTTCAGACAAGTGGCTCTTCAGTTTTTTTTCCTAAAAACTAGACAGCCACCTGTCCAGACTTTAAAGACTTAAAATTTGAAATAGATACTTTATCTTGGATATGAAATATATTCTCATGATTACAATTGATCCTAACCAAGGAAGCCAGACAGTAAGTAATTATATCTTTCATACTGTATGATGTATTGTATGTATGGGAACCTATAAGTGTATTCCTTATAATTGTTGCTTAAATTTGATTAACTCTTTTAATGTTTGTATATACATATATCTATCTATCTATCTATCTATCTATCTATCTATCTATCTATCTATCTATCTACACACACACACACACACACACACACACACACACACTGTGGTTTTCCCACTACTGTATATTCTCCAAGTTTAAGTTTCCAATCAGAACTGAAATTGTCAGAATTACATTTTTCTTCCAATGTTAAACAATTTGTTTTCTAACTGCTGTAAAGTAGATATCACATGAAATTATGTTTCTTGTTGATTTTTTTCTGAAGGTTATATTTTGTGTAAATACTGGTGGCAATATTTGGCAGCAGTGATTTACTGAGGGTTTTTTTAATGCTTGTGTGCCACACCAGGCTAATTAATGGTCATATATTGGGGAATTCTGATATAGACATTTAATGTGTATGCTCAAAGGTTTAAAAACCCAATTTTACCAATCTGTTACTCATGATGATCATAGTACAAATGGTTGTGTGTCTGTTCCTATGAACCTGAATGCAATAAAAACACCAACTCCTCTTTCTGGGGATACACAAGGATACCTCTACCAAATGTTTCCAATTTATTTCTCCCTATTATCACCTATGAATATCACCATTTTGCCTTTTCTTCTTTTTTATGTCATATTAATATTCTTCAGTTCAATGAGAATAGTAATGGTAGTAAATCAGTACCATATGGAAACTACGCTTTGGGAGAGGACTTTATGAAAGACTAATGTGGAGAAGGGCTAGGTTTTTTTTTTTTTGTTCCATATGACCACAAAATATTGAAGAACATTGCAGAATGCTAATAAAATGGAAAAGTATCAGGATTTGCTTTGAAGTATCAGAGATTGTTTCCTGCTGCTGTCTGCTCTACCTCCTTTTCTGTGTCTGTTGCTGTCTTCATTGAGGGATTTGTCTTAACTTTTCTGTATGTGTTTACAAGCACTGAGTAGTCAGAAAGTAGGAAAGTTGTGTTTTTTTTAAAAAAAAGTGATAAGCATCTGCAAATGAAAGAAATATTAAGCAATACAATGTTTTTCTATGAAATATCAATATGGACCACCATATAGCAGAGACATTGTTTTTATTTTACATTTTGTCCCAATAGTAATAGTGATAACAATGGTATAATGATGTCAGCACCGAGAACAGAGCACACATTTTTGATTCTTTTCTCCTATTTCTTAAAGATCCCTTTTCACAGTTTTCCAGGAGCAGACTTTAACATACCAATTTGCCTTTTACTTCCAGACAACATTGGGATTTCCCTAGAATGAAAAAAAATGAGGGAATTGGAACAGATATGGCTTGTGAGTCTCCTATTTTCTACTTCCTGCCTTGTAGAGTCAAAGGATTTGGAGAAAAAGGTTTATATTTAAGAGAATCCATCTACTGTTATCCAATACTATCAATGGAACACACTGTGTTATCCTCTATATCAGGGGTGTCAAACTGCTGGCCCACGGGCCGGATGCGTCATGAAGCAACCACATCCGCTCCATTGCCAGCAATGGAAAAAAAGTTGTGATATGTTGTGACACATCACGTGACGTTGCAAGTTTGACACCCCTGCTCTACATTCTAATTTGCATCCTAATTGCAGCTAATTAGTAATTAGTAGTTAGTAATGTGGTTTATTTCACTAAATGTAGTGCTACATTTAAAAGTTCAATTGTACATATAAAAATAAGTATTTTTTTTAAAAAAAAACTAAGCTATATAAAGGTATTTTAATTAGAAGTAAAGTAAAAAAAAAGAGAGAGAGAAGTACTATACTAAATGTAAGAAACTTACATAAATTATTATCAGGAGGAAGAGTTGTCATTACAACCTTTTATAAAGCAATATATTCTATGGTCTTCATACAAAACCTTACAACACAATGGAAAGCCAGATCCAAGATCACTGGAAATCAAAAGAATTTCATTGAATGCTGAGATTCGGTATGAACCAAACCAGGCTAAAATCAGATAGAATAGAATAGAATAGAATAGAATAGAATAGAATAGAATAGAATAGAATAGAATAGAATAGAATAGAATAGAATAGAATAGAATAGAATAGAATAGAATAGAATAGAATAGAATAGAATAGAGCTGGAAGGGAACTTGGAGGTCTCCTAGTCCAACCCCCTGCTCAAGCAGGAGAACCTATACCATCTCAGACAGGTGAATGTCTAGTCTCTTCTTAAAAATTTCCCGTGATGGAAGTGCCCATGATTTTGGGGGCTAAGCTGTTCCACTAGTTGATTGTCCTAACTGTCAGGTAGTTTCTCCTTAGTTCCAGGTTGCTTCTCTCTTTGATCAGTTTCCAACCATTGTTTCTCGTCCTTCTCTCTGGTACTTTGGTGAAAAACCTGCCCCCTCTGCCTTGTGGCAGCCCCTCAGATTCTGGACATTAATTACATTTCTAGGTAAGCTATTGGAAAAAACACCAAATAAGTCATAGAGGAAAATTTTATTTAATATATTTCTTTCTCATCACAATTAAGACAACTCTCTTTGGCTTCCTTAAAAATATGTAGAATCAACGTTTAGAGAAGATCAAAATAATGAAGCAGCAGAAATAATATATTCAAAGCAATCAGAAGGAACTATAAATGCTGAATAGATTCTTCACTGACTCCTGTAAGGGAACAGTTGCAAAACAACTGGTAAAAGCTAAATTAACTTTGGTGTGTCTAGATTCACAGCCGTGATATACAATGAACAAAGGAATCACTATAAGCAAAACACCTTTTCTATATATACGCTTTCTGTGACATATATTTATTTTCATTATTATTACAGCTAAATCTAACCTCTCTGACCATAGGGACTTCAATATATATTATATGTTAGGAAGAATTAATAGCCAGTTCTTTATAGCTAATGATACTGCAAACCTTCATAGGGATAAGATATGGATTTTGTCTAACCACACAATAAATCTTAGGGAGTTTCACAACACGTATTATGGATCATAACAATTTAAAAGTTTAAAATTTTACACAGCTGATCTTCAATGACATGTCTGCTTTCAAACAGCTGTAACACTTCCACTTATCCAAAGAGTACAAGTTCTAAAAAAATAAAAATAAACCATTAAATAAAACACTTTACCCAAATCATGGTTATTTACCAGTGGCCTTGGTCTTATGTAGCTACCACAATTCAGACCAGCAACTTGCTTGTGATGTGAAGCAGTGAGTAAGTGAAACCACCATTATGCTTAT
Source organism: Vipera ursinii (assembly GCF_947247035.1). Lineage (NCBI taxonomy): Eukaryota > Metazoa > Chordata > Lepidosauria > Squamata > Viperidae > Vipera > Vipera ursinii. The sequence goes on from NC_139513.1 coordinate 104,271,885, forward strand.
GGTTGTACTTCAGCTTGTCTTTGTTTTGCTGATCTGCAAATGTGAGGATTGATCGCAAAGTTACTTTTCATCACTGTTGTACCTGTGCACAGCATAAGGCAGTCACCAAATAAGAACTACCTGTACTGCATTGCACCTTCTCCAAAACTTAAAATATCTCTGTACTACTTCTACTAGGTCTATAAATTCTGGTTTAGATTTAATGGAACATTCATAGCTACCATTTTATGGTGCCTTTTCATATATAAATTATAAAAAGTGTTTTCCTCAGCCAACAGCACATATTCCCTAGTTCAGGGGTGTCAAACTGGTGGCCTGTGGGCTGGATACATCATGTGCAGGCCACACCCACCCCAACTCTGCAAAGGGTGGAAAAATGTCACTATACGTCACGTGACATGATCGAGTTTGACACCTGTGTCCTAGCTCAACAGATGGGATGGTTTGCTCATGGGCTCATGAGAGAAACATACCAGTGCCAGTGAGTGTTCTGTGTAAACTCATATACTGAAACATATTCAGAAAAGCATGACTAGACTTGGGGCAAACCCAATTTTTTAATAGCATGAGTGAAACTGTTTTTGAATCTCCATTGGGATTCACTAGGCACAGTAAACTGATTGATTCTTTGGAGATGATATACTAATTCATATGATATTTACATAACATTTGTTGACAAAGTTCTAGTCATTCAGCTTATGTCTTCAGTATTGTCCCATATAATGATATGAAATACATCATTGCTACTTAAAGTATATTTCCATTCCTTATTATATCCTAGCTAAGACCTTCTCAGATTTCAGGTTTGTCCTTCATCCATTTCACTACACTACTGAATATGCCTTCTAATTAATATATGAATAAATAATGTGCTTTAATGCTAGGCATCTGTCCAAAGACCAAGTAGCAGAAATTTAACTATCTGTTAAAGCCCATTTATCCCTCATCCAGTGACTGGTGTAACTGCTATAAAAATCAAGACTATTTGTCACATTTAAGGAATAACCAGAGCACAGTTTAGCAGAGTCACTGACCAGTGCATTAACTGAGACTATTGACTAGAGCAAATTTACAAAGCTAAATAGGATGATAGCTATTTAGGGAAGGAGGAACCAATTAGTTCAGACTACTCCTAGTCACATCAGCGAACACAGCTCATTAACTTTATCGTAGGACTTCCCATGTTTTACCATTTCTCATGTCATATATTTGTGTGGCTGAGTTATTTAGAAAAAATTAAACACAATGGTTGAAGGAACACATTATACTACACCATAACGTGATTTGTAGGTTACAATAATGGTTTAAAAATCCCAGTGACTGAGTTCACACTTCATACAGGTTCACACATAATAATGTTATTGGGTAGTACAAAATGTGAACTCGGCCACTGAGACTTGAAAGCCATTATTTATGGCTTAGCATTGTGTGGACCTACTTTACCCAAAGTTCATGGTTTATAGCTTAGCATTGTACTCAGCAAACATTGGCTTAACATGATGTGCAAATTTAGCTATTAAACAATAGAGCCTAGAAATAATAAAGCATAGCACTGTCCCGTTTCACATCCACCACGACATTCTTTTTTTCCCACCCGTTTTTTGTAAATAAAAGGATCTAACATATTGCCAGAAAGTCTCCAGAAAGTCCTTGCTCAATAGAGATTAGAGTTTAATTGTGAAGAAAGTGACAACTTTGATGAATCACTTCTTGAAACAGGTATCTTTACTCTTGTCTTGGTTATTCTAAGCTATATTAATTCTATTCATCCTTTGAGAGGAAAAAAAAGGAGGAGGCCTCTTCCTACCAAAGCCCTCCAAAACCAAGAGGACATCTGATTGATGCAAAATTTGATACTGTATTTCACAAACTATGGAATAAAGTTTTTTTTAAGCTTGGAGCAGTGTTTTCCCCCTCCCAAATAAATTACTGTAAATAAATATGTAAATTTATATTGTTTCCAGTGGAATTTAAAATGTAGGACGGAAGCTATTATAAGATTTTTTAAATATATATATGCACAATTTATCCCGTTGGCAAAGCAAATTTGGAGGCTGCTAACAAAATAAAATAGAGAAGTTCACAGGGTATCATAATCATATTTCCCAGAGGTTATGCAAGCACTTTTAATTTAGGGACTGCAAGAGGATGATTTTCATTGTGTATGCATATCTCTCTACCTGCCTTCTGTTTGCTATTTCTTTTGTTTCCATTCATTTAAATAAACAAGCAGGATGTGATTTTTATGAACACTTCTACTGGTGGAGTAGCTTTCTGAAAGAATCAGAAATAAACAAGAACGGAGGGGAGGGAAAGATCTATGCTCCCGATGCCAAAACTGCTTGTTAGTTTAATAGTCTTAGTAATATCTAGAAATAGACCCCCCTCCAAGCAAGTTTGTAAAGGCTGACTTCCATCAGAATTACTACTATTAGCGTTCAGAACTTAAACAAACTAATATTTCCTTGCCCACATTTCCTTTACTTCTGGGTTATGTATATCTTTCTCAATACTGAATCAACACAAGAAATCAACAAATACAGCATTTTCTTTCCACGCTATTTAGCTGGGAATTCTTAACTAAAAGCCCATAAGGCTATCAATGGTATTCAATCAAGGAATGTTCAGATCCACATGAATTGATACATAAGATAGTTCACTAAATCCACAATGATTTACAACTTTCCTAATAGAAACATTACTGTACAAGAAAGGAGGGAGCAGTATCTCAATATTTCCACTATAACTGACAGATGGTTAACTATCAGTAGAGGGATTTGTAGAGAAAGCTGGCTAAAAGTATAGGAAGAAAAAGAGAAAACAATACAGTCCAAAGTAATCTCACTAGAGGTTTACCTGTGTAAACATGTAGCTGCATTTGTAATTAGGTGCATATGGAAGTTAATTGTATTGGGATGATGAGATGTCTTTGCCCTCTGTAAACAGGAATTACACCTGGGATTCTTGGTTATAAGCAGAGCTTGAAGTTAATTAAGTCTGCATATTTTTACCATTATTAAATTCATAGTGAACAAATATTGCAGTGCTAAATTGATGTACAACTGCCAAGAAAAGTCTACAAAACAAGACTAGAAGAGGATTATCCCATCAAGTTGAATCTATAGCGAAGCATCATTAAATGACAAGTACCACAAAAGAATGCTATGGATACTTTCTTCCCTAATCTCTTGCAAACTTCAGTTGCATCTTGATCTCCAATGCAGTTTTTTCCACAACTGCTACAATATTCTCCTCATACACTGACTACAATTGAGACTGGTAACTCTGTCATTAAATGAAGTGGTTGCTAAGTGAAAATCATGCGATTGTAACTACTCTTATTATTTTACTTCAGTTTTCTCTTGCTTCTTGCTACTTCCTTTCTCTCTGAGGACATGGATATGAAGTAAATAAGCAAGTGAATACAAGAGTAGAAAGACCTTCTCAAGGTCATAAATAGGAAGCGTGTTTGCTGAGCTGTTTTTTTAGCACTGTTATAACTTCAAGTGGTCACTAAACAAGGCAGACCCTAAAGTGAAATTATGACATTTTAACAAGGAGGATCTGGTTTTCTTTTTCCTTTTTAAACAAATTTTATTGTTTTTTCAGTTAAAATCTACATATTTGGAAAGGTAATCAGAGATTCAGTAACAGAGTTTCCAGTACATAATTCAGGTTACATTATCAAAACATCCTTCTCAATATCCCTTAACATTTCATACAACCAGTTTAAACTAGTAAATTTCTAGAAATAGCATGGTCAGTTGAAAAAAATGTCAATTCAATTTCATTGAAATATATCTATGCCCTGTTATTAAAGTTTACCTAATTTTAATTTTAATTATATTATTCAAATTTAGCCTTTAACATCCCAAATAATATTCACAACCCAAATTTCCCTTATTTCATTACAGCAAAAACTATAGCATCTAACATGTACGCAGTGGCTGAGTAGCTATGTTCTACCTAATAAACATCATCTGTTTCACATCCTAATACATCACACATTACTGACAGGACCACAGCCTATATTTATCAATCTACAACTATTTATATACAACCAGATTCTGTTTTAAATTTTAGCTAATTCTTAATTCTTAAATAGAATAATCAAATGTCTTTTAACATCAAAAGTGGGATCTATAAACCAAATTTCCATTATGTCAGTGCACAAACTATAATGTCTAAAATAAGCCTAATAGATATCTAAACACATTCTAGTTCTATCTCATAAACATTTTCTATGTTAGATCCTGATAGATCACCGATTACTAAAAGGATAACCTTTAATGGTTCTCTAAGAACTCACTTTTTAAATCTAACTCTGGGTTTCTTTTTTGCCAATCAGGTTTCCAAACCAAGGCCTTTGAATTGCCAAATATTTATTTTATTTTATTTTTTATTTTAATTCCATTTATATCCCGCCCTTCTCCAAAGACTCAGGGCGGCTTTACAAACTTAGCAGTAGCCTTCATTCTATGTATATGCCTGCTTATTAGGGCTTTCACACCCCTCCCAAGCGGCATTATTACAAAGTCAGCTTAATTGCCCCCAACAATCTGGGTCCTCATTTTACCTACCTCAGAAGGATGGAAGGCTGAGTCAACCTTGAGCCTGGTGGGATGCGAACCTGCACTAATTGCAGGCAGCTGGTGTTACTTAAGGAGGCATTAGCCCACTGCTCCACCAAGGCTCTTATAATAGGTCGCCCTTCGCTCCAATACATATTATTTGAATCAAAGGAGGCCATCTAGCCATCAGTGATTCACAAAAACCAAACCATTTGTAATCATTATGTTGTTGCCCTGTTAGTTCTAGTCTCTATATTTGCTCTAAAAACTTTATCTTCAGTTCGGTCTGGATTACTTTTCCACCTGGGTTCATCTGCTTTAAGTAAAGAGTCTTATCCAATTTTGTAATTAATGCTTGGCTATCCAGGCTTTCAGAAAACTGTCTTTGTTGATCTTCCATGTCCTCTATGTTAGCATCACTATCTTCTACACAGTATACTTCTAAAGTTATAGGCTCTTTTGATGGATTCAAAAGTTGAGTATTAAGTTTTCCCATAGTTTGTTGTTGGTCTTTAAGGTTATTTGCCATAGTGATAGTTCCTTGTACTTTTAGAGTTGTCAGTTCTTTGGATAGTTGTTGCTTATATTCCTCTGTCTCAATAGTAATATATTCCAATTTAGTTATATTCTGAAGTATAAATTCTTTAGTTGCAATCTGGGTTTCAATTTGTGACTTAAGGTTGGCATGTAAATTATTAAATCTGGAGATAGACATCTCAGTGACTCTGTAGATTGTTTCAAGTATGAGGTTATAATCAAGCAAGGTTTGTGGCTGATCCTTCTCCATTTTGTAATAATTATAAATAGTCCTTGGTGGAGGCTATGTTTCAAACAAAAATCAGTAAGAGTCCACCTCCAGAAGTCTAAGCCAAATTCATCTCCAGCTGTTTCAGGTTTTTATCTTAATGCCAAGGTCAGTGCAAAATGTAAGCAAGCTTGTTTGCCAATAGTATTCACTAGATGTCCCCAGAATACTTTAAATCCTTTTCAGACAGTATCTTTTTATTTATTTTTTTGTCCCCCTTTTTAGACTCATAGGTAGAATAGTCCATTTTTGTAAATATAGGAACTTTGGGCCAAAAGTAGAAAGGCAGTAAGTCCAATAAATCAGTATAGTTTAGTAGATGGCTGTTTCTTTTCTCTCCCAATGTAGACAAAGGCTGCTCTTAAGGAAAAAAAAAATATCCCTTCCCTCTCTCCTCGCAGGGGGAAAGCAAATTCAAGAAGCTTTTGACAGGGAAAGTAGACAATTAGGAAAACAAGAAGGCAATTCTCACCCAGTTTTCAAGTGCTTTCAAGTGCTTTGTTGTGCTTTTGGCTTCCGCAGGAAACAGATAAATGATGGGCCATGGGAGTGGCCGATCCTTTGTTCTTCAGTTCAGAGAGTAGCTCCAAGCCTACGGGAGGGCCGCCGCCCTTCTACCGCCAACTGGAGAGACCTCTCCCCTGCTGATTGCCCCTGCAGGGCGACTTTTGATCCCTTTACAGAGACCCCCCCCCCGATGAAGAAATCCAGGCGACACGAGGAGCAATTCCCTTGTGCATCTGGGAGCACCAAACATCCGGAACCGCAAGCCGGAGGATCTCATTTTCAAAGATGCTTTTTCATTACTGTTGATGTGCCTTTTAAGACATGATGTATTTAACAAGATCTAAATTGTTCTCAAGAATTTAGAACACTTACAGACTTGAAATAGATCTATGTTACAAAAAGAGATATTTATTTTCCCATATTTCATATCACTTCCATACTTAGCATGAGAAAGTAGCCATGGTGTTTCTTATACTATAATCTTCCTCCCACATTTATTGTGGAACTGAAAAATAGGGCCCACCACAAATCTTTCCCTGTGAAATTTATGAAGCCAGAAGCAAAATGCCTTCCCTAACTGATCAGTTGAGGCTCAGTAACAGCAGCAGCCTGGGTTGAGGGAGCGCTATCATGATAATTAGAAAATTTGGAGTATTTTAAATGTTCCATCATCTCTTCCTTCACTTTGTGTTAAGATATGTATCAAAGTTTACATCATGTCATCATGCCAAGGAAATTGCCAACAAGCTGGTCTGCTACAAATCCTCCCCTCAGAGGCCTTAAAACACTTTCTTTGTACTTCATCATATACTGCTAAAAAAAATAAAGGGAACACTTAAACAACACAATGTACTGTATTTAATAGTAGGATGTCTTATCTTGTGTTCCCTTTATTTTTATTTTTTGAGCAGTATATTATGTGTCAAGGATTGGATGCCACTGTAGTAGTAATTAATCTGTTTTCTAAGATGGCCTATTTTATTACTTCCTGTGGCCTCCCCTCATTTCCTGGAGCAGTTCATCTATTTATTCAACATATTTGTTGAATAGTTTGCCAAATCACCTCATTTCTAATAAAGGCTCGCATTTCTAATAGAAGCCCATAGATTATGGTATGGAAGGCTGTGTTTCACCAGTTCTATGTAACAGACTATTTGTCCTTTGCTCATACCTTATACTTTTACTCAAATTCTTTCTGTGAAACTCATGGTTTCTTAGTTGCCTGAGGCAGATCAACTGAACATGTTCAGCCTTCTTGCAGCCTGAAACAATGCCAGACGGCTCCATGGCAATCAGAAAGTGGTCATAACAGGGGACTGATAGTGATATCCAGTGCTTTTTTTTTGTATAAGAAAAAGGTGCCGGAACTCACACGTCATACAACCCGCCTTGCCTATCCTACAAGGTTCCATCCAAAAAAGGTGCTGGAACTCCGTTCTGAGCGTTCTATGAGAGAAAAAAAGCCCTGGTGATATCCCTAACTCCAGATCATGCTACCACTTCCCCAACATGAAAAAGATATCTTGCAACTGACCACCAGTATATGTTAAGTTCTTGATGACATTGATCAGATCCACAGCAGTCACAGTAGTTATGAATTCCTGGGCTACCTCAAGTTTTTCCACCAAAGAAAGGCAAATTGAAATCTGTGTAAATTTGAGCAATTCCATTATCAATCCAACAATGGAATCAATGAGCTCAGGCATGAGGTTGCAATGCAAGAAGGGTGGTACAGGAAGAACAGTCTTAACTATAAGAACAGTCTTAACAATAAGGTGAACTTTTTGCTTCCTGATTCTCTGCAGTAATCCATCCTTCTTGTATATGTGTAGGATTATGGAGTAATAGAAAAATCTAATCTCCATACCAGATTCAGAAAACTGTCAGTAAGTATTTATTTTGAGTTTGCTGCACCAGATGAGATGCTGGAGATCTCTGCCAATATAATAACCCTTTAGTCCTTAATTTGGCTGTGAACCTGCTCCTACTCCTGTTGCAGATCCATGAGCTATAATTTTGTAAATGAGTGAAAGTCCTCATATTCAAGCATCCTCTTTTTAGCATTGTTTAAAAAAAGCAGCCCCAAGATGTTAAGTTTGGGCTGTTAATATTAAAGGAAGTTATATAGTGCTTATTAATTAATATCTCAAAGTTATCCCATCTTTGAACAGCACTCAAGAAACTTACAGATCAATAAAAAAACTAATATTTCAAACAACCAACAATATAAAGCAAAATAAGTTCACACACACACATACACACACAGAGAGACAAAGAAAATAACCAATAAAATTGTGTTTTAGAATGTATTAATTATCAATTTTCTCTTTCCAGCAATTATTGGTTTATGCTCCTGACCCATTTTATCATGCAATTGTGAACCATAGTATATACTATCTGGCATGCTGTACTAAATAGCACCTTTCATGAATTTAAGAATTCAGAGGGCACTATATATTCTATTTTGTATTCACTTAATTTGGAGAGGGCATATCTGAAGTCAACCTCGTTTAGTTTTTATTACACATGTATATACTTGTATCTTTATCGTGGTCCACCATACTAAAATGAGACAGAACTGAAAATAACCATCACTGTGAAATACATTTTCTCTTTTATTGCATTTAATATCTATTTTGATATTTTACATTACATTATAGAAAATATTCTTTTTTCACTTTCCAGTTCTTGAATGCAATGACATTATAATCCTTCAGGGACAGATTAAACCTCACCATCTGGACCTACAACATGTTGTCTATTGATTTAAAAACAAACAAACAAAATCAGTTTCGACTTATGAGTATTAAAGCTTAAAGTGGAGGTAAGATTCAGTATGTTTAATGGAAGATGTGATAAGTCATCTCAAGTTTATAGAATCCTGGTATTTATATGGATTATGAATATATAGCAAATTCATTTTTCTTGTCCCTCCACATTTCTTGAAGCTAAACTCCTTTTAGCAAGTCATAATCCATATCAAGGTACTATGCATGCATTAATGTATATTCAACCTGTGGAGGCCAGATCAAAGGTGCACATTTAGTTATTCCCCATTTGATCTAGCTTAGCTGCTATGTTTCTTATCATGTATCATTTCTACATATATTATTTTAAAAAGGTGAAAAAGCTTTAGTTGGAACCAATTATTTCTAATACTTGAGATAATATGCAGTCATCGCTACTCCTAACAATTGACAGTTTTATCCTCCAAAAGCTTTTCTGAGCCTTTTTTTTAAAGACCTCCCCATATTCTATGGTAGCAAATCCCATTATTTAAATAAAAGCTTTAAGAAGTACTTCCTTTTATCTGTCTTGCAATCTCAAATAATTTGGTTTGGATGACCACAATTTCTAATATTGAAAAGATAAAGATGGAAAAAGATTTCTTCCTCACTGCACCACATATATTTTTTAAAATAAATAAATAAATCCCACCGTCATTATTTTTATAAATCAAAGTTGTAAACATGCCGAATAAATCTCCTTCTTCCTATTTTCCCTACAACTCTGAGTTGTTTTTGACAGATTTATCAGAAATATCTTCCTATTTATTCTGTGAGTTCAACCATGTTTAAAGGGAACATGCGTAAGTATAATCTGATTGATAGATCTTGCTATTTCAATCAAACTAAGAAATCTCTTGGTAAAACCAAACCTACAAATCATGACACTGGGAGCAAGTGATTTATGAGTTGGCTTTGTGTGCTCTCAATATGATCCCTGTTACATCAATCCTAAGTACTTGAGAGCACTCTCCAGCATTTCATGAAGACCAAATCCACTCCATTTCCTCCTCATGAGAGCAACAATAAATACAAATTGATGGTTGTAGTTATTATTACTCACATTCTCACCTGCACAATTTGTGTCAGATCAATTAAAACAACTGGTGGCATAATAGCTTGCACCTGTCATTGAATGGCTTTGCCTGGAAACAGCTTCCCAATGAATACAGGCATTCCTTTTATGCTTCATTCACTTTCCTTGTGAGTTTAGTGTGATTATCCAATATTGTACAGCTTTTTCTAGATTCAATTGTACAGATCTTTCATTGTGCACAGCCATATATACTACTACAAATCTCGTGTCTTATTGTAACTTTCAACTGGGCAAAATGGTGTATCACAGGGCAACAATTTCTTAACCACCATACTTTATTTGGGTTAATTTTCAGATACTCCCAAAATCTGGGTCCCAAAATTCCTATAGAATTGAAATTTGGCAAAATTGTGGCTGCTTCAGGGCTGACATGCTACTGTGCTGTAGCAATCATCCATATTCATGTAATTACCATTTCCAACACTGTCAACCAGCTCCCTGCAAGGAAAGTCAACAGGCAAGCCAGTAGGAAGTTGGAAGTCACACCTGCTCCTCCTGGTTTTTGTCCACCGATTATCAATCTGATTCTATTTAGGTAGATCCATCCATGGACTCCTCTCCAGATGCGAGTTCAGAGGAAGAGTTTGAGTTTGAGTTTGCAGAAGAAAGTATGAAGCCGAGTATTGGTCAGGATCGGGGCTCAGAGAATGGTAGCCTGATGAAACAGCCTCAGATGGGTTGATCAGACAAAGGACAGGCTGAGACTGAGGGAGGTGAGCCACAGCTTGTAGCAAGTTGGGTAGGAGGCTCTAGGCAGGCAGGGAGCAGCTGCTGCCTGTTAGCAATGAGGAGGGGTGGAGTCCACACCTCCTCCTGATCCAAGGACATGTAGAGCAGAGAGGAGACAGATACAATGGCAATCAGAGGAGGCAACCTCACCTTTTATGAAGGCCTGCACTGGCATTGCCTACTCAGGGCTGTGTCCTAAATTTGCTGCTGTTCACCATGACTGTTGTGCTAGGTTTGCCACCAACCATATTGCAGATGATACAACAGTAGTGAGTCTTATTCATGATGATAATGAGAATGCTTACTACAAGGAGATTGAGGGTTTGGTAAATTGGTGTAAGGAAAAAAGCCTAGTTTTAAATACTGGAAAAACAAAGAGATCATTGTCAATTTCAGAAAAGGCAGGCACAGCCACACTTCTTTGTGCATTAATGATTCACCTTTGGAGATGGTTACCAGCATGAAATTCTTGAGTATGCACTTAACAAGTAGGCTGGCTTGGTCACTCAGCAGTGAGACACTGGTGAAATGGGCACAGCAGCACCTGCATGTTCTGTGTTGCATGAAAAAAGCACATCTTCCTTCCCCTATCCTTATCACTGTACAGAGGGATGAACAAAAGCATCGTGTCATACAGCATCACAGTCTGGTTTGGAAGCATCACTGCTTCAGACAGGAGGTCGGTGCAGAGAGTGGTGAGGATGGCTGGAAAGTTATCTAATCTAATCTTAACCCTAACACTGAGAACTTGAATGTTGCCAGAGCAACATGCCCAGTTCTATGCTTTGTGTCTTGTATGCTTGTGCCTTGTATCTTGGCCTGTTTGACTCCTGGACTGCTTTCCTGGATTTTGTGTGTGCCCATTGGACTTGGTTACTCAGTGACTCTTGCTGTAATGAGTTTGGAATCCAGACCTGTGCAGCAGGGGTGCTTTCCAAGGACATGTTTGGGAGAGTTGAACAAACATCTGTCATACATGTGTGAGGGAACAGGGAAGCACACCCAATGGCACAACCGGTTGTCTTGTGTGTGTGTGTATGCATGTGTGTGTTGACCAACCTGCTAAATATTTAATACAGATTTTTCTGGATTAAGATGCTTTAGCATCAGACCTTTCCAAATTCTTAGCCTAGCCAAGCTGACTAGTAATTCTGAATGTTGCAATTCCAAAATATCTGAAGGATTCTAGAATGGGGAGCCTGCTTTTGAACCTACAGTTTCTGTCTGTCCATCATCTATCCATTCATCATTGCTAAAGAGATGCTAGCATTAGATTGGGTTTGTGCAAAAGCACTTAGGCAAATGTATAACATATGGTCCTTGCCCAGATGTGGAAAAAAAGTCTGTTTTGTGACTTCAGCTGTCAGAAAACTTCTTTGTGTATTGCAGAAAAATAATCAGATTATGGAGCATTTCTGTCTGTGAAGTTCATTTTGATATGAAAATAGAGCACCACTGTGAAAAATGTCATTCAAGCACATAGAACTGTTGCCACTTGTTTTCAGAGATGAAAACCATATTTCATAGACAGAAATAGTTTCTGGTGGAATTAATCAATGTTAGTGGTTTATTTCTCTATAGGTTTGGGGCCTGACTTAAGGAACTTACAGTTTTCTTGACAGCATGGTTAAGTTACAAAAATAAGAACAAAGGCAAAGAAATAAGAATGAAACAAACTTACTTAGTACTTAGCTCTGGGAAGTGGGGGGGGGAGGGGGAGAGGGGCAGGGAGGGAGGGGGAGGGGAGGGGGAGGGGGGATTGTTAAAGATAAAATGTATGTTAAAACTTTTCAATAAAAAAAAGAATGAAACAAACATAAGTGGATTTGTGAATAAGTAAAATTTATCAATGGACAGATATGAATTTGTGGCTGCACTAACTGAGACTCCTAAAGCCACTGAAACCAGATTGTCATGCTGTTCTAGAAGCTATGTATTAATTGCTCCTTGGGATCTGGAGATTTGTTCAAGATGTTCCACTTGGATGCTATACAAAGAAACAATAATCTATCCAATTTGTCTGAGGCAACAAATGAAGAAAACATTAAAGAAGTGATAGTGTAACAGGTATGCCTCTTAAAGGACAGTATGACAGATTATTTCTGTACTTACTTTAATTTTTAATCTGTTCTATTTCTCAGTGGCTTTCAAATAACCAAACTATTTCAGATGCTTAGATTCATGGCATTTAGCCAATTGTATCAATATTTGAATGGAACACAATAAGGCAGATGCTGGAAATTATGCCTCTCCACCTGTTCTTGAAATAATGGCCAGCATCTCTCACCTTTGTAGCTGGATCTTACAGGAGTTCTTCCAGAAACATCTGGAATTTAGTGATTTGTAAACTCTACTATAAATTTAGTGAGCAATTGTGAAGTTTTCATTGGCTGCAAAGCTTATTTAATGGGGTCACCTATAATCACCTTTTCCAAATAATATTCTCTATCAGTGGATGGACAATATATCTGTTAATAAGATATAAATATTACATGTTCTAAATCCATATAAATTGACAGCCAACTAGGGAATAAATCAATGTGCATATACAAACTTCATTTCCCAAAGTTTTTCACTATTTGCTTTGGAAATTATTAATATAGTGCTGGCATTTCAACCTTCTTTCACCTTCTATCAAATTCTAAGGTCATTCCAGAACCTTTTCTTCTTAAAAATGCCAACCATCTATGTACTGCAAAGATTCTAATTGGGTTTATATTCACTTTATTCAAAGAGATAATTGGAAAGTTTCTTCACCTTATTCCTGTCACCATATCATAAAATAGAAAGGAACAGTGGTCGTTTGGCTTGTTTTTCATTCTAATGACAGCTTTAACAAATGGATGCAGAAAAAAAATCAAGTGGAAATTAATTTGATCAGCATTGTATATTAAGGAGAGATAAAATATTTCAAAAAGGAGCCATCTATTTTAACATTTGTAAAATACTATTACTAATTTTGCAGGATTATTGTGGCACTAATATATTGGAACAATAGCAGTAATAGTCTACAGCTATGTTCATTCAGTGAGCCCATCAAATGTGAGCTAAACCTGATATCTAGAAGAGTAATGATGAAAAAAAGTCAGTGTTACAGTCACTTTTGCTCACTTAATTCCTACATACAAAAAGGGTTTTAAGGTATTTTAATGTAAATTCTTCACTGGAAATCTTTGCAAATAATTGTAAAAATTTAAAGGTTTCTTCTTTCTTTTACGGTGACCAATGTTTATCTATTTCCAATCAAGCAATTGGAACCAGACATTTCACTGGGCTCTCAATACCAAATCAATAGCATTGAACAAAGACTGTTTTCTTGTCTAGCTATCAATACAAGTGAGGGAAAAAACACTTTTATCCTTTAGATGGAGACAACTAAAGGGAAAACTTAGTCAAAATCTATTCACATTTTGCTCAGTGCCAACCTTGGGGCGATAGGAATTAACAAGTGCCAATTCAGATACAATAACTAGACTTATGTGACATTTTTATGCTCACAAAGTGCTGAAATGGAACTATTTGATGAACAACCAAATTGTTGGCTGAAAAAGGGGAAAGAGTGAAGCATGATATTTACAAAGAATAAGAAAAAAAAACTTTCTTTGACAATTTGTCGTAGCTAAGTCCAAGACCATCCATCTCCCATCCCCACTTGAGAAATGAAATCGGATGGAAGATCTTTAAATAAATAAACATATATTTTTGTTGTGTTTAAGGCTTTACAGCTAATATCTTTATATATTCCTTTTCCCTGGAAATGGTTAAATAGAATGTCCATCTAGCTCAGGGGTATCAAACTGCCAGCCCACAGGCTGGATGCCTCATGAGGAAACCACACCCACCCCATTGCCGGCAATGGGGAAAAAGCTCAGATACATCGTGCAATGTCATGTAACGTCACCAGTTTGACATGTCTGATCTAGCTTATGCTTCAGAAGTGAAAGAACAACAGGTTAAATAAGAGAAGCCTGTTTCTTCCTACCTTGATAAAAAAGTAGAGAGGAGAGGCAAGAAATAAAAAGTACTCATCTGCCATTTATCCAGCTAAGGCAGGTGTAGGCAACCTTTGCTTTTTTTATGCTGGCTCAGGAATTCTGGGAGTTGAAGTCCACGAGTCATAAAAGAGTCAAGGCTGCCTACCCCTGAGCTAAGGGAACATTGATTAGGAGTTCAGTATCATTCTGTTGAATCTAACTAAATTTAGTTAGTTTAACCATTTAACAAAATGATTGTATTAAGTATATAAAACTAACTATTTAGCTTTAATTTATTTAACAAAATAATTTAACTATCTAAAAAATGAATGTAGAAATCAATGTAGAAAAAAGTAAGACAAGAAAAAACAAATGTATAGCTACAGATTATGTGAAACATGGCTCAACAGCAGTAACTGTGAGAGGGATCTTGGAGTCCTAGTGGACAATCAAATATGAGCCAACATTGTGCTTCAGCTACCAAAAAAGTCAATGCAATCCTAGGCTGCATTAAGAAAGTGGTAATCAAGATCATAAGAAGTTATGCTAGCACTTTATAGTGCCTTGATAAGGCCACACTTGGAATACTGCATCCAGTTTTGCTCACCATGATGTAAAAAGAGATGTTGAGACTCTAGAAAAAAATGCAGAGAAGACTGGCAAAGATGATTGGGAAGTTAAAGTTAAAACATATGAATAACAGTTGCAGGAATTGGGTAAGTCTAGTCTAGTGAAAAGAAGATCTATGGGTGACATAATAGCAGTGTTCCGATATTTGAGGGGCTGCCACAAAGAAATACAAAGGGGTAAAATACAAAGGCAAGACAAGAAGCAATGGATGGAAACTTAATAAAGAGAGAAAAAAATCTTGAACTAAGAAGAAATTTCCTGAGAAATTGTTCCTAAGAACAATTAACCAGTGGAACAGGTTGCCTAAAGAAGTTGTGTGTGCTCCAACATTGGAGGCTTTTAAGAAAAGACTGGAGAGCCATTTGTCTAAAATGGTATAGGTTTCCAGCTTGAGCAGAGGGTTGGATTAGAAGACATCCAAGTCCCTTCCAACTCTGTATTGTGTTTTGTATTCTGAACCTATGATCTCCCACCATGGGGATTAGGATTAGCATATATTTAGTTTTGGGCACAAGCTATGTCCCTCCACAAAATTGTTGTTATTAGGAAGCTGGACTATATACAAAATGGTATCTAGAGTGGGCCCAATAAAACATCCATTTACCAGAATACCAATTGGTGAAGCCATGCAGATTATTGTATGGCTTTGTACATCATCCAGAATTGTTGTATAAATCCAGTCATGGTTTACTTAAACTGCTATGAATGAAACAAACTTAGCTTTGCATGACATGTGAATCTGGTCACTATGTAAAACATGCTGTTTTCACTATTATGTAACCCTGGATATGGAGTACAACAGAAGGCACAAGAGCTTGACAAATATTGATATTAGTTCCTTTTTCAGAAGTAAAACTATTATAAAATATTGTAAATTATTCAACTGCATGTCTGACTTTTCCCATATGATGAGGTCATGGTCTGTGAAATCATCTTTACAGAACTTCAGGTCATTTTTTTGTAAAAAGCATGTCTTCTGAATTTTGGGCTACAGAAGTTGCTATGATTCTATTGGAAGAAAGATGAAAATGGTTGGACTACAATTTGTACACATTATACTATTCCTTCTCAAAGCAAATAGTCTTAATCATAAGCATTGCATAGGAATTTAGACACAAAATAATTAAAAGGAGGGAAATATAATTAAATCTACTTTTTTACCAAAGCATTCTCTATACCCCTTCATACTCTTCTATCCTTGTAAACCATATCTTCCTCCTTGTTTCCTCGTCCATGTCCATATATTTCCCACAAAACACTTGATGACTTATAGAAACCTGAATTTTTCTCAATCTTTGAAACTTCAACCTGCAAAACCATTTCTTTAGGAATTTTTCTTTCAATCAGTGTTTCTATAGCAACCTATGTTTGTTTGCTTGTATAGTAGAAAGTTATTTGGACAACTTAAACCTATACGAATAGAATTTCCAGGTACTGGAAATTTACAACCGCTGAAGAAAGACACTGGCAGTTATTTGGATGCCAACATTAAGATTACACTCTGTTTTTTTAAAAAAAAAAACTTAGTTTTACGTTTAAAAATATATAAGTGATAATTTGATAAAAATGATGCACGAAGCAAGTTTGATTTTCTGCAAATGGGACAACTGTGGAGTCTAGTGTCTCATATACTGAAAATTTGTCCAAATTGGTTTCTTATAAAAATCATAAGACAATTCTAAAACTGTCCAACTATCCATCATCATTAATTAAATCAGTTTAGAGTAATTTGATTCCAAATTAAGAATCCAAATTCAAAGAAGTTAGAAAGAAACAATATTGATTAAATCAAAAGTTATGGTACCAACATAGAGATAAGCAACATATGCATGGAAGCAGGTAAAAGTATCACCAGAATCTATCTATACATTTCTAATAGGAGTGAAGTTTAAATGGACAGTATATAATATCTTATTTTAATGTAATCTTCCTCCTCATTTTCATATAGCTATTTAACTGAAAATAGTTTTTTTTTCTAATGAAAGCACAAAAATCCCAATTTCTATTCAATCTCAAAATGAAACTTCCCTTCCAGCTTTGCTCAAAACATGTTTAGATAATGTTTAGATAATGTTTAGAGCTGATTTCTCTCTGCAGCACATCAGCTTACTGACCATATCCAAGCTGGTGTTTACCAAAATTTAACTTTTAATTTCCTGAAAATTTGCTTCACTCAGAGAAGAGGCTTCCAATTTTCTGCCTCATGGTCAGGATGCTTTATAATTTTTTGTGAATTTCTTTACAAAATATTTTTGAACATCTGTTGAAAACTATCATTTTCTGTTAGCTAAAGTTTACAGCAGTGGTGAAAGAAGTAATCATCACCATCACTATCATTAATATGCATCTTGCTTCCTACACTTTATAATCTGAAAGTATCCTAAAGGAGAAGATCCCTCACAACTTATTAGAACAGAATAGAAGAATAGAATAACAGAGTTGGAAGAAATCTTGTAGGTCATCTAGTCCAAGCCTCCACATAAGCAAGAGACCATATACCCTATTCTGAAAGATAGCAGTCCAGTTTCTTCTTGAAAGCTTCCAGTGATGAAGCTCCCACAACGTCTGGGGGCAATCTGTTCCATTGGTTGATTGTTCTCACTTTCAGAATTTTTTTTCCTTATTTTTAGATTGAATCTTTCCTTGATCAATTTTCATCCATTATTCCTTGTCTGGCCTTCAGGTCTTTTGGAAAATGGGTTGATCCCCTTCTCTCTGTGACAGCCCCTCAAATATTGGAACACTGCTATCATGTCTTCCCTGGTCCTTCTCTTCACTAGACTAGACTACAGTTCTTGTAACCGTTCTTCATATGTTTTAGTCTCTAGTCCCCTAATCATCTTTGTTGCTTTTGTTGCACTTTTTCTAGAGTCTCAACATTTCTCTGTTTTTAACTGAAGTGAGGGCAGCCAGGGAAGCTACAGATCACTGGTGAAATGATAGTAAAATTAAAGGCTTACTCATCTATATATCACATTCTATCTACATTAATAAAGCATTCTTTTTTAAAAAATAAAAATTGTGATCAAACTAATATATCTTGTTCTATTATTATCTGTTATATAATCATAAAATATACAATTATTTTCAAGATAGCACGCAGGTAGACTTAGAAAGTTCGGTTATGATTGTACAGTAGGAAAAAAAATGAAAAAGAAAAAAGACAGGAGAGCTGCTGTAAATACTCTGTGTTTTTTTTTTAAAAATCATATTTTAATGGGCAATGCTGACCAAGATAAGGGAGAGAGAATCAGCACAGCACCTCTTCATGACCTCGGGTTGCATCAAAAAAGGGTAATATCTTTGAGTAAAGTAATATAATCAGAAAAATCTATGTTGGTGCAGTACAGCATATATCTAAGTAAAATTACACTGCTTTAAGTAAGATTATTTTCAAGTTTACATTTATACAAACTGAAGCCTATATGAATTGAAGGCAATAAATAAATAGTATTAAAATGTTCTCCAATAGTTATTTAAAGATATGAGATATGGAACATTCAATGGCCTTTAAAATTATTATGTTAATGGGTCATTCTTCTACACGTAAGCAATGAAACACAGTTTATGGGCATTGTTACACATGGAGATGAAAATGAGTTGACTGGAAAAAAAACTTCACAAACTTTGCAGAGACAGCAGTAGGGCTGGATGTTAATATTTTTCACACAGGAGCAAAATTAAACAAACTTAGATGTCTATGGAGATTCTCAGTTAATTTCTCAGCCTCGTAAAAAAAAAACATCTTTGGGAAAATAAACTTAGAATATCCAAAGTCAGAGTCTGAGTATCTGAGTTTCCAGGGACAGAAAAAGCAGGAATAAGGATTCAGTAATTTAATATCAGGTTAAGAGAAATATTTAGCTGTGGGGGAAAAAAACACATAAAATGGGGAGCACATATTTTGTCATCTCTTACCTGCCTGGTGAGAAACTCCCTTGATCCAAGTATAAGTGTGGAGGGTGTCCTTAGATAAATCAGAGGTAGGTGCTTAGCACTTCCAGGTGCAAACCAAGTCCAAGAACCTCCTACCCAGGTTGGGAGTGAAATATTCAGAGTCCCCTTCTCTAATGGAAAGAGTTCTAGCCAGTTCTTTCCAAAGGCTGCTGCTGCTGCTACGCTTTCTGCATTTACAGAGAGACCCGGTGCAAGGATATGCCAAGGAGCATATTTTTCTTCCTTATCTTTTCTCACCCTCCCTCTAATTGTGACTTCAGTTTTATTCTACAGGCATTAGCAAAGTGGTAGCTGACAAGACAACTGTGCTGCTTCCCTCACGGCTTAAGTGAATGTGCCTGTGGTGAAAGGAAGGCAAAGCCCCCTGCCAGAGCATCACATCACTCTGTAGACAAGAGCAGTAAGGATATGCTGTGCTGTTCTTCAGCTGCCAGAGAAGCCTTAAAGGGATCCAGGCAAAGTCATCCTGCTCCGCTCCTGGAAGTCTCTCCCTGAGAACTTATGGGTGTCTCTATGCTCTGGGATGTCTTTCTTGTTACTCAGACATTGATCAGAAAACCTCTTCTGAACTATTCATTTTGATTGGCGGGGGGGAGGGAGGGCGAGAGGAGATTTTTAAATGCCCAGGAAAGCTTTTCTGGAAAAAGAAAAGTTATTTCCTATTATGTGGAAAGGTTGTTTTTTTTTAATGCAACTGGAGTTCAAATTTCGGCATGCTCACATAGACTTAGGCTAAAATCAAGCTGCTAAAAATTGTTAAAATATATTTCACTGTATGGAAGGAAAGGACGGTTGCTTGGGGTGGGAAACTTATTTTATTCTGAGGGGGCAAAGTTTGGGCAAACAGGAGTTAAATTAACTAGTTTTGGTTGGAGGGAAGAGGGCTGAGAACTGCAATTGGCAAGGCTAGGGTACAGAGAGCAAAGAACACCTTCCCTAGTATCAACAAACATGTATCTTCCTTCCTTCCTTCCTTCCTTCCTTCCTTCCTTCCTTCCTTCCTTCCTTCCTTCCTTCCTTCCTTCTCTTTTTTAATTCTCCCCCCACCCCATTTTCTATTAGAAAGATATTTCACACATTAGATCTCTGCAGAATATACTTCCAGCACATAAGCAGAGATGGAAAAACTCATAATAATCAGAAGGAAAGAAAACTTGCAGATGCAAGTAATATTAAAAAGAAGTCATGCCATTGCAGTTTTGATCAGTTGTAACATAAAAGAAGTCTGGAACCATTTGCCTTTGGTGTTGATATAAGAAGAACTATATTGTATCTCATAAGAAAACAATTTGAGGCTCTTTTTTAACTTAATTAAATGAAAATATTAATCAGATGACTTTAAACTAAAAGGCAAGTTCCATCATACAAACATCAAAAAACTGTCTCAAACTAAAATATTTATATTATTAAGTAACAAATAATACTGAATATGCAATGTGAAAACACTTCATCCAGTAATAATAGTTAGAATAAATTAGATAGTAAATATTATTGTATTTCAGCTTTGATGGGTCTTTTTAAAAAGTCACACATTATCTCTATATAAAATTTCATGAAACTTTCATTGAGATTGCCTCCTATTTAGCCCAAAGCACATATTTGAAGAGTTCTAGTCTGCAGTACTGTGGCAGTACTGTGGCTTCAAATAGAATTATTATTTTGTTTATTATGAAAGTTATTTGCCACACATCTCTTTTCAAAGCAACTCTGTCCTGTAAATGGTGTTTATACTAAGTTCCTTTATATATATTATTTACATTTAATTTTTGCTTCCCTAACCAACTACTCAAAGATGGGAAGGAGAAGAAGGAAGGAAGGAAGGAAGGAAGGAAGGAAGGAAGGAAGGAAGGAAGGAAGGAAGGAAGGAAGGATATTTCATATCAGTTAACACACATGTAACTTTTCTTCTGTGCTTCTAGTCTATGATGATAGTGATGATGATGATGATGATATCTATTCAGTGTTGTCTGACTCTTGGTGATTCTATGGACCAGGTCACTCTACATCTTCTGATGTTGTACTGCTTTTTTGAGTTTTTCTATGCTCTGGCTGGTGTCAGCTTTGATAGTGTCCAACCACCATATTCTTTGAAAGCCTGGATTCCTTTTACCACTAACTTTTCCAAACATAATTATTTTCTTCATGAATTTCCTCACATGATATGGCCAAAGTAAGTGAGACACAGTTTCATCATTTTGCCTTCTAGTGACATTATGTACTCCTCTACCTTCACCATTTCAACTTGGATATTAATCAACTGATTGTGTAATTTTTGGCAAGACCCAATGGTTTACTGACTCATTTATTGATCGAGAATGGATTTGATATTACTTCAGACTTCTGAAATATAGAACATGTTGATAAATGAAATCAGGTAAAGAGTAGGTGGCCCTTTTTCTTTAAATCTCCTAATTCGCAGAAAGGACTGTTTCTGCTGAAATGAAAACACCACCAAACTAGATGATCAGGTCATTTAATGTAGCAAACTAAATTTTTCATAAGCTATTATTGTGAATCGTAGTGACTCGTTAATAGTCCAAGCCATACATCTAGACAAAGTCTTCCTCAAAGACATGGGCAGATATAATTTGCATTTCTCCACAAGTTTAAGCACTGCTTCTCTTCTCTCTTTATTTCCTTCTTTGTTCTGTTTGGTACATGTTTGATCTATTTGGAGCCAGCTTGATCTAATGGTTAAGCAGTAAGACAGAAACTGGAGACTGTGAGTTTTAGTCCCACTTTAGACATGAAATCCAGCTGGTTGACTTTGGCCCAGTCACTCTCTTAGCCCACCTCACTTCATAAGGTTCCTATTATGGGGAATTTGGAGGAGGAAAAAGTATATCTGCTGCCTTTAATTATTTATAAAATAATAAAGGTGGAATTAAAAAAATACAATTCAAAACAAATAAATTAATATTTACCATTCATCCTACATGGTACAAATAATAGTAGATTTTTTTCTGTTTCAGAAAAAAAGTGACTTTCCTAAAAATCCACAAGTATTCATATTATTATCTTAGAGTGAAAGATTAATCACAACAAGGTCAGTACAACTATCAAAGGATTTTTTTATTACTAAGAAGAAAGCATTGAGGACCATTTTCAGTTCTTTGGAGAGAATATATATAATCCACAGAATACATTTTTTAAATCAACAAAGAAAACAGCAAATATTGTCTAACAATTCACATCACAAATTATACAGGGGAGATTGGAATTTTTGAATAGATAGAACAATGAAATGGGATAATCTGGAAAATAGTGAGACACAAATCACATGTTTTGATGTTGGAATTAAGAGATTTTCAACATCTTCCAAAGCAGTTCTGGTATAGTCTAAAACAGGGGTGTCAAACTCAATTTCATTGAGGGCCGCATCAGCATTGCGGTTGCCCTCAAGGGGCCGGGTGGGTATGGCCTGGGTGGGCATGGCCTACTGGGTGGGCGTGGCTAGAGTGCATATGGCCTACTGGGTGGGCATGGCCAGCTCTACATCATTCGCATCAAGGGTGCCTATGGGGGCCTGGGCAGGAGTGAGACAGATCTGAGGGTCTTTGACAGAAGGAGGGTCTCTGGGCCAGGGCCAAGACAGTGGGGGCCGTTCTCTCACTGTTTCCAGGATGGCTTCACGGGCCGCATGAAACCACTTCGCGGGCCGGATCCGGGCCCCAGGCCTTGTGTTTGACATGTCTAGTCTAAAAAGTCACCATGTGAGCCTGATATTAAATGTTATTTCATAAAATTCTACTCTAATATTTGAAGCATGTCTTTCCACATTGTACAAAGTACATCAAGGTAATGTGACATACCTCATGAGGAAAAGCGTCTTGTCAAGGAAGATGCAACCATACATCTTTAATTAATAACTTATTAAGTGCATATGTTTGTGTGTGTTTTCCTGAAATAGGAAAAGATGCTACCCATCACATTATTCATATTGAGAATGCATTTAATGAAAAGTCCCCAGATTACATTATCATGTAGTATTGATGGATATTTGGTTCAGCATCCTTCCCTTCCTTTTCTGTATTTGGTATTGGGACATAACACCCACAACAATACAATAAGTACAAGAATGGTCTAACTGAATTTATTCCTGTTGCATTTGCCTGTTTTATTTTTAGTTTATAAAGAAGTCAATTCTAGGTGGCTAGTATCAGTAACAACATAATAGAAATAAACAAAATAATGCAACAGCACAATAGGGAAACAACACAGCAAAATCCTGTAAGAATCAAATTGTATGAATCCTACAAGGAATGAATTGTAACTCATTCTGTTGAAATACTTGAGTAAGCACGTAGGGTTGGAGCCATATGGCGTTTTTGAAGAACAGCTCTTCCAGAAGGCATGCACAGCCACTATGAAGGCACATCCTATATTGGAACAAAGAGAACAGCAGCAAAGATGATTAGAGGTCTGGAGGCTAAAACATATAAGGAACAGCTGCTGGAATTGGGTATGTCTAGTTTAACGAAGAGAAGGACTGGGGGGACATGATAGTGGCATTCCAATATCTCAGGGGCTGCCACAAAGAAGAGGGAGTCAAGCTATTCTCCAAAGCACCTGAAAGCAGGACAAGAAGCAACGGATGGAAACTAGTCAAGGAGAGTAGCAACCTAGAACTAAGGAGAAACTACATGATAGTTAGAACAATTAACCAGTGGAACAACCTGCCTCCAGAAGCGGTGAATGCTCCAACACTTGGTTTTTAAGAAGCAACTGGACAGCCATTTGTCTGAAATGGTATAGGGTTTCCTGCCTGAGCAGGGGGTTGGACTAGATGACCTCCAAGGTCCCTTCCAACTACTACTACTTCTTCTTCTTCTTCTTCTTCTTCTTCTTCTTCTTCTTCTTCTTCTTCTTCTTCTTCTTCTTCTTCTTCTTCTTCTTCTTCTTCTTCTTCTTCTTCTTCTTCTTCTTTCTGGGCTGCTGATATGTCTCTTTGGAGTGATGCTCTTTCTGGATATTTTGTTTCCATCCATGTTATATATGCTAGACCATGGCAAGTCTGGCCCACTTTTAAAGTTGCGTGAAAGTATGACTCAGCTCTTCCTAAGACCCTGGGCTTTAAAAAACACCAGTAGTTAATAGCCTTAAAAATAAGAGCATAGTCATCCAGATAGCTCCATTTTAAGACAGAAAAAGTTTAAAAGTTTAAAAGTTAAAAACTTTAAATTGTGACTAGAAATGGAATAATGTGAAAATAAATATTATATAAGTAGTGCTGAATGTTCATGCTGTTCTATTGTCGATATAAACGTAGCCATTTCTGACTTGGCAGCATTCACTGGATTTTTCTTCATTAATTCCCTATTCTTTGGTAGGCTGGTTTAAACTTGTTTTATGTTGCCTTTTCTCTTGTGATTGATTTTTTCCCCTCTTTTACCACAGTGAGATTGCCAAATAGCAAGCTTCAATGATTTTTAGATCATCAGTTTTGTAATTCCCCATATTTGCTCATTCACTTATATTGCATGGATGAATAATTCTTAATTGTATTTTTGTTGAACTTTTTTTTCCTTTCCAATTTTACATGTTTTCAGTGGCAGTCTGAAGAATCATTACTGATTCTAATGGAAAGGCTATTTTGGAATGAAAAGGAGGGATTCAAATCTCTTGAGGATAGTCAAATTTCCCCATTTAGAACTTCTGTTTATTTCATCTTGCTGTCATTCTGCCATTTTTTTCTAAGTAAAAGGGAGGAAAGAAAAACTATTCAGATTGCAGCTTTGAACATTTGCCTTACAGAGAATTGTGGGGATTTTTTTTTCTTTTTAATAACATAGGTCTCAAAATGTGCCTGCTCAGAAATTAGTATTGGTATTAACAAACCCAATGGAACTGTCAACACACTTTTGGTTGGTGTCCAAAATTAACAAGCAAAAGAAGATGCAAGTCTCAAAGTAGCATTTAATATGTATGCATGGACTGAACATATAAAGAATTGTATTTAAAGTTTGGGAGCTATTTTATCTAAATCTGTTTTTGCTGTTCCCTTCCCAGCCTGCAGAAATCTGACAGAACAGGATATTAGCATTTGGGACTAAAAGAGTCATTCCCACTGAGAAAGTCAGCTTTCCCTAAGTCCAATGCTCAACACCCCCCCCAAATATATTTAAATAATAATAATTTAACTGAGACAAAAATATTGTTACTGGTCCACCCAAATACTTTAAAAGTCTCTCTCTCTCTCTCTCTCTCTCTCTCTCTCTCTCTCTCTCTCTCTCTCTCTCTCTCTCTCTCTCTCTCTCTCTCTCTCTCTCTCTCTCTCTCTCTCTCTCTCTCTCTCTCTCTCTCTCTCTCTCTCTAAAGTCTACGTACAGTAGAGTTTTCTTGGAGATCCTTGAAAGGGTAGATAATGGGAGCTGAGTATAGTGGAATTCTCTGTCACTCTCTGCCCTTGAGAAGGTAATGTATTACATACTGGTTGAAAATATATGCATGTATATTTAGGTACGTATTTATTTACATATGTGTCTACAACTCAATATGGGAGAGTTAAAGGTAGGTTTAGAGTTAATGAGTGCTTTAACAGAGCTTAAGTATGAAAGAATAAAGAGTTGGCAAGCTATTAATTTTTACTCTATCTTCTCTATTTACATTCCCTGTCGCAACAATGCATCAAGAGAAACTGGTGACAAAGGGCAACAAACTGCATCATTTTTTTCCCCACAGACCAATATATATCTCAGTAAAAGAATCAATCAACAGTGACAGAGAGGAGAGAATATAGAAGCTACAGAAAATTGCATTTGTCAGATCTTCTTGCCACTCACTCATTCCTGTCATGAAGTCCTTGAACGATATCTAACATTGTATACATACACAGAACATCTTTTCACTTTTTTCCTATATAACAGAAAACTAAAATCTTGCCATTCTCACTGCTTATTAATCCAGACATTTCCCCCAATTATTCAGTGTGAATTTTGAAGCTTAATAAATAATATGTGCATGTTTTGTTTCCTAGAGCACAAGTTTTGCTCCTACTAATGATTAGAAATAAAAAGGAAAAAAAAGGAGGGAGGGAGAAAGAGAAAGACAGATGATCCTAATGATCAGAAAGAAAAAGAAAAAAGGAGAGAGAAAAAGAAAGAGAGAAAGAGAGGTGGCTGGATGCTCCTTTCTGCTTTGCTATGCTCTAATCATATAGTATTATTATGATGAATCAGCTCAGGATCCTCCAGCTCAGGATCTAAAATTGAGATCTACCATATCTTTCAATCTATTTCCAAGCTATAGAGAGAAAGATACAGAAGATGAAAGAAATATATTCGGGTTTTAGAACATTGCATCCTTTTATCACAGAGCTAGGAGTAGAACTTGACAATCTGAACTGATTTCAAAGAGATAGTTTTGCTTTAATTATTTCTAGTAAAGATAGAATCATTTGTGCTGATTCAATAGTTGTCATTCCTCCAAATGCAAGTCAGAAAACCAACTCTACCCAATTAAACAGAGTGAAATAAAGAC
The DNA here is from genome assembly GCF_947247035.1 of Vipera ursinii. Classification (NCBI taxonomy): domain Eukaryota; kingdom Metazoa; phylum Chordata; class Lepidosauria; order Squamata; family Viperidae; genus Vipera; species Vipera ursinii. Next base: position 104,298,419 of record NC_139513.1, read on the forward strand.
TGAGGCATTAACTTTCAATGGATGATCCAGTCAATTTTCTGGAAGATTTAGGTTACTTTCAGATGAGTGCTACTCATTCCACTCATTCTAGTCATTTGTATGCATTAATTTAATATAAATCAGAGAGCAATTGAATAGGCAGGTACACAATTTACTAGTAAGCTTACAAAGAACGTGAATTCCAGAATCACAAAAGAAGCCATGGCACTAAATTCTGCTTTAGATCAAAATATGTGGTTAACTATCAAGAATGTCTTATCTTCTATTTCAATTAACTTATTATAGGCAAAACAATATGTCAAACTCTCATTCAATCAATATTTCTGCAAAACAAACAAGAAAAAAACAAACTAGATAAATGTACACAACACTTATTGAATATGGAGGTGGAGATTAGACAAAAGGCAGCTGTTTATTGTTTTTAATAGTTCTATGAAGAGCAGTGGAGGAAGGGTATAGATGGGGGACTATAATAACTTGATTCAGGGGCACTGACTTATTAACTCATGGTATTCCTAGGTATTCCACCCCCCCCCAGTATTCCAAGATTGGTAAGAATGAAGATGACCCCACAGTTTTTGGAGAAATTGCAGAGTAGAACAATGTTCTTGTGAAAAGTTGTTGAGCCATATAGTGATGTTTACATTCAGAAACTGTATTGTCTTTAAATAAATAAATATCATAGATTCAGTAAAAGTCTTTCAGTGCCAGTTTCTGGAAATAATCTAGCATGCAGAAGGGGAAACATTGTATTCATTATACCTATGGTGGTACAGTGGTTAGTATACAGTATTGCAGGCTAATTCTGTTAACCACCAGGGGTTCAATCCTCACCGGCTCAAGGTTGGCTCAGCCTTCCATCCTTCTGAGGTTGGTAAAATGAAGACCTAGATTGTTGACTTTGTAAACCACTTAGAGAGGGCTGTAAAGCACTGTGAAGCGGTATATAAGTCTAAGTCCTATTGCTGTCACTATGGTATCAAAAGTCAACAAAAGATATACCAAAATTAACAAGGCTATAATCCTTCTTTTAAAAGTGACCAAGGGAGTTTTAATGCAGAAACATAGCTTATGGTCCCAGCCAACATAACATAAGAAAGAAAGAAAAATACTAATAAAAGGCATTAATAAAAATATTCAGGAATACAATAATATAATGTTAAAAAGAAGAAAACTTTTATGCCTCTTCTGCCAGAAAGGAAAGCCTAGAAAAATGATAGTATTTTTATTTGTTTGTTTGTTTGTTTGTTTGTTTGTTTGTTTATTTATTTATTTATTTTATTTATTTATTTATTTATTTATTTATTTATTTATTTATTTATTTATTTATTTATTATGAGACTTGTATGCTGCCCTATCTCCCGAAGGACTCAGGGCGGCTAACAACAATAAAATACAAATGAATACAAATATTAAAAAACAATTAAATTATGTCAAAGTCCCACTAAAACCAATAAAAACATTTAAAATCATAATTTAAAACCCCATTATCATCAGTCCAAGTCGGCCTGTTGGAAAAGATATGTCTTAAGGTCACAGCAAAAGGACCGAAGGACCGATTAGTTTCCATCCATTGCTACTTGTCCTGCCTTTGGTGCTTTGGAGAATACATTGAGTCCCTCATCTTTGTGGCAGCCCCTGAGATATTGGAACACTGCTATCATGTCCCCACTCGTCCTTCTCTTCATTAAACTAGACATACCCAATTCCAGCAGCCGTTCCTTATATGTTTCAGTCTCCAGTCTCCTAATCATCTTTGTTGCTCTTCTCTGTACTCTTTCTAGAGTCTCGGCATCTTTTTTACATCGTGGTGACCAAAACTGGATGCAGTATTCCAGGTGTGGCCTTGTAAAGTGGTATTAATACTTCACGTGATCTTGATTCTATCCCTCTGTTAATGTAGCCTTGCACTGTGTTGGCTTTTTTGGCAGCTGCAGCACACTGCTGGCTCATATTTAAGTGATTGTGCACTAGGACTCTGAGATCCCTTTCACAGTTTAGTAACAGTTTAGTATTGAGCAATGTAACCCCTATACTATACCTGTATATTTGGTTTTTCTTGCCTAAATGTAGAACCTTACTTTTTTCACCATTGAATTTCATTTTGTTAGATAGCGCCCAGTGTTCATGTCTGTCCAGATCCTCCTGTATCTTAAGCCTGTCTTCTGGAGTATTGGCTATTCCTGCCAGCTTGGTGTCGTCTGCAAATTTGATGAGTTCCCCATTTATCCCTTTGTCCAAATCATTGATGAAGATGTTGAAGAGCACTGGGCCCAGAACAGAGCCCTGGGGCACCCCACTACATACTTCCCTCCATGTAAATGCGGTTCCATTGAGGACCACACGCTGAGTATGGCCGGTCTGCCAGTTATGAATCCATCTGGTGGTGATTCTGTCTAACCCACATTTTTCTATCTTATCAAGTAGAAGGTTGTGATCTACTTTATCAAATGCCTTACTGAAATCCAAGTAAATTGTATCTACAGCATTCCTCTGATCCACTAATTTTGTCATTTGGTCAAAGAATACAATAAGGTTTGTCTGGCATGATCTGTTTTTGACAAATCCCTGTTGACTTTTAGTAATGACTTTGTTTGCCTCCAGGTGCTCACTAATTCATAGTTTGATTATCTTTTCCAGAATCTTCTCAGGTATTGAGGTCAGGCTGATAGGTCTGTAATTTCCTGGATTCATTTTTTTTTCCTTTTTTGAGGATGGGAACCACATCAGCTCTTTTCCAATCCTCTGGTAGTCCCACAGTGCTCCAGGATCTTTGAAAAATATATTTCAGTGGTTCTGAAATCACATCTGCCAGTTCCTTGAGAATCTTGGGGTGTAATCCATCTGGTCCTGGTGATTTGAACTTGTTTAGACTGGACAGGTGTTCACTTATCATTTTCTTGCCTATCTTAACTTGTGTTTCTATTCTGCTTTTTATGCCACTATTTTTGATAGGTTGAACTGTTTTTTCCCTTTGTGTAAAGACATATTCAAAAGATGAGTTAAATAGTTCTGCTTTCTCCCTGTTGCTTGTCACCTTCTTGCCACTTTCACCCACTAATGGACCAATCATTTCCTTCATTTTTCTTGTTTTTTTACATGGTGAAAGAAGCTTTTTTTGTTATTTTTGACTTTGGTCACAAGCCTTAGTTCATTTTGAGCCTTAGCTTTCCTCATTTCATGTTTGCAGGCTCGGACTATTTGCTGATGTTCTGACTTAGTTATGTGCCCCTCTTTCCACTTTCTGTACTTGTCCTTTTTATTGTTCAATTTGTCAGAGAGTTCTTTATGCAGCCACGCTGGTTTCTTTTGAGAGCTGTTATTTTTCCTCTTTGTTGGTAGTGTGCTAGACTGGGCTTTTATTATTTCACTTTTCAAATTTCCCCAAGCTTCTTGAGTTGTTTTCCCCTTGAGGATTCTCATCCATGGAATCCTTTCCAAGCCCTCTCTAAGTTTATTGAAATTAGCTCTTTCAAAGTCCAAGACTCTAGTTTAACTGTGTTCTATTGCTTGTGCTTCCATAATGTTGAATTCCAATATTGCATGATCACTTCCTCCCAAGGTTCCTGAGGCTTCAACACCATCTATCATTTCATCTCTGTTAGCAAGAATTAGATCCAAAATGGCTAATCCCCTAGTTCCCTTCTCTACTGTTTGGGTGACAAAATTGTCTGCTAGGTTTGACAGGAATCTGTTTGATCTTCCACTTGGTGCAGGGTTTGTCTCCCAGTTGATGTCAGGATATTTAAAGTCCCCCATTACTATTGTGATGTGATTCCTACATAACCTTAGTTAGCTGACTAGCAAAAAGTTCATCTATTTCCTCTGTTTGGTTGGGTGACCTAAAGTATACACCTATGGCAATGTCATTCCCCACCTCTTTTATATTGACCCAAATGCATTCAAGTTTACAGTTTTCATTATTGTTGTGCTCTATTTCTGTAGAGATAAAGTTATTCCTTATATAGAGGGCAACTCCACCTCCTCTTTTATTTGGTCTGTTTCTTTTAAATAATTTAAATCCCTCTAGCTGTGTGTTCCATTTGTGGGTTTCATCTCACCATGTTTCCATAATGGCAACAATATCATATCTGCCCTGATTAACCTAAATTTCTAGTTCACCCTGTTTGCTGTTCATACTCTGTGCATTGGTGTATAGACATTTGAGTCCTTTATGTCTGACCCTATGTTTACTTTTTACATAACCTGTGTGGTGCCTGAGTTCCCCTATTGTCTTACCACCTATTTGATTAGTGCACTTTGTGTGGCACTCACTAATAGAAGCTTGATTTTGCCTGACAGCAAGGTTGATATTCTTGTCCACACAAACATCTATGTTACATGCATTGATAGCCGTATAATTTTTAGATTGGCGGAGACAGGGATGTTCTATATCAATTAATTCACTGTCCCCGCTGTTTAGTTTAAATATTCCTCCAGAAAATCTTTGAATTTATAGTCGAGTAACTCAGTCCCTTTCTTTGAAGGATGCAAACCATCTCTTTTGTACATTTTTTCATTGGACTAGCTACAGACATTGTGACTAATATATCTAAAGCCTTCTCCTTTACGCCACTCCTTTAGCCACATATTGAATTGTGCTATATGCTGGCCTTTTACATTTTGCTCCTTATAAACTGGTAAAACCTCTGAAAAAGTAAGCCTACAGCCTATTCTGCTAAGTTCCTGTCCCAAGCTCTGGAAATCATTCTGCACAGAGAGTACATCTTTTTGGGACAGATTGTTAGTGCCAAGATGTACAATAGCCTCCACATCACAGTCCTTGCTGGCATTCTTGATTATTTTAGAACTATGCTTCTTGTCCCTACTGGCAGTAGCACCTGGAAGACACCTGACCTCTTTCAAAACCTCTGTGTCCTTTCCTAAATTTACATCCCTTATAATTGAATCACCAACCAGAAGGTGGCTTCTCTTTTAGGATGCCTTTCTGTTCTTGCATGACTGGTGTGTAATACCAGATTTGCACTTCTCCCTGTCAAAAACAAGTTTTTCATCTTGGACCACGATCCCCTGCTTATTTGAGTTATAATCACAGATACCTTTACCTGTCTCCTTAATGTCCCTATTAAGGTCAGAAAGGGCCCTGTATCTGTTGTGCAGGGACACAGCAAAAGCTTTGTGTTTATGGTTCACAGATCTCACACTGCCAGATCCCACAGTTGTCCACACTGCCCTTCTCCTGCAGGATCTTTGTAGTAGAGGGGGCTGATAGCATGGAGGCTCAGTAGAGTACAAGGGCTGAACTGGACACCTAATTTCTGCCTGAAGAGCACAGTAGTGTTGAGGCCATCTCTCAGTTAATTAATATCTGTTTCTCAGAGTTGATTCGATTGAAGTTGGGAATAATCATCCTACTCTACACAATTGTCTCACAAAGACAAGATATAACAAAGTATAATCCAAGTATGACCCTTTAATGAGTAAATAAATGCTTGCTTAATTCTTGCTTAAATACCAAATTATGTAAATTTAGTCTAAATCATCCAGACAAAAAGCGTGTAAAAAGGTTAAATTATTGCAATTGGACCAAAGGTAAATAAATACAACCAAGTTAAACTTTGGTCCAGTTACCATGATTTAATCTTTTTTTTTACATTCAATACTGAAGCATTTTCTAAAATGTGAACTTACATACAGTTCTACAAACCATTTGTCTAAGGCAGGGGTCTTCAAACTTGGCCCTTTTATGACTTTTGGACTTCAACTCCCAGAATTCCTCAGCCAGGCAAGCTGACTGAGGAATTCTGGGAGTTGAAGTCCACAAGTCATAAAAGGGCCAAGTTTGAAGATGCCTGGTCTAAGGGAAAGAGCTATTGCACAGTTGTTCATGATATATCGGAGCTTGCACATTAACACTGAAAGTGATCCTAAACCAAGATTTAGTGGTGTTATGAATGTATTTAATGAACAACACAATGGAAACACTTGTGGTTTTATCTCAAAAGGCCCTTTAACTGTCTGATCACAGATGTCTAAGGAACCCTGGAATAATCCCAGTGATTGGCTAGCCAATAAAAAATGATGGAAATGAAGTGAGCCATCTTTATTGGCTTTGGTATTGTAAATATTGTTATTATGTTATCACCAGTATTTGACTTCCTTTGTTCTAAGAGTTATGCCATCTCTATCTGGGCAAAAGATATAATCTGAAAAGACAAGCTTGACTAAACTTCACTCATAGGCTCTCTTTATGTCATCCATAAAAATAAGTAGATATTTCTTTTCTCTATAATCCACTGATAACTAGTAAAATAAGTGTCCTATTTGTGTAATAGTTAACTATCTTGACAGAAAACAACTGCTTATCTGTTATAGTTTGATGTCTAAGGAAAACTCTATTGATGTGTGTGTTTTATTGTGTAAAATTTAGTGACACAACTTTGACATCAATTATCCACATACATTACCATTTAATATTTAGTTAAGTGGATACAGTATTGATATTCTTTTATACTATGTGCCATTTCACATTTACTCCAGAGACAGAATATGAAAAATACATTTTATAGAAAATGACACACATATTGTAGGAGAGAGCATTAATAGCAAACCCTTCAGATATCTTCTTTCCAGAAATAGAAATAAGAAATGACATGTATTGAAATTATACATATTTACAGTTCTAGATAAAATTCCATTCTCTGTAAGATTTCGTTTGAATTTCATTCTAGAAAGCAAAAAAAAAATAGATATGTGACTGCTACATCAATACAAATAGGTGCAAAACTGAATTGTATTAATCATTTTAATACTGTATACTCTCAGATTGCTTAGGCAAAAAAAGCTACTGGAATGAATGTATACTATAAAATGCCAGCACTGTACTAATAAGATTTTAAAAACAATTTTAATCCAACCAAATATACAGGGGGAAAAAAGGTAGAACAGGTGGTTACTTTACTGTGTTTAACATTGTAGAGATTAATAGGGTAGTTTGACTGCAACTGGTCATCTTTTTGTAGCATACAGATATTAATAAATTAAGGTGGGGTCTATTAAGAAATAGTAAAATGGTTGTGTTTCTCATCTTTGGCAATTTTAAGGCACATGAACTTTAGCTCCCAGAATCCCCCTGCCTGTATTCTGGCATTTAAAGTCAAAGCATCTTTGTTTCCATTGTAACAACTCAGAAACTGGTGTTTTTATCTCCAATTCTGCAAAGTAAGACAAGATGCCAGTCCTCCCTTTTTTCTATATTTCCAAGATAGTTCTACTGCTCGTCACGTGATTTATAACAGTTACTAAGCTTTAGCTTCAATTCAAGGTGATTCAGACATAAGAGTAACATCTTTAAACACAAAATACATTTTCCCCCAAACTCACTCTAATGATTATGTAAGAACCAGATACCCCAGAGTGGCACAGAGTTATTCATAAACTTTGCAGAAATATTCAATTCCAACTGCTAATTTAGCATATTTATTTAAAAAAACACTGGAAAGACAGTAGTCAATATTTTTTTAATTGAGTCATAGAGCTTTTTAAATACTCAGACACAAACTATGTCATGTGATATATACAATACAATGCAGTGAGACATGTGCAGATCTGTACATTGGTTAAACAACCACTTCACAAGTGCATGGCACAACATAAGAAATCAAAGAAGAGTTTGCTCAACCATTTGTCTGAAATAGTATAGGATTTCCTGCCTAATCAGGGGGTTGGACTAGAAGACCTCCAAGCTCCCTTCCAACTGTTATTTTATTCTAAACCCAGCAGGACAAGATTCAGCAGTCCATTAGCATTTGAAAGAGAATGGACTCTGTTTTGAAGACAGCAAAGTCTACATTTTGGATAGAGAGGATAACTGATTTGAAAAAGAAATAAACAAGACCATTTATATTAACATTGAACAGCTCTCTCTTCACAATGGAGCCATTGCAGCAGTTCCAAGAAGATTCCACACCAATTGCAATCCAATTGAGGTGAGCCTGAGGTCAAAGATAAACCCCCGAGTGGCCTCAAGAGCTCTCAGGGTGAATGCTAATGAATAGATGACTGCAAAGAAATACAATCCTTCCATTTCCCCCCCCAACCATTTAGAGAGAACCTATCCTTCCATCCCCCCACCAACCTGTCTCAACTGTCAGAACCTATCCTTCCATTCCCCCCACAATCCAAACTGATGAAGCTTCTTGGATGAGAAGTAAAACATCTTCTTCCTGAATGGAAAAACAAAACAAAACAAAAAACAGTACAGTTGCCTTTTGAAAAAGCATCTTTGAGATAATATGTTTCTAATCTGGAGACTTCTTAGAACTGTTTTTTATTATTATTTTTATAACTGTGTAGCATAGTATACTCTTTTTAGTATATTCCTTATATATATATTCGAATCTCAGATAAAGGGTATTTAATTTAATTTTAATTTAATTTAATTTATTGAGATTTCTATACCACCCTTCTCCCAAAGGGACTCAGGGCGGTTCACAGGGCATAAATATAAATGACAATACAAAAATTAAAAAACAATTAAATCAATGCCCAAGTTAAAACAAGAATAATAAAACAAGCCGATAAAAACCCATGTACCCCCATCAGGCCAGACCCGCTAGTTCAAATAAATGGGTCTTCAACCCGCGACGGAAGGATCGGAGGTCTGATGCCGTCCGGAGCTCAACCGGCAGTTGGTTCCATAATGCCAGAGCACCCACAGAGAAGGCCCTCCCCCTGGGGGCCACCAGTCGACATTCCTTGACAGGAGGCACCCTGAGGAGGCCCTCTCTGTGGGCGCGCACAGGGTGGAGGGGAGTCGACGCCGGCAGCAGGTGGTCCTCGAGGTATCGCGGACCCATGCCATGTAGGGACTTAAAGATCATAACCAAAACCTTGAACCTTACCTGGAAGACAACTGGTAACCAATGCAGCTCACGGAGCAAAGGTGTAACATGGGAGTACCGGGAAACTCCCAAGACAACTCTCGCGGCCGCATTCTGTACCAGCTGGAGCCTCCGAGTAGTCTTCAAGGGAAGCCCCATGTAGAGAGCATTACAGTAGTCTAGGCGAGAGGTCACGAGCGCATGAGTGACCGTACACAGGGCATCCCGGTCCAGATAGGGCCGCAACTGGCGCACCAGGCGAACCTGGGCAAAAGCCCCCCTAGTCACGGCCACTATATGATCCTCCAAAGTGAGTCGTGAATCTAGGAGGACTCCCAAGTTGCGAGCCCTATCCACAGGGGGTAAAAGCTCACCCCCCATAGAAAGAGATGGAACATCCCAGGTGTCCCGGGAAGCCGGAATGTACAGCCACTCAGTCTTGTCAGGGTTGAGTTGAAGTCTGTTCCTCCCCATCCAGACCCGAACCGCCTCCAGGCAACGGGACATCACAGCGAGGGCATCACTGGGGTGGTTTGGGGTCGAAATAAAAAGTTGGGTATCATCAGCATATTGATGATACCCAACTCCAAAACCACGAATGATCTCACCCAGCGGTTTCATATAGATGTTGAACAGGAGAGGCGAGAGGACCGACCCCTGAGGAACTCCACAAGCGAGAGTCCTAGGGGTCGACCTCTGCCCCCCTGCCAACACCGACTGCGAGCGTCCCAGGAGATAGGAGGAGAACCACTGAAAAACCTTGCCTCCCACTCCCAATCCCCTGAGACGCCGCAGCAGGATACCATGGTCGATGGTATCGAAAGCCGCCGAGAGGTCTAATAGGACTAGGACAGAGGAATATCCCCTATCCCGAGCCCTCCAGAGATCATTCACCAGAGCGACCAATGCCGTCTCCGTGCTGTGCCCGGGCCTGAAACCCGATTGGTAAGGGTCCAGATAATCCGCTTCATCTAGGACCAGAGGGAGCTGATGCGCCACCACACTCTCGACAACCTTCGCAAGAAAGCGAAGGTTGGAGACTGGACGAAAGTTGTTCAATACAGCTGGGTCCAAGGCAGGCTTCTTGAGGAGAGGTCTCACCACCGCCTCCTTCAAGATGGTGGGGAAGTAACCCTCGCTCAAAGAAGCAGATATAACCGCCTGGAGCCAGCCTTGTGTCCTCTCCCTAGCTGCATAAACCAGCCAAGAAGGGCACGGATCCAATAAACATGTGGTGGAACTCAGCTTCCCCATAATCCTGTCCACTTCATCAGGGGTCACAGAATCAAACTCCTCCCAGATAACATTGACAAGACCGCCCGTGTCCTGATCGCCAGACTCTGCCCAGCTGGAGTCCAAACCGGTCCGAATCCGAGCGATTTTATCCGACAGATGTTGACTAAACTCCTCGGCACGACCCTGCAAGGGATCCTCCCTCACCTCCTGATTAAGAAGGGAGCGAGTCACCCTAAACAAGGCGGCCGGGTGATTATCTGCGGACGCGATGAGGGTGGAGAAGTAATTACACCTCACCTCCCTCATCGCAGCGAGATAAGACCTAATGTAGGTTCTTAACCACAATCGGTCGGGTTCAGATCGGCTGGACCTCCAGCAGCTCTCTATGCCCCGTTTCCGACGCTTCATCTCCCGGAGCTCCACGGAGAACCATGGAGCTCGCTGGGATCTGCGCCGGGTCAGGGGCCGCAAGGGTACAACCCGGTCGAGTGCCTCAGTGGCTGCCCTTTCCCAGGCTTCCACTAAGGCATCCACCGAGTTGTGAGCAATGGAGGCAGGTGGGGACCCCAGCGCCGCTTGGAATCTATCAGGATCCATTAGGCGTCTGGGGCGGTACCATCTAGTTGGCTCCGTACCCCCACGGCGGGGGGTGGCAAAATGGAAGACCAGCCGCAGGAGGTGATGATCGGTCCATGACAGGGGCATAATAAATGGAAAGCCCCCACCAAGATCATCCAACCACCGTCCAGATAAGAAAATCAGGTCAAGGGTGTGGCCTCCCTCATGAGTTGGTTCAGAAATTACCTGCGTCAGGTCCATGGCCGTCATGGAAGCCATGAACTCCCGAGCAAGCTCAGATGAACCTCCCAGGGATGGTAGATTGACGTCTCCCAAAACTATAAGTTTGGGGAACTCAACCACCAACCCCGAGAGGATATCGAGCAGCTCGGGCAGGGCTGCCGCTACGCGACTAGGCGAAATGTACACGAGCAGCAAGCCCAACTGCGCCCCAGAACCAAATCTCATAAAGAGAGACTCACACCCGACTAGTATGACTGACTGATGAGAACAAAATAAGTTCGAAATGGCTATATCAGCCACCCTAATTCTTTATTAGCAATTTGAATAATTTACACAAATAATGAACTGTCGTAAGTTGTGACTATAGCCTGCGGATAGGCTGAAACAGGAAAGAAGATTTAACTATCAAGGTATTCAAAAGACTTGACAAATACTTAACACATATATATCTCCCTTGCTTCCTAGCTAATAAAGAGAGAGAAAGAGCCTGTGGCCTAGGGGTTAAAACAACTGCCTAATATATAATTAGCCCAGGCTCAAATCTCAGATAAATGGTATGACTGACTGATGAGAACAAAATAACTTTGAAATGGCTATATCAGCCTCCCTAATTCTTTATTAGCAATTTGAATAATTTACACAAATAATGAACTGTCGTAAGTTGTGACTATAGCCTGCAGATAGGCTGAAAGAGGAAAGAAGATTTAACTAGCAAGGTATTCAAAAGACTTGATAAATACTTCACACACACACACACACACACACACACACATACACACAATCTCAGAAAGATTATCTAAATGGGAACGTATTTACTAATTTCTAGTTAGATGCAACAAAGTAAGAAAATAATAATAATGGCTAAGCCAGCAAAAAGAAGAAAAAAAATCATTTAAAGTATCAGGGCTGGTATAATACCAGTGGATATTATTAAAAAAAAATAGAATAAAAGTAAGGAAGAGAGCACCAAATCAGCAATTTGAAACAATGCTATCTAAGGTTTAGTAAAAAGTAAGGGGAGAAAAGAATAGAGCACAAAAAATGCCTCTAGAATGGGTTTCTAAAAATAAATTTCTCCTAGGTGGAAACTTTCAGGCATAGGAGGAAATATGGTAGAACTACAAATATTAATTCTAAGTTATCCAATCTATTATCCTTCAAAAGTTTTGGATTTCAACGCCCTTTAGCTGCAGCCAGTATCTTTAGCGAATGGCATTGTCGGATCTGTAATGCAAGTCATGTCAGCCTTTGAGATCCCCAAATCAAGAAGCAACAATTCCAGAAATGCTCTCTATTGTTCTAGGATAAAATAACAAAATACTGAAAACTAGTAAGAATGTCTTTCTGTCCTATCAAACAAAATCAAAGTAGGGTTTTTGGAACTTCTTCCTCATTTCTTTCACTTTCTCAGGAGTGAATAATCTTATCTCCTCCCTTAAAAGTTCACTGATCCTGTCTCCTTCCTCTTCCCCTGTCCCAAGGCCAGATCTACATCCTCTCAGAAGCTATCAAGAAGAAGGCATCAAATAAGTAATTTAGGAGAATACAAAATCTGGAATGCTCACACCAGACAGGGATTCAAAGTTTGTTAGTGTCACTTAGAAATTAAAGGTAATTTAGTGTTGGGTGCTAGAACAACCAAATGATCTGTCAATTGTATAACTATCATCAAAATCATTATCAATCATTTTTTCACATATTTATTTATTTATTTGAATTTCTATACCGCCCTTCTCCCGAAGGACTCAGGGCGGTATACAGGGCAATAAAAGTACTACATACAAAAGTTAAAAGTAAGATTAAATTAATTTAGCCCTAACAATAAATAGTTAAAAATACCCCAAACCCTTAGACCAGGCCGGCCTGTTCAAATAAGTAGGTTTTCAGATCACGACGGAAAGAGCGAAGGTCGGGAGCCATCCGGAGGTCAACCGGTAATTGATTCCAAAGGGCTGGCGCGCCCACAGAGAATGCTCTCCCCCTGGGGGCTGCCAGCCGAAACTCTCTGACTGACGGCACCCTGAGGAGGCCCTCTCTGTGGGAGCACACAGGACGAAGGGAAGATGATGCCGGCAGCAGGTGCTCCCTAGTAAAATCACTTATCTTTCATAAAGCTTATTTGTCATGGCAAATTAACAGCTTTTGCTGCTCATTTTGGTTTAGCAGAAGTTGTCGATGATATGGAAACAGCAGCGGACCAAGGAGATTATGAATATCATTGAGCTAAGGAAAACCTACAAACAAATACAGCAAGATCATCAAACAGCAGCAGTCAGCAGTTTAGTTTCTAAAAACAGAACCCATCTTGTCTTTCCAAGGTCTTTTTTTAATAAAAGTTTTATTATTTTTTAAGAATTACAGTCTTTAGTGCTTAGTAAAAAACATGTTGTTTGGGTTCAAATATTTAACATTGACTTCTGTTCAATACTACACAATCTAGTATTTTTTCCCTGATCCTCCTTTCTTCTCCATATTTTTTTTCCATTTTCCCCTCATTTCACAGTTACAATTTTTGGTACTGTTAATGTATACAGAGTTAAGTATAAGCATCTTCATCATATTTTACTAATATCATACGAATAACAATAATATCAATTCATAAATCAATATTGTCAATTCATTAATCAATATCCTGTTTTCCACACTCTTGCTATTTGAAATATCTTTATGATTTTCTCAATATTAATTACATTTATATAATTAAGGGTTTTATTCATATCAATCCTCTTATCTTCATATTTCCCGTATCAAAAAAAGAATGCTATCTTAGTTCTAAATCATATCTTTCATTATAAAAATCTAATTATATCTATGGGTCATCCATTCTTTTAATCTTACTCAAACAAATATTTAAACATATAATGCCCCCTCTAAAAGGTCAAATCTTCTGTTTTTTAAATCTAACTCTTTCTTTCTTTCTTTCTTTCTTTCTTTCTTTCTTTCTTTCTTTCTTTCTTTCTTTCTTTCTTTCTTTCTTTCTTTCTTTCTTTCTTTCTTTCTTTCTTTCTTTCCCAAGTAGCTATCCAAGCCAGAGCAATTAGATCACCCAGGAATTTTCTTTCAATTTTTGTAAAAATTGCTTGGCATGAGAAAGACAATTTAGATAGGGTATTTTTTTGGGGGGGGGGGGAGGGATGGGAATTTCACCCATTTATATTTCTTAAAAAATCCCAGTTCCTTTCTCCATCCATTTCTCTTTTCATTCCCTGTCTCCCAAGTTGTGACATTTCTCCTAACACCTTTATATTCCATTTTTAAAAATCTTCTTCCTTGCCATCAGATATATTTTGCAGGCCTAAGGGGTAAAAGTTCTTTTGCATTTTCATTGTTATAGTTAAGTCTTGCAGTATTTTGTTTGTATATAGTCGTTTATATTTCCCTTCTTTTATCTCTTCCATCTCTAAATCCATTTCCTCTGTTTCGTCTTCTGACTTCTGGTTTATTTGTTCATACATTGTAGTCATTATCTGGGAACTTTCTAGTTATAGATTTAATTTGGAGATTTGCTCATTTATATTATCTAAATTGTTTTTAATCTCATTATGATTTCTCTTTATGTCCTCTTTGCATTCAACAATTGTTTGGTGAATTAGTTGTAGCATAGAATATATTTCTTTCTGAAAGGTGTTTTTTTTTTTCTTGAGGCAACATTTCTGGACATCCTCTAGTATCACCAGTCTCAGTAACAGTAGATCAAAGTTTCTTCTAGTTTTCTGGTCTTTGTATGTATTCTTTATGATTTGCTTCTAATAGATTCCAAAGTATAGGTTCAGTCCTGAAAGCAATATTTTATAGTGATCCTTTGTCTCAAGTATACAAAAATTGTCAATCAGCCAAGGTTGTAATCCACAATGTTCAAAGTATTCAAAATGTTCAACCTCTCTTTAAACAGATCAAAAATCTCTTATAATCCAAGAAGGTCAGGGTGATAAGTATGCCAAAATATTTTCCTTTATTGCCAGCTGTTCTCCGGAGCTAGGAATCACCAAGCAGCCAAGAAGCAAATTATAGTGCTATACACAAATCTGCCACTAGAGGTCACTCCACATCCATTTTCCACTCTTACAACAAAGGATTGATTTCTTATATTTCACCTCAATGTTTTGTATTGTTTTCAAAGAGAAAATCTTAACAAATATCTCAGTTCTCAGATTTATCAAAACTGTACCTTTATGTTAATTACACTTCACTATTGTATGCTTCTGTCCCCCATAAAATTAAACACCACTTCTGTTTACATTTGGAAGGTTTTAGCTTCTTGGGAGCCTTTCCCAGGAAATTCAGTTGTAAAATAGTAAAGAAAGGACCAAAATTCTCACCCAGTTCTATGATGTATTTATTAATTGGTGCTTTTTTCTTCTTCAGTTGTCAGCAGCTAATGGCCATCCACAGGAATGTAGCCAGGGGCTTTCCTTGGATTGAACAGAAAGACTGCCATCTCTCCATGTTGATCTCTTCATTGCTTCTTTGGAACAATTTGAGGCTGTTTTAGGGCCCCAGCAGGGCGAAATCGGCCATGTCCCATTCCACCATGATGCAAACCATAAGTCATCTTCCCAAGGTCTTCTAATCACCACTCCCAGGCTCTTAAATGAATTGACCCAATTGTAACAGGGCTTTATTGCACTTCTTTTTGGGAGGCCAAATCTTCAAACACTTTCATGTGACTTTCATTTTCTATTGAACTGCTATGGACGATTTCTAATTTGAAAAATCCTTTCTAATTTTAATGTATTTATGGGAATAGTGCATCAGTTGCCTAGCTTAAAAATAATGATGCCACAATCCAGCCAACATTAAACATCCTGCTTGTGAAGAGTTTTAAACACATCAAATAGACTGTTATATGCCTAGGCAGAAAGAGGTCTACATAGATTCCAGATCTTATTGTCAAATCTGTAGTTGCTTCCCAATTAATATAAAGAAGTCACAATATTTGTGAGAAGACATATTTTGTTAATTGCCTCAACTCTTCCTGCAAATGTTTGCGCCAACGGGAATGCAATCCTACTTATTTTGAATTATGTCACACAATAAAATCATGATCTTTTGCTGTATTATTTTGGTGATTTAGGACAGGAAATGAAGGGTTAGTTTTAGAAAAACAAGTATATTTATTGTTGATAATGAATGGGATGAAAACCCAATAATTCCAGTTGAATTACAACAGGTCTTGAGGCTAGCTAACTTTTAGATCTGGGTGTTAGATGCGCAACCCTTATCTGCAAAGAAGTGGCAAATTTTGACAAAGGCTGTACAAGCATATTTTAATAAATGTATTAATGACAATGACAGTCACTCTAGAATTTAATTGTCAAAAATGAATTTATTACATACTTCACCTTTGCTTTAGTTCTCCTCCCTGCCCCCTAATTGCATCATGTTTCAATTATGTTTTCTAGTTGTAGTGGGTCCAGTCCCGTTTTACAAGAATAGTTCCCTTTCCCTTGAGAATATTTCAACTGCTGTCTTGTGTGTTATTCAGGGAGGAAAGAAATGACAGCTTCTCTCAACAAATTGTCTCATTCGATATAAGTCACTTTGCTTCAACAACATGCTCCCTAGTTTGAATTCTACCAGTGTTTCATCTTAACCTTGCCACTAAATTCCACAGTGAGTTGTTCCAGGTCCTGATATTGCCCTTACCTGTCTAGCAAGTTCTGCATTCATCATCAGCTGGGATTGCAAGTATTCCCACAGACTTTCATTGCATCCAATTCTGACTAGTGTAATATTACTTTTAATACCTCTTTCACAAATGGAATATTTTTTATGTTCAGGATACTTGTCTTAAACCTATTATGCCTTAGAATATGCAAATTTAGCTTCACAACACACACACACAAAATCCCATGGATTCCATTTTAACCTTGGAACTGAACTGTTTGGGTTTTTATCAGCCCCCCGTCCGACGCAGCAAAGAACGCAACCGGAACGACAGCTAGCTCTCCTGAGCAACGTTTATCCCGCTTCATAAACAACCACTCGAAGACAAATGAAGTCAGCGGTGGTTGCACAGCTCAACCAATGCTGTTAAATAGCCAGCGAGGCCGACACCCAACACCACGCCCAAACAAGCTAATTACCCACAACCCTACTTAAGCACCACCCGCCTTGGCCTCTGCCCTTTGGACCCCGCCCTCCAGGTACGTTTAACTGTTTTACACACTTGGTTAAAATGTATAGTATGAATTAGACTCTGAAACTTATGTATTGATTTTTTTAACCAAACTTTATTAGTTTATAAGTAACTCGACACACACAGTAAACGTACATAAAACTCCTTCCTCCTCCTATTTTCCCCACAACAACCCTGTGAGATGGTTTTGTCTGAAGAAAGGAACTGGCTCAAAGTCATCCAGTAAACTTGTGTGCCTAATGTTAGACTAGAACTCACAGTCTTTTGGTTTCTAGGACAGCACCTCAAACACTAAATCAAGCTATATACTTCTTACAACATAGTTTTATTTACCATTAATTCAAGTTTTCCTTGCATCAGGAATAAAAAACAAGATCTTGAAAACTTGACCCTCTATATTTTGTTCTCTCATAGGAATACTGCACCAGAGATTAAGAAGCTATTAGCAATTCCCTTAACTCATCTAGACTGTATTCTTATTAGCCCTTAAGATAGATTGGATTTTTCTTTTTCCAAGGTCACAGAAAAAGAAGGAAATTGTTTTAATGTTTGTAACTGAAAAATGATATTTGTTTTCCTTCGCAAATTTACCACAGCTTTGCTCCCTGCAAAAGATGGAGCTCGTGGTATGTTTTGTTATGATATACTGAGTACAATCAGAGAGAAATTTTGCTTGTAGACTCCAGGGGGTGCTTAGCATGGTCATGTTTAATCAGAATTTTATTTCTAATCTTTTATTTGCTGCAAGGAATGTCTGCTTACAAACTTTATAATATAAAATACCAACCACTCACATTTTTTTATTTCTAAACTGTACAGAGTGTGTACGGTAAGTAAAAGCCAAGTTTATTTCATGAATGGTCAATTTCTTATGAAGGATTATGAACATTTACTTTTTCTGCCCCTGGAATCAGTTGAACCTTTATAGCAATTTCTTATCTTCCAATCCCATCCTTTAATTAACACACAGTGAAGGCTAGAAATGGGCCGCTCATTTTGTCTCATTATGCAGCCTGAAGATAGGCTAGGTATAGCATGAAGTTAAAGCTTTTTTAAATAAAGGGAAACTGCATGCAAGAAATTGATATTTAGAAATGATATCTTAGAAACCATGAGCCTGATGTTGTAATTAGTGAAATGTAAATTATTTGCTTTTATCAAAATGCAAGACAGGAGAAAATAATAAGCACAGCATTAGGGAAGGAGAAGACATACCTAATGACAGTCTCATTAGTAAAGAAGGTTAGCACTTTGTTTGGTGTCCTGGAAGAAATTAAATGGAAATTTTAAACATTTTCTAGCATTTTTTTCTTCTTCTTCTTTGGGGAAAAAGAAATAATCAGCTGTCAGTTTATGGATCAGTCTTTAGATATAGCACTAATAAATTGGCAAACAAAATATACCTCTCATGCAATGATATTTCATACAAACTTAGGGTAGTAGAACTGACATTGAAAGGGAGTTTCATGATCATTCCAGTTTTACTTAAGGCCCGACAGTCAATCAATCATTTATTTATTTGCAGTACTCTTATGTAATTACTTTAGGCAAGTCAGAAACAATCCGTACAAAATAACTAAAAACAAAAATACCTTCACCCCACCCTAGAAATCAGTCAAACAGCCTTCTAGCTCAACTTCCATCCTAGTCCAATGCCTGGGGAAAGAATCAGGATTTCACAGCTCTCTGGAGGCTAAAATGGTAGGAGATCCACCAGATAGGAGATTGTTCCGAATGTGAACCAGTTGCCAGGTACCCAAAATGTGATCATGTGATGACAGCATAAAGTAGGTAGCTCTGGGAGATCCATTGTAACTCTGGCATAAACTGGGAACTATCTGAACCTGTAAGTCATAAATATCGAATCCTCATGTCTTGCTGTGAACAAGTGCAAAGTAATAATAATAATAATAATAATAATAATAATAATAATAATAATAATAATAATAATAATAATAATAGTAATAATAATAATAATTTTATTTATATACCGCCCTTCTCCCGAAGGACTCAGGGCGGTGAACAGGGCAAGTATATAAAAATACAAAAATACAAAAGTTAAAAAAGAATTAAATACAATGCCCAAACTAAAACAGTAAATACATATATTAAAAACAACAATAAAATCCCAAACCCATCCCCCCATCAGGCCAGGCGGGCTTGTTCGAATAAGTGCGTCTTCACTTCAAAGTAGCACATCTTTCTCCTTCCATATGGTTGGGTGGATAACTGGCAGTAGTGACTGGATCAGAATTGAATATTCAGTGTGTTGTTATCAGGACCATCCAATCACTGGCTCATTAGTCATTAAGGTGACAAATCTGCATCTCTGCAATACTATCCAGACTACGGGGATCAATTCACTGCCTTCAGCGATGAACAGAAAAATCATCTTGTATTTCAAACTATTCTAAAGTTCTCACTTGCACAGTTTTGATAAAAAGAACTTTAAAAAAAGAAACTTCCAAATATCCTCATAAATGGAATTACAAATTAATTTCAATTAAATATATTTTTTCCTATCTAGAAAAAAGAGGTTTTTTCAAAAGTCTACCAGTTCTTTTTTCTGAAAGGCTTTCTAGATTCAGTAACCATAGGATTATCATGTTCTGCATGGTTGTCCACATGCCAGGAACAAAATCTGTGGGAAGGTATAGAATAAAGATTAATTAAATAAATGTAAGTGATGAGATGAGATGGGGAATATCCATTTCATTTCACTTTATTTTTTCTTCCTTCATTTACTTTCTTATACTCTAGCTAACTTAACCATTACCCCCACCAAAAAAACCCCACACAGATCTGTTAAAAAAAGAAGAAGTGGTAACTAACATATTTATGTATAGCTAATCTGGATCAGAGTAAAAATCTATCTAGAACATTATAATTCTTCCTAGAGTAAACAATACCTGAGCTCCAGCCCAAAGACAAGGTATAAATCAAATCAAAATCAATCAATCAATAGTATTCTGTACAGTAACTTAAAACTGAGTATGATGGAACATGAGAAAAACTGCCAGGACAGATGTAGATCAAGAAAGCTGACCTTTTGGTACAGAGACTATTAATTGAAAAAAATTGCAAAGTGCACATTTTTTTTTGTTTTAGTCTTGTAGTCTTATCCAGTGCATCAACAACAACTGACCTGTAATAATGCTATCTTGTTGCCTTTTAAATAGGTTGAAAATTTCTGAAGAAAAAAGGAAATAAACTTATTTCTCCATAACATGACACCTCCAAAAGCAACCAGTGAAGAGTATTTCACAGTTGGGATCAATATAGTGAGGGGGAAAAATGTATGTGTCCAGCAAACAGACTTCTAAGAACTGAGCTTCAGAATTTCAGGAGACCCCTAGTGAACACATTAACCATGAAGGTTCATAATAACCCAGGCCCACAGATGCCAGGTATAAAAGTGCACATATTTGCTTCTTCTCCCTCTCCCCCATCCCTCTCCCCCAAAATGAAAATGAAGTTTTTACAAATCCACTGAAAAATGAGGCACATTACTCGTGATGATAGAACCAGTAAAGTCAGGAGGGGTGACCATAATAGTATGATAGCTCAGAAGCAACAATATAGCATGTGGTTATAACTTTTACTCATACAAGCTAGTCACTGTGGAGTGGGACTCTTTTTAAGATTAAGCCAAGCAAGTTTTGCCAAGGCTTTGCAGCACAGAGTTAAGAATGAGAAGGATAAAGGCTGACCTCCTTTCATCAAGCTGAGATCATCTTATCTGGTTCCTGTACTATGGCTTAGTTGCAGCAAGAAAAGGAAGGCTTTGAGCAATAGATTATTCTTTAGCAATTGTTCTTTGCTCAGGAAATGGAATTATAGCAAAGAAGTGCATTACTTTGAGAACCCTATGGGAAACAGCCTTTGTACCTGCTGTGGAAGATACAGATTTTCCCATTCATTCACATGAAATAGTTCAAATAGCTGCCAGTTCTCAGAAGAGTGTGCTGAGCTATATGACTCAATAGGAGGTATAATAACACTTGAGATGTGGAACAGTAAAGTAAATAAACAGTGATTTACTTAGTGCTTTCTTGGATTAACAGTTCTTAGGGTCAGTGTCATAAGAAGTACTTTTATATATGTGAGTATGTGTGCATTTCAATGACATCTACTATGCTCATAAGAACAATTCATCAAAAGAGAAAGTGGACATGCATATATAATAAATAGAGTATCTTGGTTGAATCAAGGAAAGAAATACAAGTTCAATTCATTGTCACAAGCTACACAAACATTTGAGACAAAGTCTGTGTAAGAGAGCTTTATGGGGAGGCAACTCATAAGTTTATAATGCAAAAAAAATCAAAATAAAATTCATTGGAATCTCTAGGCCAAGAATATTCCGCTAGCTGAATGACATAGGTGTATAAGTGGGACAGAATTCATGCTCTATTTTGGGGAATAATATTAATTTAATTTAAGGATTTATATAATTACCCGACTAGCAAAAATGTGAGTCTGGATTGTGAACATGATAAGAAACAATGCTCCCAATGACAAAAAAAAAATCCCAAAATCAACAACAACAAAACAGTCATGGCACACCAATACCATGTTTCCCTGAAAGTAAGAGCTACCCTGAAAATAAGCCCTAGCATAATTTTTGGGGTAGGCCTAATATAAGCCCTATCCCCAAAATAAGCCCTAGTTTTGGGGCGAAGTGCATGCCTAAAAATCAAGCAAGGGCGAGGGTGAGAGGTGGAGTTTACCATTGTAGCCAGGACTCCCATGGATTGATACTTGCCTCACTGGCCCACTTCTTCTGCAGCCGAAGGAGCAGCTTCATTCTGCAGCTGAGAATGGAGCTCAGGCCTACATTTCGCCATCAGAGGCCTTTCTGGAAGGCCTCTTCATCCATGAACTGAGCTATGGATTTAATCTGTAGCTTGGTTCTCACTGCAACAGGGCTTCATGAAAGGCCTCTGATGGAGAAATGCAGGCACGAGCTCCATTTTCAGCTGCAGAATGAAGATGCTTCTTCGGCCACAGAAGAAGTGGGCTGCCTGGGCAGGGCTGTCAGTGCCGCTGCTGCGAGGTTAATGGAAAAGATCCCCCCTGCAAATACTGTAAGACCTGGTGCCTCATTTGGAGGCAAAAAAAGGCCAGGTCTTATTTTCAGGGAAACACAGTATTTTCTACACCTACAAGGTCATCTAACATCCTGACTCAATACCTGAGGACACAGCCAAGTCCTCAAAGATCTTCCTCGTCAGTTGAACCTCAGGTCTAGTGCCATAACAGAAAAGGATCACCTCCTAAATCCATCAGATGATGTCTTAAATGTACCTGAAATGTGCCAACTTTGTTGGAGCATGTGTGATGGACAGAAGCAATTGGAAACCAGATTCTCATAAATAACAGGTTGACTCTTCTAGAAACAGACTATTGAATTAGTGAGGTCTCATAAATACCATTGACTGTTTCAGAAACAGACTGTTGAATTAGAGAGGTCTTGGGTCTGATTTAGCAGAATTGTGTTATATATTTAAAGTGTGCATGTTTTATACTCTTACCGCATTTCCTAATAAGAATTTTTTTTTTTACTGTAAAAGCTTTGGGGATTATAAATTGGTCATGAAAATTCAATCTGCAAGGTATACTGGCTTACACAGAGAATTGATTTACATCCTGCTCATTCCACATTTGCTCTCTTAATTGAGGTAATATGGGATAATGGGAAGTCACTAATTGATGACTGTGGCTTAAGGGAAAGTGAAAATGCAGTAAGCACTATATTGAGAAAGAAGAATGGGATAGGATTTCTATTGTAACCACCAAACATGAAGGAAATCTAGCTCAATAGTATTTCAGAACTTTCTACTTCTTTCAGAACATTCTTAAATAACAGAAATCTGAATTATGATCATAATTATGATTATGAGCTTGTCAATCAGAAGGTTGGCAGTTTGGCGGGTCGAATCCCAAGTGTCGCGTAACAGAGTGAGCGCCTGTTACTCATCCCAGCTTCTGCTAACCTAGCAGTTCGAAAGCACGTAAAAATGCAAGTAGAAAAATAGGGACCACTATGGTAGGGACCACAGATGATACCACTCTAATGGCAGAAAGTGAAGAAGAACTAAAGAGCCTCTTGTTGCAGGTGAAGAAGGAGAGTGCAAAACTTGGGTTGAAACTAAACATTAAGAAAACCAAGATCATGGCATCCGGCCCTCTCAATTCCTGGCAAATAGATGGGGAAGAAATGGAGGTAGTGACAGATTTTATTTTCCTGGGCTCCAAGATCACTGCAGATGGGGACTGTAGCCAAGAAATTAAAAGACGCTTGCTCCTTGGGAGGAAAGCCATGTCAAATCTAGACAGCACACTAAAAAGCAGAGACATCACCCTGTCAACAAAAGTGCATATAGTCAAGGCTATGGTCTTCCCAGTTGCAATGTATGGCAGTGAAAGCTGGACCATAAGAAAGGCTGAGCACCAAAGAATTGAAGCCTTTGAACTATGGTGCTGGAGAAGACTCCTGTGAGTTCCTTGGACTGCAAGGTGATCAAACTGGTCAGTCCTAGAGGAGATCAACCCTGACTGCTCTTTAGAAGGCCAGATCCTGAAGCTAAAACTCAAATACTTTGGCCACCTAATGAGAAGGAAGGACTCACTGGAGAAGAGCCTAATGCTGGGAAAGATGGAGGGCAAGAGAAGAAGGGGACGACAGAGAATGAGGTGGCTGGATGGAGTCACTGAAGCAGTAGGCGTGAGCTTAGATGGACTCCAGAAGATGGTAGAGGACAGGAAGGCCTGGAGGAACATTGTCCATAGGGTCGCGATGGGTTGGACACGACTTCGCAACTAACAACAACAACATGGTAGGAAGGTAACAGCGTTCCATGCGCCTTTGGCATCTAGTCATGCCAGCCACATGACCACAGATACATCCTCGGACAAATGTTGGCTCTTTGGCTTTGAAACGGAGATGAGCACCAGCCCCTAGAGTCGGAAATGACAAGCACGCATGTGCGGGGGAACCTTTACCTTTATCTTAAAGATTGGATACTCTTTTTCACCCATGCTTTCTTGAGGAAGGGGAAGAAACTCTTGGCTCCTTACAGTAAGGTGAAATAATGTTAATTATATATATTTTTTCCAAGGCAAATGTATTTATTTGATTAAATTTACGTCTCAAACATTTTGCATCTCAAACATACAACCCGAGGCAGCTTACAGAGAATATTACTTATGACACCGGGGAGTAATATCTCAGTTGCTGGATTTATCTTTCCACTTCTACCTCTACAAGATTGTTGTCTATGAACCTTTACCTGCTAGTATCTTGTACAAATACAAATTTGATGCTACAGTATTAAACTAGTCGACTCCAAAAATATGAATAATGATTTATGCAGTGCAGGTTATGCTAGATATGTTATACTGTATTTAATGATTTTTTTATTAAATTACAATAGCAGCTTTTATTATTCTCAGTCAAATAAATGATAACGATAATCAGCCAGACAAAAACCTTTTCCACCCTTAATTTTTTTTCAAAACTCTTCCAAATGTCATCACTTGACATTGAAAGTAATAGGACTAATCTTCCAGGAAAATGTATAAACAACTGCAAATAGTAAAAACAATCCTAAATTTTAATTACAGAAGAAGATGATATATCTGTCTGCTGTAATATAAAATACCTATTCTTCTATAAATATTCAGATCAGGAGAATAATAATAATAAAAAAACCTGCTTGTGTTGCTGGTGAAATAGCTGCAGGTCAAATAGAGAAGAAGGAAGGAATAAGCGAATCAACAAGATCAATCAACAAAGTTTTACTGAATAATTCTGGATGCTTCTATAGGAGAGTTTGCTTCATCTCCACATATTGTGTATGTGTAAGTTACAAGGCGTAGCATTTGGGGTAAGCCCTGGCAAAAGTACCCACAAAAGCAGTGGTGGGATTCAGTCGATTCGCACCACTTTGGCAGAACCAGTAGCTAATTTTTTTGTTGTCCAGGTCCAGAGTGGACTTCCAGAAGCAGCATCCAAACAGAGAACCGGTTGTTCACATATTTGAATCCCACCACTGCACAAAAGGCAGCCTTGGTTGGTTCCTCCAACCTACCCTTTTCCACCTCCAGAGTTGCTTAGTTTATTTTGGGAAAACAAGTCAGGAAATACAGGTAGTCCTTCACTTATGACCATAACTGATCCCAAAATTCATGTTTCTAAGTGAAACATTTGTTAAGTGAGTTTTACCCCATTTTATGACCTTTCTTGCCCCAGCTGTTAAGTGAATCATTGCAGTTGTTCAGTTAGCGACATGGTTGTTAAATGAAACTGGCTTCCCCATTGACTTTGCTTGTCAGAAGGTCACAAAAACTGATCACATAGCATCCTTTGGAATGAGATACAACCCCCCCCCCCCAAAACCAGTAAAAGTACCCATTATGTTATCCACATTGAAAAGCTTCTGATTGTCCAGTCAAGGCTTAAAGATCACAGGAGAAACTGAGTTCAGCTCTCACTCCTAGGGAAGTCTCATCTCAGAACCATGACAGAATGCTTATAAGATATCAACATTGTATTTTCAATCATGGGAAGCTCAGCAGAATGTAATAAGGTCACGTCCTCAGGCATAGGTCAGAAATAAAATGCCTGAAAGATATCCCTCCATGTTTTTGTGTTCCATCAGACTTTAAGGAAAATCAAGAGTGCCAAGACAAGAAAAGTTGCCATAGTCCTATAATTATAACTCTATTGCTTTTAGAGGAGGAATTCAACATTTTGGAGAAGAGGTAGATGGTATCACATTTAAAAACTAATACTTGTTGTCATAAGTCAGCAACTGCTTGCCAAAAACAACCCCACAATCATTCACAATCCATGCCCAAAGCCTAATAAAAAGAAATATCTCCTTATTCAAAATCACTTGGGGAAAAAAAGCATTCTTAGCAAGCGAAAATCTCTATTTACCCAGTATATAATTAACCAGATTCTGATCATATACTAAAGACTGCTGGTTTATTGTATAAAACTGAGAGTTGACATACTGTAGTTGCAGAATACAATCCTGTGGGAAGGAAGAATAGAATATGGGCACAATGTGTGTCCATGCTAAGTGATTCTGGGATTTTGTTTTGGTTTGTTCCCTTACAAAACCATCTGGGCTCATGAGGAATAGCTCTTGTTTCTTACTATGTAGGAATCATTCTCACAGGATATGAAGCTTTGCTCTGCTTGTGTAGATGCAATGTGGCATCTTGGTTAAAGTCTATGCTGCTTTGACAGCCTTCATCTTAACATAATTACTTATTCACCTATCAACCTTTTGCAAGCTTGCCAAGATGCAAGGCTTTCCTCTAATTCACATGTTAGTTCTTGAACCATAACATTGTTAGTTTGGTTATCATCCTCTTGGTTTCCTTCAAAATGACATAATGAGCATGAAGTACAATGACATTGGCTTAAAAAAATGTAAAAAAGTTGTAAAACTAAAAATGCATTTTAAAGATGGGATATTTAGCATTTATTTTCCATGTCACTACTACATCCAAGGAATTGAACTGCAGTGATTGCAATAGCTAAGGAGAATCAGTATAATACATTTTCAAGAAATTGAAATTTCATTCCGGTAATGTTGCCCCAGCATGAGGATGACATTGTAGGTAGGATAAAAGGTATGAAATAAGTATGTTTGTGTGTGGACATGTGCAAGTAAATGAGAAAAAAAAGGCTTGAACAGGTCTGCAAGCTCATTACTTGGCTGTTGGCTTGACATCCTGCAGCCATTCTTCATATATATGCCTGCTTATTAGGGCTTTCACACACACCTACCTCGGAAGGATGGAAGGCTGAGTCAACCTTGAGCCTGGTTCGCATCCCACCAGGCTCAAGGTTGACTCAGCCTTCCATCGTTCCGAGTTAGGTAAAATGAGGACCCAGATTGTTGGGGGAAATTAAGCTGACTTTGTAATAATGCCGCTTGGTGTGTGTGTGAAAGCCCTAATAAGCAGGCATATACATAGAATGAAGGCTACTGCTAACCTTGTAAGCCGCCCTGAGTCTTCGGAGAAGGGCGGGATATAAATGGAATTAAAATAAAATAAAATAAATATGCTTTGGTCTCCAGGCCTTTAATCATCTTATTTGCTCTTCTTTGCACTTTTTCCAAAGTCTCAATATTTTTTGGAATGTGATGACCAAAACTGGATGCAGTATTCCAGGTGTGGTCTTACTAAGGCTTAATAAAAAGGCACTAATATGTCATGTGATTTTGATTCTATGCCTCTGCTTAGACAACCAAGGATTGTATTAGCTTTTTTGGCTGCTACTGCACACTGCTGGTTCACATTTAAGTGATTGTCCACTAGGACTCCAAGGTCCCTCACAAAGTTACTGTTTTTGAACCAGATTTCACCTAATCTGTACTTGTACCATTGGTTTTTCCTGCCTAAATGCAAAACCTTGCTATTCTCCACATTAAATTTCATGTTGTTGAACAGGGCCCATTGTTCAAGTCTACCAAGATCTTTTTGAATTCTGAGCTTGTTTTCTGGGGTGTTAGCTATTCCTGCCAGCTTAGTGTGATTTGCAAGTTTGATGAGATCCCCTTCTATTCCCTCATCTAAATCATTTATGAAGATATTAAGAGTACTGGGCCTAAGGCGGAACCCTGTGGTGCAAAATTGATTATTCTGTCAAATATTGATACATAAATTGCCATAAGATCTTATCATTCTCTCTCTGTTTCATTTTAATCTCCTTTTACACTATACTTAGTGTTAATTTTCCTTTTCAAGTGATTTAAATAGTGTTAATTGCTGATCTAGTTAGTTTAACTAGATTATGTTCAATACAGAGCAAAGTTAGCTGTATTTATGTCCCTTTAAATCAATGGTACTTGAGCACTTAATTGTGCATTCATTACATTAAATTCAATATGAGTTTAGGTATCTTTAATTTTCTTCAAATAGTTTTCCTTTTCAGTTTAATTAATGGTATGTAAACTTGTGACAGAAATGGAGAGGGAGGAGCCTTAATTATATAGATCTTCAGTTCAGAATTTTTTGAGATAAGAAACCACTGAATCAAAATAATAGTAGTCCATTTGTTTGTCTGGAAGGGAAGAGTTTCAATCTGGAAAATTTTATAATCTTAAATTGTGTAGAAGTATTTACCAAATTAATTCCTGGATGGCCAAGAAGTGCATTTTCTAAAATGAGGAACAGTGGAAAAGTCTTTTCCAACCACAATTCTTTCTTGATGCTTTTTGGAATAATCATGTTTTGTGTACCAGAGGGTACAACGTCCAGGAGAATCGGCGTCAGAATACATCGTGGGCCTGGCCCAGCGTCTTTGCAAATTCTCAAACCTTGAAGAACGCCTGAGGGATCGGCTCATTTGCAGCTTCAGAGACAAAGCCCTACAACAGAGACTATTCCCCAGACCCAATTTAAAATTCTCGGAGGCACAAGACGAAATAATGGTCAACAAAGCAGCTGGAGAAGCCATGCAAGTAGTGCAAACCACCAAACCTATCAAGGCCAAAGAAACCGTTCACCATGAGGTCACTAAATTTGGTAGCGAACCAGCAGTGGAAAAAGAGACGGAGATAGACAAGCTACAGAAACAGCCGGGCACACAAGAACACAAAAATCAACAAAAAGAAAACACTTACAAGGCAGTTCTCTTCTCTAGATGTATGGGGTGCGGAGACAACCATTCCCGTGCAAACTGCAGATTCAGTATGGCCACGTGCAGGGCCTGTGGGACGACCGGACACATCACGGTCGTATGCTGGGCTCGCCAGAGAGACGGACAACCCAAACATCAGAAGGGGGAGCCGACAAGGTGAGGTACTGGGGCCCAGGGTCCAACCAGTGTGGGTTTTTTCAAAAGCCGGAGAAGTATTTGCCGCAGAGGGGCTCATTGACCCCTTAAATCTAAACTTAAGCTCTCCATTGAACTGCAAGGCATTCCATGCAAAATGGAATTGGACTCCGGTTCAGCAGTCTCAATCATTTCGCATGAGACATTCAAATATGTCTGTAAACACAGCAATCACTGGGTTAAATTGAAGCCCTCGAGCATTATCTTAACCGACTTTCAGAATGCCCAAGTTAAAATTAAGGGGGAGGCCACCATATCAGTAAAATTTAAAGCGTTTTCGGGGCACCTGGATGTCATAGTAGTAGAGAGTCAGAGAACAAGTCTTATAGGACTTGACTGGTTTGCGGCTTTAGGAATTCAGATAACAGGCATCAACCGAACGCAGAGTACTGCCCTCAGAGCTGTCTGTGAAGAATACACAGATGTGTTCAATTCTAAATTAGGAACTTATACCGGCCCACCTATTTCATTTAAATTAGACCCCAATGTAATACCAATCAGAGTCAAACTACACAGAGTTCCTTTTGCATTAAAACATAAAATCGATTCAGAAATTGATAAATTAGTAGATCAAGGGGTATTACAGCCTGTTGAAGGGGGAGAGTGGGAGACCCCTATCGTCACCCCACTTAAACCAAATGGAGAGGTTCACATTTGCACGGACTACAAATGTACCCTAAATAAAGCTTTAAACCAGCATGCCTACCCGGTTTCGATAGTCAGCCATATTCTAGCCTCTTTGGAAGGGGGTGCCATTTTTGCTAAGCTCGATTTAGTGCAGGCATATCAACAACTGCCAGTAGACAAGGCCACAGCAGTGGCCCAAACAATAGTGACACATAGAGGAGCTTTCAAAGTCAAATGGTTGCAGTTTGGTGTAAGCGTAGCACCAGGGATATTCCAAGGGAACATGGAACGCACCCTTAAGGGTATTCAAAGTGTTTGCCCGTATTTTGATGATGTTCTCATTGCTGGAGAATCCACAGAAGTATTAGCAAATAGGCTCAGGGCTGTCTTACAAAGACTTCGCAATGCGGGCCTTAAACTGAAAAAGAATAAATGTAGTATTGGGGTCTTATGAACGAAATTTTTTGGGGTTCTGTATCGATGCCAGTGGAATCCACCCCGCAGAATCAAAGGTAAAGGCCATCAAAATGGCTCCTAGTCCTAAAAACAAAACAGAATTACAAGCATTTTTGGGTTTACTGAACTTTTATCACACGTTTCTACCTCATAAGACAGCTATAGCAGAGCCCCTCTACAGGCTACTCAATAAGAAAGCTGTATGGCAATGGACTAGTGTACATGAAAAGAATTTTCAGGACCTTAAGGCCCTCTTATCAGAAAAATCCACAGTCACTCATTACATAGAGTCTAAACCTGTATCTCTTGCATGTGATGCATCTCCTTATGGGGTGGGGGCAGTTTTAAGCCACATAGAAATGAATGGGGAACAAGTTCCCATAGCATTCTATTCCAGAACTTTATCTGCAGCTGAACACAATTATGCACAAATTGACAAAGAAGCCTTAGCCATAGTGGCTGGGGTCAAAAAATTTCATGATTATTTATATGGAAGAAATTTCACTGTGTACACTGATCACAAACCCCTTTTTGGATTATTTACAACAGATAAACAAACCCCCCACATATTATCCCCAAGGATGCTCAGGTGGTCTATATTTCTGTCTGCTTTTAAATTCAAGTTAATTCACAAACCTGGAAAGGAAATGGGCCATGCAGATGGCCTCAGTAGACTACCACTGCTACTTATAGATCCTGACCCAGCTCCTGCTGCAAGAATATTATCCATATAAGATTTGCCTGAGTTCCCCCTCCATGCTGGGGACATTGCTGCAGAAAGGGCCACAGATAGAATTCTAAGCAGAGTTTTGTCATGGGTATTCACGGGATGGTTAGAGAAAAGTACAGGCCTGAATTCCAAAGTTACTTTGTTAGAAGGCATGAATTATCTGCACATAAAGGATGTTTGCTTTGGGGAAACAGAGTCATTATTCCCTCAGTATTAAGAGATAGAGTATTACAGTCCTTGCATGAAGGACACCCAGGCATAGTGCGCATGAAAGCATTAGCTAGAAGCTACCGTTGGTGGCCAGGTTTAGATAAGGCTGTTGAGGAGCAAGTACATGGGTGTTATGTCTGCCAAAGGTCAAGGCCTGAAATGCCCCAAGCACCTGTCCATAGATGGGAGGAGACTCATACTCCCTGGTCCAGGATTCATACTGACTATGATGGGCCTTTTCAAGGACAGCTCTTCTTGGTAGTAGTGGATAGCCACTCAAAATGGCTGGAAGTAATTCCGGTTCCTAATATGACTACTGCTAGGACCATCCAAGTGTTGAGAAAACTCTTTGCTACACATGGGCTACCTGATGTCGTGGTTTCAGATAATGGGGCTCAATTTACTGCTGCTGAGTTTAAGGTTTTCCTCAGAGCGAACCTAATCAGACATGCCACATCTGCACCTTTCCACCCATCGTCGAACGGGCAAGCTGAATGAATGGTGAGGACAACCAAGGACGCCCTCAAGCGCATCATCACAGGGGACTGGCATCATAGACGGGCAGACTTTTTACTCTGCCAACACTCTACACCCTGCACAGGCACAGGTAAAAGTCCGGCAGAGCTTCATTGGGATAGACGACTCATCACTAAACTAGACAGACTTCATCCAGACAGAGTGGCATCAGATGCTTCTCAAGCCAAACCCCTGAGGGGGCTACAGACTGGTGATTTGATCTGGGCCAGAAATTATGGGCCCAGACAATTGTGGGTCCCAGGACAGGTGGTTGACAAAACTGGACCCCTATCTTACACAATAGGGGTGGAGGGAGGGCGACTGGTCAGATGGCATGTTGACCAGTTAAGGAAAAGATTTCCAGAACGGTCACTGACAGACTATGTTAATTAATTAATTAATTGAATTTATATACCACCCTTTCCCGTAGGACTCAGGTCAGTTTACAGGGAATAAAAACATCAATACAAAAATTAAGAACAATTAAAAAGATTAAACTAAATCCCTGAAAAAATATAAAACATATAAAACCCCAGTTAAAACCCCAATTAAAACTCAGCCTGGGCCGGAAAGCTCAAAGAGCCAGGTCTTCAGGTCTCAGCAAAATGATCAAAGGTCGGGGGCAGTCCTAAGCTCCATGGGCAGCTGGTTACAAAGGGCAGGTGCACCCACTGAGAAAGCCCTCCCCCTGGGTGTTATCCACCAGCATTCTTTTACCGCCGGTACCCTGAGAAGGCCCTCCCTGTGGGAGCGCACAGGATGAAGGGAACTTGATGCTGGCAGCAGGTGTTTCCTCAGATATCCTGGACCCAAGCCATTTAGGGTTTTATAGGTCATCACCAGCACCTTGAATCTCACCCGGAGGGCAACCAGAAGCCAATGCAGCTCACGGAGCAGAGGTGTTACATGGCAGTAATGGGAAACCCCCATCATAACTCGCACGGCTGCATTTTGCACCAGCTGAAGCCTCTGAGTGGTCATCAAGGGCAGCCCCATGTAGAGTGTTGCAGTAGTCTAAACGGGAGGTCACGAGTGCATGAGTGACTGTGAGTAGTGCATCTCGGTCCAGGTAGGGTCGCAACTGGTGCACCAG
The DNA here is from genome assembly GCF_947247035.1 of Vipera ursinii. Taxonomy (NCBI): domain Eukaryota; kingdom Metazoa; phylum Chordata; class Lepidosauria; order Squamata; family Viperidae; genus Vipera; species Vipera ursinii. Next base: position 104,330,930 of record NC_139513.1, read on the forward strand.
GCAAACCTGGGCAAAAGCCCCCCTGGTCACGGCTCCTATATGGTCTTCAAAACTGAGCCATGAATCCAGGAGGACACCCAAGTTGCGAGCCCTATCAACGGGGGTAACACCTCACCCCCCATCATTAATGATGGAATAGTCTGGTTAACCTGAGATGCCGGTATGCACAGCCACTCAGTCTTGGCAGGATTGAGACGAAGCCTGTTTCTCTCCATCCAAACTGTAATACTTCACCGCCTCCAGGCAGTGGGACATTACGGTGAGGGCATCACTGGGTTGGTTCAGGGTGGAGAAAAAAAGTTGGGTATCATCAGCGTACTGATGATACCCCACCCCAAAACCACAAATGATCTCGCCCAGCAGCTTCATATAGATTTTGAACAGGAGGGGAGAGAGAACCGACCCCTGAGGGACTTCACAAACGAGAGGCCTCGAGGCGGATCTCTGCCCTCCCGTCAACACCGACTACGAGTGGCCCAGGAGATAGGAGGAGAACCACCGTAAAACGGTGCCTCCCACTCCCAACCCCCTGAGACACTGCAGTAGGATACCATAGTCGATGGTATCAAAAGCCGCTGAGAGATCTAATAGGACTAGGACAGAGGAATAACCCCTGTCCCGAGCCCGCCAGAGATCATTCACCAGCACAACCAATGCCGTCTCCGTGCTGTGCCCAGGCCTGAAACCCGATTGGTATGGGTCCAGATAATCAGTTTCCTCCAGGAACAGGGGAAGCTGATGCACCACCACACTCTCAACAACCTTTGCCAAAAAACGAAGGTTGGAGACCAGACAATAGCTGTTTAAAACAGCCGGGTCCAGGGCAGGCTTCTTGAGGAGGGGTCTCAGCACCGCCTCCTTCAAGGCGGAGGGGAAGATACCCTCCTTCAAAGAAGCAGTTATTACTGCCTGGAACCAGCCTCGTGTCTCCTCCCGGGCCGCAAAAACCAGCCAGGAGGGGCTGGTTAGGTACTGTTAGGTACTGTAACACTACTGGCAGAACAGAAGAACTGTCATTAGTCTCATTGCATGCAGTTGTGCATAACACGTCCGAGAAGGTCGCGTGATGAATCTACTACCTTGAATGGGGTCAAACATTCACTTATATATTGGAAGTTGGGAGTGAATTGAATTATTTAAACTTGTAAAGGTTATATTATTTGTTCTTAAAAGGGGGAGGGTGTTATGTACTGAGCTTTTGGGGGTTTAATCACGTGTGCTGCTGGAGAACTAACGGTTCTCCAGCAACTCAGACAGGACATCTCCAGTCCTGGCAGCAGTTAACATGGCGGGAATACTGGGTTCAATCTGATTGGTTGTTTGGAGCCTGTGGACTATATATATTGTGCAACATTACCCCAAAGCCTCAGTACAGTCCAGTCTCACTACAATAAAGCTATGGTTCTTCTGTACTCACCTGCCTGGTGTCTTCCCTGCTCTTCAGAACCCACAACACAACAGTTAACATCCCATTGGCAATATCAAAGATGTCAATTAGACCTGATAGAAAACTCTGAGGTAGAAGAATTGTTTTCACCTTTCCTAAGAGGAAATTGGACTATCATGTTCTGATGTAAGCAATCTTTACAATCACCTGCCCATTCTCAGTCACCTATAATTTGGCAATTAACATGCACCTCCATGCTCTCTAAGTAAATGAGGATGATTTAAGCAGCATACATTTTCTGGTTCTTAATGACAGCCAGGGAGGTGCTTATGTCCCAAAGTACAGCTAAAGGCCATTAACTTCAAATGATCATTAATCTTAGCTGCCAAGTTTATGGCTGGTGTTTTAAAATGATACAGGATTGGCGATCCTCTCTAAAAGCTTGTGTATAAGTGCTGGAACACACATACACATTGCAATCTAGAGTAAATAGAGAATATTTCTTATGCATCTTTTTTCAAATGTAATATATATAGTGATTTTAAAACCTAACTATGTGAGAATAGAATAGAATAGAATAGAATAGAATAGAATAGAATAGAATAGAATAGAATAGGATAGGATAGGATAGGATAGGATAGGATAGGATAGGATAGGATAGGATAGGATAGGATAGGATAGGATAGGATAGGATAGGATAGGATAGGATAGGATAGGATAGGACAGAATAGAATACAGCTAGAAGGAACCTTGGAGGTCTTCTAGTCCAGCCACCCACTCAAGCAGAAGAACCTATACCATCTGTAACAGGGGTCTCCATACTTGGCAACTTTAAGACTTGTGGATTTCAACTCCCAGAATTCCTAGGCTGGCTATAGAGTTATAAACTGAGAATAAATAGTTGACCAAGATGAATTTACATAAATACATTTTTATCATTTTTGGAATAATACCATCCATTATTTGAAACTGATTTATAATGTAAATGCATATTTAGACAATACACCTTTACCAAGGGGGGGTGGAGTATAAGGTAAAATTTTCAAGTAGCAAACTTAGAAGAAAACTGAAACTTCAGCATCACCAATTTCTATACTTTCTCAATTACAAAGTGCACATTTTTGTCCTACCCACTCACTAGTATCCTTGTGTGATAGCGATCATTATTCATAGTATTTATATGTGTGCTAACAATGAGATTGAATGCTTGAACTATCTGACTTAAGTGTAAGAAGGCTCAGAGTGTAAGTAATTAGCCTTTTTGAAATAAATAAATGAAATGTCATTAGTCTGCACATGGAAAATCAAACCAGTGATTTTATAGCATAACTGGTATTATTAGTCTTTCCCACGTACATTTATAAATGTTTGCCATATTAATAGGCCACTGATTTTAAAAAAAATACTTCTCCCTATCTTAGAGATCAGGAAAATAGGGAAGGGGTTTCACATGTCTTTTCATTTGCTTCTAGAATTAAGTCATTTCTGGATTGATGAGATTTTATAGCTTTACTGTTAGAACTTACGTAATAGTAACAAGCATTTTATAGGAAGGTTTGCTGTGTTGCTTTAGTACACATACAGCACATGTAATGCTGAGAATATAAGAAAAGGGAAGGAACAAAGCCAGGCAAATGCTATACACCATCCTGATAGCTTGAAAATAATACTATTAAACAAAAGCCATATTTCACTGAGTTGCTCAAAGTGAATAAATTAATGCTACAACATTAATTAAGAAACTTCCAAGTATTTAGAGAAGTAAGGATCTGAAATTTTAAAAATAAGAGAAATGGAAATTGCTGTTGAATATTCAAGGAAAGTCGTTTCAACCAGCAACGACTGCTATGTTTGTGGAACTATCTCCAGAGAGAGTGGGAAGAAATTAGAGAGAGAGAGATGATAAAATTAAATCTCTAGCTTGTTAGTTATTCAGCTATTTCTCTTTGTCTACAATATCCTTTTTCTCTAAGCTTAGTTTAATGCTTGCTTTGCAGTAGTGTGTTTTATAATAAAATAAATAATAAATATATATTTTTGATGTCAGCTTTTATCTAGGGGGTTGCAGTCTTGGAACAAGCACACTAGATAGATAGATAGTGAATCATATCAGGAAACCCGGGGAGTCCAAACAACAAATAAAGCACCCGCCCGGCAGACTTTTGACAGTTGACAGCTGTCAAATGGCTGCCAAAAGCAACAGCGCATGCGCGCCGCCCTGCCGGCCGCCATTACCGATGACAGCTGTCAAACGAGCTGCCGGGACCAAACACGCACGCACCGGATTTGACAGTTCCCAGAACTGTCAAAATCCGCAGTCCACAATCTGGTCCTCCAAACTGAGCCAAGCGCTCAGCTGAGAGGAATTCCCCGACAGCCATCGAGCTGTCAGAATGCCGCTTGCCGATTGGCTGCTGACCAAGCGGCGGGAAAGTTACTGTTACCTGATTGGTTGTAATGTTTGACAGTTCACTATATAAGCCGGGATTGTTTTGACAGTCAGCTGCCCGGAGCTGAACCGAATAAACTTATGAACCTTGCCTACGGTCTCACTCTTGTCTTTGTAAAGACATTTCACCTGGCAACGAGGATGAGATCCCGGTACTATAGAGCTGCCTGCTGAGCTAAGTCACACCGCGAAGGAGTTCCGATCCCTCTCGCTGACAAGTCACTGCTGAAGCCACTTTGAGGGCAAAGGAACCCTTCTGCAGCTTGAACAGTACTGTGGACCCAGACCATGGCAAATTTAGGTCACGTCAGAGAATTCGACGTCCGCCATCCCGAGGGATGGGAGTCGCACTGGGGGCAAATTGAAGGCTACCTCGTTGTCAACAAGATAACGGAGGACCACCACAAAGCCGCAGCCCTTCTCTGTCTCAGCGGGCCTGCCGTTTACGACATCGCTGTAGGGCTCTGCAGCCCAGACCCCGTCGCGACCGTCCCCTACGCTGTGTTGACCGACCGCCTCAGCAAGCACTTCATACCCCGTCGGTCTGAGCTGTATTGGCGCCTCCACTTCACCCGCCGCCACCAGCAACCTGGCAAAACGTCCACAGCCTTCGTCGCGGGGGTACGTCACGCCGCCCGCAGGTGCCAATGTCCAGACCTGGAAGACCACATCAGAGACCAGGTTATCGCCGGTCTCTCCAACGAGCGGCTCCAGTGGAAATTGGTAGCCAAGGCCACGATGGACCTCGCTCAACTCATACTAGAGATCATGGCCTACAAAGACAGCCACCGCGAGGGCTCCCCTGTGTTCAGAAGCAGCCCGGCCGGGTCAGTCCACCACACCTGGGAGCCGGACAACGAGTAACCAGAGACCTACGCCAGCGTCGACGACATCATGTCCCGTTTCAACAAAATGAGCGCCGACCATGGAAGGAACCGCAGGCCATTCAAACCAGCCGGTCCAGGCCAAAGACCCACCTCCACCGGCCCCAAACCGAAGTGTGCCAGCTGTGGCGGGGCTCATGCCAAAGCCACATGCCGCTTCAGAAATGCCAAGTGCCACGGATGTGGGAAGACCGGGCACATTCGCTCCACGTGCCGCAGCTTGAACCGGGAAACCCTCCACGAGCTTGAGGAAATTCCGGCAGGTAGGACCAAGGTCCCTTCCCCCGCCAAAGAAAATCCCCAGCCCTCAGTGCTGTCCATTCGGGCCAAACAAAAAATCTCGACCATCCACCATTTACAGCCCAAAATTAAGATCTGGGTTAAGATTCAAGGGGTGCCTTGTGAAATGGAGGTCGACTCCGGGTCCTCCGTTTCGATAATGTCATGGGACACCCTCAAAAAAATTGGGTTTAAGAGCAGACGCCGTATTTCCCTACAGCCCTCCAAAATTCTCCTTGCAGACTTCCAGGGGGCCGCTATCCAATTAAAGGGACAAGCACAATTAAAAGTAGAATACAAAAAAATCCTTGGGCACTTAACAGTACAGATCACAGAGGCACCCAGAACCAGCCTCATCGGATTAGACTGGTTCGAGGCTCTGGGCATCCGCCTGGAGGGCACCAACCGCATACAGTCCCAAACCCTAGAACAGGTCTGCCAAGCGTTCGCCGATGTCTTCGTCGGAACGCTTGGCAAATATACCGGCACCCCTATCAACCTCAAATTAAAACCTGAGGTGGGTCCCATTCGCATTAAGGCAAGAAGGGTCCCCTTCGCGCTGAAACAAAAAATCGAGGCCGAATTAGATCGCTTAGTCAGCCTCGGGGTCCTAGAACCAACAGATGGGGGAACCTGGGAGACACCCATCGTGACACCAGTTAAACCAAATGGGGACGTGAGAATATGCGCAGATTATAAGGCAACTCTGAACCGCGCACTAAATCCCCATGCATACCCAGTCCCCGCAGTTAGGGACGTGCTCTCTGAAATAGGTTCTGGCTCAATATTCGCCAAACTCGACCTGGCGCACGCTTTCCTTCAGCTTCCTGTCACCCAAGAAACAGCTGAGGCTCAAACCATTGTTACACACCGCGGCACCTTTAAGGTAAACCACCTTCAATTCGGTATTTCAGTGGCTCCTGGTATCTTCCAGGAAGTCATGGAAAAAACCTTAAAGGGAATCCCAGGGGTCTGCCCCTATTTCAATGACGTGCTCATCGCAGGGGAATCAGAAAACAACTTAGCAACCAGACTGCAAGAGGTACTATCCAGATTTCGGAAAGCGGGGTTAAAACTCAAAAGAGAAAAATGTTCCATAGGCGTCCCATCCGCAGATTTTTTGGGCTACAAAATTGATTCGCAAGGAATCCACCCCACTAACTCTAAAATACTCGCAATCAAAGCCGCCCCCACACCCAAAAATAAAACAGAGCTCCAGGCTTTCCTCGGGCTTTTGAATTTTTATCACGCCTTCCTACCTGGAAAGGCAACCATCGCAGAGCCTCTCCATAGATTGCTCGACAAAGGGGCAGCCTGGGAGTGGACATCAGTCCATGACAACAGTTTCAAAGCACTCAAACAAATGCTATCCAGCAACGCCACCATCTCCCACTATAGAGAGGACAAACCTCTCTGCATAGCCTGCGACGCATCCCCATACAGGATCGGGGCAGTATTAAGCCACTTAGACAGCGACGGCACTCAAGCCCCGGTGGCCTATTATTCCAGAACTCTGTCCAAAACAGAAAGAAATTATGCCCAGATAGATAAGGAAGCCCTGGCAATAGTGGCGGGAATAAAAAAAATTCACGACTACCTTTACGGCCGCCCTTTTGTGATTTACACAGATCACAAGCCACTGTTAGGATTGTTCACCTGGGACCGCCAAACCCCTCAAATTTTTTCCCCCAGGATGCTGCGCTGGACAACATTCCTCACAGCATATTCCTACCAATTAGTATACAAGCCGGGACACCAAATGTGTCACGCTGACGGTCTCAGCTGACTGCCCTTACCCCACACGGAACCAGACCCAGCCCCAGCAAGCAACATCTTAGCAATTCAAGAACTCATGGAATGCCCACTAACAGCGAACGATATCGCTGCCGCAACATCCCAAGACAAAACGCTTAGCAGAGTGTTAGCATGGGTACATACTGGCTGGCAATCCTCCTGTCCAGGAACAGAATTCCAGCCATATTTTTCAAGGCAAAATGAATTAACCTCTCACCTGGGATGCTTACTCTGGGGGTGAAGGGTAATCGTGCCACCCAAACACAGACCTAAGGTACTGCACACGTTACATGAGGGCCACCCAGGCATCGTAAAAACAAAAGCCTTAGCCCGCAGCTACGTTTGGTGGCCAGGAATAGACCAAGACATAGAGAAACACATCGCTGGCTGCTATTTGTGCCAGGAATCCCGCCCGCTCCAACCCAGAGCCCCGATCCACAAATGGGAACTCACAAAAAACCCCTGGTCCCGCATCCACATTGATTATGCTGGACCATTCCAAGGGCAGGTCTTCCTTATAGTAGTGGACAGTTATTCCAAGTGGCTGGAGGTTCTCCCGGTTCACAGCACAACATCCACTGCAACCATCCAAGCCCTCATGGGAATCTTCGCAACACACGGTCTCCCCAACGTTATAATATCAGACAATGGCCCACAATTTACTTCTCATGACTTTCAGATCTTCACGAGGAGCAATTGTATTAGGCACTCAACGTCGGCTCCCTTCCACCCATCGTCCAACGGCCTTGCAGAAGTTATGGTGAGGACCACCAAAGACGCCCTCAAAAGAATCATCACGGGGAACTGGCACCGTCGCCTGGCACAATTTCTTTTAGCCCATCACGCTACGCCCTGCTCCTCCACCGGCAAAAGTCCTGCCAAACTACGATGGGGCCGCCGCCTGATGACAAGGCTCGACAGACTCCACCCTGACAGACCCGCAGCCGAAATGACCCCCATCGGCCAGCCAAAAACATTCTCCAGGGGCCAAAATGTCTGGTCTCGGGATTATGGGGGAAGGGATAAGTGGGTTCAAGGGGTTATCCTGGACCAAACAGGACCGTTGTCTTACACAGTGGACACAGGGACTGGACTTACACAACGCAGGCACGCAGATCAGCTCCGACCCAGGTCACCCCCCCAACCCCACTCTGCAACCGACCCTGGAGGAGCCTGCACCATCCGACACCCCCGGACCCATCGAACTTCCCCTTCCCCAGGACCTGCAACCGACTGCCGAAATCCCCCCAGAAACAACTCCACCAGCAGCACAATCCGAAGGAAGCACCCCCTGCCTCCGACGGTCCAGCCGAGCCAGAAGACCCCCCGCATACCTCGTGGACTTTGAATGGGAGGGAAACGCGCCGACTGTCAGAAACCCAGTTAACAATACTTGTTTTAAAAATTCAACTGTTGTTACAAATAACGTACCAGTTCAGGGGGGGGGGAAGGGGATGAATCATATCAGGAAACCCGGGGAGTCCAAACAACAAATAAAGCACTGGCCCGGCAGACTTTTGACAGTTGACAGCTGTCAAATGGCTGCCAAAAGCAACAGCGCATGCGCGCCGCCCTGCCGGCCACCATTCCCGATGACAGCTGTCAAACGAGCTGCCAGGACCAAACACGCACGCGCCGGATTTGACAGTTCCCGGAACTTTCAAAATCCGCAGTCCACAATCTGGTCCTCCGAACTGAGCCAAGCGCTCAGCTGAGAGGAATTCCCCGACAGCCATCGAGCTGTCAGAATGCCGCTTGCCGATTGGCCACTGACCAAGCGGCGGGAAAGTTACTGTTACCTGATTGGTTGTAATGTTTGACAGTTCACTATATAAGCCGGGATTGTTTTGACAGTCAGCTGCCCGGAGCTGAACCGAATAAACTTATGAACCTTGCCTACGGTCTCACTCTTGTCTTTGTAAAGACATTTCAGATAGATAGATAGATAGATAGATAGATAGATAGATAGATAGATAGATAGATAGGATTTTAGTTCACAAACTTGCAAAATGTTGAAGGAAAATGTAAATCAAGGTTTAAAACAATTAGAACCTTGAACATTGGGCACTATTTAACAATTCAATGGTGCAAAAAGTAAGGTTCTACATTTAGGCAAGAAAAACCAAATGCACAGGTATAGTATGGATGGTACCTTGCTCAATAGTAGTAACTGTGAGAGAGATCTCAGAGTCCTATTGGACAATCACTTAAATATGAGCCAGCAATGTGCTGCAGCTGCCAAAAAAGCCAACACAGTGCTAGGCTGCATTAACAGAGGGATAGAATCAATATCATGTGAAGTGTTAATACCACTTTACAATGCCTTGGTAAGGCCACACTTGGAATACTGCTTCCAGTTTTGGTCACCATGATGTAAAAAAAGATGTTGAGACTCTAGAAAGAGTACAGAGAAAAGCAACAAAAATGACTGGGGGACTGGAGGCTAAAACATATAAGGAATGATTGCTAGAATTGGGTATGTCTAGTTTAATGAAGAGAAGGATGAGTGGTGATATGATAGCAGTGTTCCAATATCTCAGGGGTTGTCACAAAGAAGAAGGAGTCAAGCTATTCTCCAAAGCACCTGAAGGCAGGACAAGAAGCAATGGATCGAAACTAACAAAAAAGAGAAGCAACCTAAAACTAAGGAGAAATTTCCTGACAGTTACAATTAATCAGTGGAATGACCTGCCTCCAGAAGCTGTGAATGCTCCAACACTGTAAGTTTTCAAGAAGAGGCTAGACAGCCATTTGTCCGAAATGGTACAGGAATTCCTGCTGAGCAGGGGGTTGGACTAGATGACCTCCAAGGTCCCTTCCAACGTTGTTGTTGTTGTTGTTGTTGTTGTTGTTATATTGTGTAGGTACTTAATTAATAGTTTTGCTGCTTTATACCTATTCCCATTCCTCAAGATCTATATGGTTTCATTTTAAAGCAAAATAAAATAGTGCTATGTTGAAACTATTTTCTACATCTTTTTCAGTCTCATTCAGTTGAGTGAAAAGAGAAATGCCTCAAAATATCAAATTAGGATGTTTCTGTGTAATTTTCATGGTGGGAAACGAAGGCTTACACTTACCTCAGTTACTAAGAAGCCAGTTGTTATTTTCAGAATTTGACTATTTAAATCAACCAAGTCCAGAAAAGAGATTCCTCCTATTATGACTTTTTCCCCAATGTTGGGAGACATGGGTAGATAAGATACTGCAGAATAAGTAATCAAGAGATATAAAACAGAAATTCAAAACATACCATCTTTGGACTATCTTTCAACAGAAAGGTAACTTAAATAATCACAAAGCAAATAAAAATAAAGTCTGAAAGCTCTGACAATAATACAAATATGAGAAGACTCTTTCATGAGGAAAAGGAGGTTTTGAAGAAAATGGTTGAGCAATTTGGATACAGTGTTTATGGTTTCCAATAAAAATTGTACCTGTGCATCTCGAGATGTTAGTCAAAACTCTGTTCTGACCATCAGTGACATTAAGTAACTATAGAACAGAATGCTGTCAGACTAGCTTTCCTGATCTAAAAGAAAAGTAAAGACAAAAAAATGTACTTGCTTATATGAAATCAGAAGTTGCAAACTTTATAAATAAGTTAATTACATAAAGTTGCTGATCTAGGGAATAAAGCCTTCTGGAGTTGGAGAATCAACCGACGGAAAAATCATAGCTATTTTCATAATGATGCAGTTATAACTAGCTTCAGGATGCTTGATTCCGTAAAAGGAATCATGAAAGACCCCATTCCTTATTTCCAATTCATTATTTATCAATACATATGCATATTGTAATAGCCATGCTGCAACTACAACATTCATTTTTTAAAAATAAATAAATAAATAAAGCAAGTAATAAATTCACAGAACTAAGAACCCAGCATCTTCCCAAACTTGGCTGATTAGATGGGGAAATTGGTTGATCTAAAGAGGGGTGGGGGGTGGCGGGGTGGGGAGGGTGGCATCTTTCAGTAACTCAGTAAAGGCTGAAAGCAGAAGGTTTCCTCTTTCTATTAAATAATGATGCATGATACTAACTGCTTGTTCTAAACAAGCGCTGGGATTATTTATTATTAGCTGAATAGCAGAGGGTAAGGTAAATGGAGAATTCTATTTAGGATGTCCTGGATACGTAGCCTGCTTTCTACTCTTTTGTAATTTGGATGACCTGAAAAATGAGTCTTCCCTTCTTCCCTGTTTCATACTGGCTGAAGATTCCAGCTATATGTTCCTTCTTCAATCAGAGTTTCTTTGGGTTTCAAAATGGTTATGTTGCTGTTAGGGACAGTTCTTCTTATCTTTGGTGAGTTTTTCAGTATCTCTAGAATGCAGGACCCTGGGCTTGCAGGAATATTGAGATAATGGGACTGTTGCTTAGGATTATCAGTAATTATTTCTTTGTCTAAAAGTCTGGAGGGGTTTCACTGAGGTGAAGTGGTATAATATGAAGAATTAATCCCCTGGCTTTCTGGTGGTTTTGTAACAGACCTTGGATAACAATAGAAAAGTGTGGCTGGAGATGAAAACATGTTATAGTGCCACTATGAAATAAATTGGGCTTTACACTTGAAACTTCTATTTTTTAGCAGCTTGTCTTTCCAAAAGTGCAAGTCCTGATTCTAACATAATTGATGGAGTCACTATCTAGTAGTGAAACCAAAAGCTCCAGGACTTTAAAAAAAAACAACTATCAAAGTTGCTTACTACGTATGGGGTTCTAAATAGACTATCATGAGACATTAGAATGAAGATCCAGGTCCTGACCAAATCTAAAATAATATCCATTATTTTTAGCACAAAGAGGTTTTCATGAGCATATTCGATAATTATTTGCTATGCGACTAGTGATCAGCTGAATCAAAAGTCATACCAGAATAATCAGTCCATTTCCAGGCAGAATTAATGAAAAAAAACAATGTATAGAAACAGAGAGGCACCCCATTTCAAACTTGTGGTGTCATGTCAAAGAAACACATAGAAGATAGGAGCACCTAGGGAAGATAGGAGAAATGTAAACCAGTCTCTTCACAAGCCAAAGCACTCATTCTGATAGATCAAGAATGATCTATAAATAGAGTGCAATGTTTGCTTTTGAATTAGGACAGTTATCATAATAGCAACTGAAGGTATGTCTCACCTGTTCACTAGAAACATTGTATTTTTAGATAAAAGTTGTGTGCTTAAGCAGGGAACATGATAAAAGCTATGGAAATAAATTCTATATCACATTCTTTAATGAGAAAGACATTTTCAAATTGCATGATAATGACAAACATAGGAAAGGCCAGGAAGCATTCAACAAATCGGAATTAATAGAGTGTGAAATTCGCTCAACTCCAATAGTTCCCATAAGACAAAATGTTTCAGCTTGTTACTTATCAACCATCCAGCATCATAATAGAAGGGGAGACATTCTAATAAGAGGCTATCACAGAATCTATGTTTGCTATATTTGAAATAAGCAATATATTCAACAATTATTATCCCTTAAAAAGATAATGATAAAATAAAACTATAGTTTTCTCCCTTTGGCATGTACTGTATGTAACATAATAAAAACATTATTCACTAGCATTTTATTCAATTAACATTATGTCTGGAACAAAATACCAGCTGTTGAAAATTCTCATTGTTAAAAATACATTTCATTTGGAAAATTAAAAATCATTGACAATGTATGGATATAAAAATGGACACACTATTATTGCAAAACAGCACCTTAAACTATGTGACTTTTAAAGTCTCACAGTCCTTTTTACATAAGATGTTGAACTTAGATGGGTAATTATTCATTTTTAAAATGAAGCAGCATTCAACCATATTTGTTTCCTAGATTAAGCCTGAACCTTATGAATAGGTAGTTGAGGCTAATTAATGTATAATGAAACCATTTGTCTAGAAAAGAAACAGCAAATGCAGAATTTAAAGCACAACATGGTGTGGTGATCCGGAGGCTGATTTAGAACTCAGGGAGAGCCACAGTTCAAAATGTTTCAGTCATGGATGGTCACTGGGTGATTTTAGACAGTCACTATCCTACAGGGTGGAATTTCAAAAAGGTAAAAAGTATGTTCAGTACATAAACTCCGTGGTGACTGCTTTCCTATAGAATAGCTTGCTTCCAAAAGTGAGATTGGTCTCTTCTTAGTAGATAGGATAGCCTTGATAAAGAGAGGAAAGATCTCTTACCAATGTAATAAATAGAGAAACATGGCTTAAGATAGAGATTTACAGAAACATCTAAGGCAGCCCCTACTCAGAGAGAAATATACCAATTCACATGAAGGGAGGAGGGGAAACACATACTCAAACTTGTAATGTTTAAGAGAGATTAGTGATAAGGAGATGGTGCTCATAATGCAACAAAGATCTGTCTCAGAGTTCTCTCAACCTTCCAAGATATTATGATTGGACTAACCAAAGCATTCTGGTATTAGTCAATGTGGGTATCAGCTACTGAATTTCATACTCTCTCTTCGTCTCCCTCTACTGTCTTACCTAAATATCATAAAAGTAGGAGAAAATTCTCCTGCAGGGCCATCCCCCACAGCACTTTACAGTTATAAATAGAGAAATATACATGTATACAATAACCGATTGAGAAAGCTTTGTAAAATCAATGTACTCCAATTTTAACAAATGCTAAATGTACTTGACATATTTCTTATGATTTAAATATGAAATTAATTCATCAGAATATATTGATTTTGTTATGTCAGTAGATAGTTGCAAACATGTAAATAGCAGGTTGCAAAGAAGGTTCTTTAAAGCGGGAGATTCTGGTGCAATTATTGGTTACACTTGTAAAAGCGGGAAAATAGAGACTTGTGATTGGATACAGTTAAATCAGCTCCAGTATAAAAGCCTGTAACATTTGACAGTTGACAGTTGACATTTGTGTATTGAATAAACTCTTTTCGTTGCTAACCTCTCTGAGTCATAGTCTACCTGAACCAAACAACTGGCGACGAAGGTGGGATTGACGGCGGACCAGAGAAGGATTTGCGGAACAGCTGTGCATAGGCGGCAAATTTGAAAAGAAGTCACTGTCAACCACAAGCGGCCGCAGCAGAATCCACAATTCTCCGAATGGCGCAAATCGGGTCCTTGAAAGAATTCGACCCAAACTTCCCCGAGGACTGGGAAGAATATGTAGGACAGGTCGAAGGTTTTTTACTTGTCAACGGTATAACTGATGACCGAAAAAAGGCGGCGGCGTTGCTAACCATATGCGGCACACCGGTGTATCGGATCGCTGTCGGACTTTGTCAACCGCAACCGGTCTCAAGCGTTCCGTATGCCGATCTATTGGCCAAGCTTAAAGTGCATTTCACGCCAAGGAGGTCAGAACTCTTTTGGCGACGCATATTCGAAAAAAGGAATCAGAGACCGGGCGAGTCGATCCAAAAATTCGTCGCTGCAGTCAGAGAAGCAGCAGTACGTTGCAAGTATGACAACTTAGAGATAAGAATCAGGGACAGAGTGGTGCTGGGCTTGCGTGATGAACAACTGCAAAACAGAATTATCGCTAAGCCCACCGGCGACTTGCAAGAAGTACTGGACGAACTCCTAACTTATGAATCAACCGGGTATCGCGACCCCCCCCGAAGTAGCATGGCTGCGTCTGCTGAAATTAATCAAGAAGGCCTTGTGGACTACGGGGAGGTGGACCAGCAATGGGAAGCTGACATCGCCGAAGTCACCAGACGGTTTGGGAAAATGGCGGCAAAACCAGCCCGAAGCGAAGGGCCTGAACCGAGCCGCCGATTCCAAAATACAACACCGCAACGACAAGCAACTACAGCCCAACGACAACTGAGCGACACAGCAACGAGACCGTGCGACAACGACAATAGATGCGGCAGCTGTGGGGGCAATCATCCCTGGGCAACTTGCAGGTTCCGTACGGCCCAATGCAGATTGTGTGGGAAGACCGGCCACATTCAGGCCATTTGCAGGGGTCGGGCACGCGACAATCGCTTACATGAAGTCGACGTTTGGGCCGAAGGTAAGGTAACCCCTTACTATAGTGGCAAAGAGACCCCTAGACCAAGGGCTAAGTTACCGAACCGCGGGGAGGTGGCGCGAGTCAATCACCATAGAAAGGAAAAATTTGACAATAGTGCGGGTGGAAAATTAAAAATTACAGTCCAATTGCAGGGAATTCCATGCAAAATGGAAATCGATTCTGGGGCCTCCGTGTCCGTAATCTCCGGAGAAACCCTTAAAATGATCGAACAGAAAAGTGGCAGAAAGATTCCCCTTATTGCAACAAAAATCCAATTGACCGACTTCCAAAAAACCCCCATAAAAATTAAAGGAAAAATTACTCTCAGTGTTAAGTATAAGGGGTTTAAAGGAGCATTAGATTTAATAGTTACAGAAGGCCAAAGAACTAGTCTGATAGGCCTTAACTAGTTCCCTGCCCTGGGAATTTGGATAGGGGGAATAAATTCAGTAATTAAAAACAAGACCCTCAAATCAGTCTGCGATGAATTCACAGACGTATTTGATGGGTCTTTGGGTAAATATAAGGGGCCCCCAATTAATTTTAATCTAGACCCGTCGGTTAAACCCATCAGGCTTAAGGCCTGAAGGGTGCCTTTCGCCCTTAAGCAAAAAATCGAGGCCGAGCTCGATAAGCTTGTAGGCCAAGGCGTCCTAGAACCAGTCGAGGGTGGTTTGTGGGAAACGCCGATCGTCACACCCCTTAAACCTAATGGGGATGTGAGGATCTGCGCTGACTACAAAGCCACCCTGAACCTTGGAATGAAAAAACATGCTTACCCGGTCCCGACGGTGAAGCAGGTCCTCGCCACGATACAGGACGGCGCCATATTTGCCAAGTTAGACTTGGCGCAGGCGTATTTGCAATTAACTGTTTCTAAAGAGGCTGCTGAAGCTCAAACTATAGTTACCCACAAGGGGGCGTTCCGAGTCCACAGACTGCAATTTGGTATTGCAGCAGCTCCTGGCATCTTCCAAGAAGTGATGGAGAGGACCTTAAAGGGCATACCTGGTGTATGCCCTTACTTTGATGATGTTCTTATAGCTGGAAGAAATGAAGAGATATTAGCTGAACGCCTGGAACAGGTACTGGGAAGGTTTAGGAGAGCTGGACTTAAATTAAAAAAGGAGAAATGCTGTATTGGGGTTAAATCTACTGAATTTTTAGGATTTAGGATAGATAAAAGTGGAATTCATCCTACCCCTGATAAAATCAAGGCAATTAAATTGGCACCAGAACCAAAAAACAAGGCTGAATTACAAGCCTTTCTAGGGTTGGTTAACTTTTACCACACGTTCGTGCCACACAAAGCTGCCATAGCAGAACCACTACATAGACTTTTAGATAAAAAAAACCCATGGCAGTGGCTTGATAAACATAGAGTCAGTTTCCAAACATCAAAAAATATTTTGTCTAGCCAATCCACAGTAACCCATTTTATTGAGAATAAACCAATTTATTTAGCTTGCGATGCTTCACCTTATGGTGTGGGGGCTGTTATCAGCCACTTGGATAGTCAGGGAATCCAAAAGCCAATTGCATATTATTCCAGGACGCTTTCGAAAGCAGAGCGGAATTATGCACAGATTGATAGGGAAGCATTAGCAATTGTGGCAGGAGTAAAAAAGTTCCATGATTACCTTTATGGTAGGAACTTTACCATACTCACTGACCACAAACCATTATTGGGACTGTTTACCACCGATAAACAGACACCCAAAATAATGTCTCCCAGAATGCTGAGGTGGTCAATTTTCCTCTCAGCATATTCATTTTCACTTCAACATAGACCAGGTAAGGAAATGGGACATGCAGATGCCCTTAGCAGACTGTCCTTAAACATCAGTGAGGAGGACCCTGCTCCTGTGGGACAAATTATGTCTTTACAGGACATTCCTGAATGCCCTTTAACTGCTAAAGATATAGCTGAAGCTACCAAAAAAGACCATACCATTAAGAGAATCATGGCCTGGGTCCTTAGTGGGTGGCCAAGCGCTAACCCGGATGCAAAGTACATTCCATATTTTAGAAGGAAGGATGAACTATCATCCCATTTGGGATGTATTTTGTGGGGCAACCGTGTTGTCATTCCTGAAATCCACAGACCTACAATTTTATTGGAATTACATTAGGGTCACCCGGGAATAGTATGTATGAAGGCTTTAGCTAGAAGTCACTTATGGTGGCCAGGACTTGACAAGGACATTGAAGAATGTGTTTCTGGATGTTATTTATGTCAACGATCCAGACCGGAGCTGCCTCACACACACACACTCATAAATGGGAATTGGCCAGGAATCCTTGGTCTAGAATTCATATTGATTTTGCTGGACCTTTCCAGGGGTTAACCTTCCTAGTAGTGGTGGACAGTTTCTCTAGGTGGCTAGAGGTAGTACCTGTCAGTTCTATGACTACGTGTAGAACAATACAGGTCTTAAGGGGCCTCTTTGCCACTCATGGGTTACCTGATGTAATTGTGTCTGATAATGGGCCCCAATTCACCTCTGTTGAATTCCAGGATTTCCTCAGGGCCAACTCGATTAGGCATGCAACATCAGCACCCTTCCACCCGTCCAACAACGGCTTGGCTGAACGCAACGTGAGGACCACCAAAGACGCATTAAAACGTATCATCCGCGGTGATTGGCACCAAAGACTGGCAGACTTTTTGCTGACCCAACATACAACCCCTTGCACGGCTACCGGAAAGAGCCCAGTAGAAATGAGGTGGGGAAAAAGGCTAACCACCAAACTGGACAGGCTACATCCGGACAGACTACCCTCAAGTGCTGAACTGGACATTCCAAACAGATCATTCAAAATCGGAGATTTAGTCTGGGCCAGAAATTATGCACAAGGAGACAAATGGATTCCAGGGGTGGTCACTGACATATTGGGGCCCTTGTCTTACACCATTGAGGGGGAAGGGAATAGGGTAAGCAAAAGACACATAGATCAGCTAAGGAAGAGATTTATGGGTAGCATGCCAGTAGATGGTGATCAAAGTGTACACGGGGGGAATATCGCATCATGGCTTTATCATAACAACCTGCCAGTTAGTGGAGAAGCAGAAAACCAAAATCAAACCAGAGAATCCACTGCTAACCCACAACATGGTCAAATTGACTGGGAGCAGTCCCCCTTGAGCAGGCCCGCATTAGCTGAGCATCAATATCAAGCACAACAACAATTACCAATTGTCAGTAGAGTAGCATCTGAGCCAGCAATCCTAGAGTCCAGACCATCAAATGTAAGTCAGCCAAGCAGACAATCTAAGAGCAATGACCTCGGTAATCAACCCAATAGATATCCATCAAGGGTCCATAGGCCACCCAAATACTTAAGAGACTATGTCAATAAATAACAACAACTGGGGGGTAAGGGGTGTTATGTCAGTAGATAGTTGCAAACATGTAAATAGCAGGTTGCAAAGAAGGTTCTTTAAAGCGGGAGATTCTGGTGCAATTATTGGTTACACTTGTAAAAGCAGGAAAATAGAGACTTGTGATTGGATACAGTTAAATCAGCTCCAGTATAAAAGCCTGTAACATTTGACAGTTGACAGTTGACATTTGTGTATTGAATAAACTCTTTTCGTTGCTAACCTCTCTGAGTCATAGTCTACCTGAACCAAACAGATTTCACTTTAGAGAGAGAGGGGGGGGGGGAGGGAGGGAGAGAGAAAGTTTGTGTATGTGTGTGAAAGAAGTGTCATTCAGCAAGACACAAACTGGTATATAAAAACTTACATCCAGAAGTTATGGGTGCTCCAATACAGGTGGTTTTTAAGAAGAGATTAGACAACCATTTGTCTGAAATGTTTTAGGGTTTCCTGCTTGAGCAGGGGATTGGATTAGAAGACCTTCAAGGTCCCTTCCAACTCTGTTATTCTGTTCAGTGGTTATTGCAGTATCAAATATTTGAATGTTTGTTTCACCTATGTCCCTCCCCCCAAGAAACCATGCCAATAAGCATGCTAGAGGATATCCTAATCTATTTTCTGCTCCAAAAATGTTTGTTTTTATATTATTATTTCTCCTTTTCTGAGATAGCAAGACTACACTGAAATGTCCACATCTTTCTCTAATGCAGGGGTCCCCAAACCCTGGGGCCACAGAACAGCATGGGTCTGCGGCACACCAGAAGCCAGGCTGTGCAATTGAAGCCCCATCTGTGCATGTGTGGGATGCAGTGTGTGAAACCCTGGCTCCCAAAAATTTGGGGGCCACTATTCTAATAAATCAAATAATATGATGAGATCAGATCTTGGAGGAAGTCAGGTGAAATTAAACAAAAAGAAATCATGTAGATAGTTTTTTATAGTTTTGACTTTAATGGTGTTCTGAGAATCCAACTTCATTTTATGGTAAACATTCCATGACTTTCTGCTTTCAATTTATACCAAAGTAAATGCGTAGAATCCCAATTTAAATTTAAATTGGCAGAAAAGCGAGTAGTTCCCCTCACTGGCAGTTATGTTAATACAAGATCCTCCTCACCTCTATACATAGGACTTAAGTTGAGCAGGTTTAAACCCTTAATATTTTCATTCTTCTTTACTTTGAAGGACATGGGTGGTTTTATAAAAAATGTCAGGTGCCAAATAAAAAGCAGTTGCAATCAAAACCGAAAGAGGCACCTAGCATAAAAAACATTGTTCCGGCCTCTAAAAAACACTAGATTTAATACTATCTTTTTTTACTAAATATTGGTGGCAGAGGAAGAGGATTAGCAGGATTGTCAGCAGGCTATTTTTATCCCTTTCAAATATTCAAGGGACTGAACAAAGCAGGATGATGGTAGAAGAAAGAAAATACATTTATGGCTTTGCACCCCAATCTGAGTTCATTTATTGTAAAGCACACAGAGAGCCTTTTGCAAATGCAATTGTGAAATTCAATTGGATTTCAGCTTTGACTTAGATTGGCTATTTTGACTTAATTGTGTGTATATATTTGTACAGAAGGATGAGCTGGTGATTTATAAAATTCTGAATCTTGCAATTCAGCTCTTCATAATGTCCTTGCTTGAAATCTATTTAATGCTCAGGGTACCTGAAGATATATTCTTTGCAGACAGCCATCTATTTGGAATTTGCATAATTATATGACAATGCAAATGTTTCCAAAGAGAGAAGCAAACAGCATGACCAGAGTATTATGCAAATATTGTTCTTCACAGAAATTGTGAGTATGTGTGAGAGAGGACACATTTGTGCAACTTTGCACCCATAGACACAGAGTTGTTTTATAGGCAATGTAACAAGCCATGGTATTTCTGGGGGAAAAAACTGCAGGGAAAGGCTAGACTGGTCAACTTCTGGACTAGATTTCTTTCAGCTTTGGAATCTATGTATGTGCAGTTTATGTGTCAACATATATCTACTTTAAAAGACTGGGGGCATATTAAGAAATAATTTATTTCTGACATACATTATTTCTGTATTTCAGTATGACCTTTCTCTAATCTATATTCACCATAGACATACGGGTAGAAGTTGGTGGACATATATTCATTTTTTTAAAAAAACTGTGATTCTAGAATAACTGTAGAAGAAATATTCATTCATTTTTTATCATATCCAATGAAAAATTTATAAGCAAGTATAGACCATGGACAATTTATAAAATGAGTATATGTATGTATATTTTATTCTGCTTATTGTATCAAAGGCAGATGGTGAGTCAATAAATGCTGCATACAGGTATTTTGAAGTATCATTCATTGATTTGTGACTCAAATGTCATAAAGTGAAACACTGATCTGTTGCTTTCTAAAGCCTTTCTGTTCTTCTGATGTTATCTGCTTAGCATCCACCCAATCAATCTAACTGTTTAAAAGATACTTTATACATGATATACATTTAATGTCAGTGGGACCTATTGGGCAAAAGTTAGTGGAGTATGTAGAATCTCTTTTTTTAAAAAAAAATGGAATTACTAGGCTATTTTTCCAACCTATATAGATATTAGCCCAGTGGTGCTAATATAACAACGAGGCAAGCATAGAACTCCACCAATCAGGGAATAACTTAAAATGTTAAGGTTATGCTCTACAGGGGCTTTGCCAGCTGTCTCTTGTAAAATTATCTTTTAACTTTTGAAGCAGTTTCTGGGGGCCATTTTAATATGTTTTTAATATAGCTATAAGGTAAAGGTAAAGGTTCCCCCGCACATGCGTGCTAGTCGTTTCCGACTCTAGGGACGGTGCTCATCTCCGTTTCAAAGCCGAAGAGCCAGCGCTTGTCCGAGGATGTCTCCGTGGTGATGTGGACGGCATGACTAGACGCCAAAGGTGCACGGAATGCTGTTACCTTCCCACCGTAGTGGTCCCTATTTTTTTACTTGCATTTTTATGTGCTTTTGAACTGCTAGGTTGGCAGAAGCTTGGATGAGTAACAGGCACTCACTCTGTTACACGGCACTCGGGATTCGACCCGCCAAACTGCCGACCATCTGATCGACAAGCTCAGCGTCCTAACCCACTGAGCCACCGCGTCCCTAATATAGCTATAACAGTTAATATAACATAGATATATTACAGATATAACAATTCATCAAACTTAACTCTTGTCTTGTTATTCCAATGTCCTCAAATCTATATTTGAGAAAAGTTATCCAAAGTTCAGGTGAAATAATTGTGCTTCTATTATTGTTTTATTTATTTCTCTCCTTTGGAAATCAATTCTTAGAATTGTGTGTCATTATTTTGTAAACCTGATAATCTTAATTCTTGACATGGGCAAGATTTTGTTATAATCTTGTTTATTTCATTTTATCAGTGTTTGATTCCCCCCCCCAGCATTTATCCTTTACTACCCTTACCCTTCCGGCGCGATCTTAAAACCCACCTTTTTGAACAAGCCAGCCTGACCTGATGGGATGGGGTTGGGTTTTATAAATTGGTCTTAACTTTTAATCTGTACTAATTTATTATGGGCATCGCTGTTTAATTACTTTTTAATAATTTTTAATTTTTGTATCTTGTTTTTATTATGTATTGCCCTGTTCACCGCTCTGAGTCCTTCGGGAGAAGGGTGGTATACAAATTAAATAAATAAATAAATAAATAATAAATTATTTATCCTTATTAATTTGTTTAACTAATCTGACCAGTTCCTTGAAGGGGTATTTATATTCTCAATCTAAAATGAGCAGATATTTCTGGTTTTTTACTTTTACATACTGAAGAGGAGACTTGGGAAAAAAATATCTGAAATATTGAGATGAAATGCAAAATACACCATTGTGTATGTCATAAAAAAGGAGGAGGAGGAGGAAGAGGAAAATGAGGAGGAAGAAGAATTCACATTTGGGTATTCCAATCCTATTTGTCTTCAAAGTGACATGTTTTTACCTCTGTCAAATAAAATCAATTACAACCCTTGTTTTTTTTTTCCATAAGAAACCCACAAAACCTCAAATCAACCAAATGTATGACTGTTATTTGTCTGTAGACAGATATAGTAACAGTTGAAATCAGAACCCACCAAGGATCATCATATTTTAAAGCTTTCATCAGAGAAATATACATTTCAAAGAATTAAAATATTTATTATATTAAAAAGTACCTACGTTAATTTAAACTATATAGGGTTGGGTTAACTAATTTGAGCATCCAATTGTGGAGCAAGAAACCAGTCCAAGATTAAAACTGTAGAAAAATTCCTGCAAAATGAAATATTAAAATCACGTGTTCAAAACAAAAATCTCAGTGAAAAATTAAGGATGTATTTAGAAGAAGTCTATTTAATTTCCTTGTAAGCCATACATATTTCTTAGCTAATGTGAAATCATGTTAAAGTGGACTTTCCTACCTGAAATTCAATAATGTCATGTTCTCATCATATGCTAAATAATAGTAATGCCCCCACTATTAATACAGTATATTCTCTCCATGACTATTTTACTTTTTAATATCTTTTAATTTGCATCACTGATTGTTTTACATTTTTATACATGTTGTGTTCTTTTAAATCATTCTTCCTTCCATTCTAGCATGGAGATAATTGTTATTCTTTTCCCGTCTTCTGACATTTTCATACCTAAATTCATACCATAAAATTCAATGGTGCAAAAAGTAAGATTCTACATTTAGGGAAGAAAAAACAAATGCACAAGTACAGCATAGGTGGTACCTTGCTCAATAGTAGTAACTGTGAGAGGGATCTCGGAGTCCTAGTGGACAATCACTTAAATATGAGCCAGCAGTGTGCAGTAGCTGCCAAAAAAGCCAACACAGTGCTAGGCTGCATTAACAGAGGGATAGAATCAAGATCATGTGAAGCCACTTTAAAATGCCTTGGTAAAGCCACACTCTAGACACAAAGATACCTAGATTTCTTTGTAGTCCTGTTTATAAACATTGTCACTTGTTAAACAATTCTTTCAATTATTAAATGTATACTCATCTTAAGTGGTTAGTTGTGACTGAATGGTTAAACATATTCAGTGATTAAATATATGCTGATCTGGAAATTCTAAAATCTTATTTAGCAACTCTGTTTACCAGTCTCTCAAACATTTCCCTCTTAATACAGTAGCAGGGAACCAAATTACTCACTTAAATTTGCAAGTTTTGATAAAAAGGTTGTTGAATCCCACCCAATTTTAGTACATTTTTAGGTGTGTTTTTCTACTACAGTACCCACATCCTAGAATTTCTATTAAACTTCGACCTCTCTGTTTGAGGATCTCATGAATTCCACCAAATATGACTTTCTTGATTTTTTCCTTTCCTTTCCTTTCCTTTCCTTTCCTTTCCTTTCCTTTCCTTTCCTTTCCTTTCCTTTCCTTTCCTTTCCTTTCCTTTCCTTTCCTTTCCTTCCCTTCCCTTCCCTTCCCTTCCCTTCCCTTCCCTTTCCAATTCAATCCTCAATCATTGTTTCCATTCATATCCTCAATCAATACACTTTTAATGGTATGTTTTATGCATTTATTCCTAAATATATTAAACAATTAAAATAAAATTATATATTATTGTTTTACAGAGCCTTTGGGCACCCCACTACACACTTCCTTATCACCAGGACCAGATGGATTATTACCAGGACCAGATGGATTACACCGCAAAGTTCTCAAGGAACAGGCAGATGTGAAAATTCAAATGCACAGGTATAGTATAAGTGGTTCCTTGCTCAATAGTAATAACTGTGAGAGGGATCTCAGAGTCCTAGTAGACAATCACTTCAATATGAGCCAGTAGTGTGCTGCAGCTGCCAAAAAAGCCAACACAGTGCTAGGCTGCATTAACAGAGGGATAGAATCAAGATCAAGTGACGTACAAATACCACTTTACAATGCTTTGGTAAGGCCACACCTGGAATACTGTATCCAGTTTTGGTCACCATGATGTAAAAAAGATATTGAGACTCTAGAAAGAGTACAGAGAAGAGCAACAAAGATGATTGGGGGACTGGAGTCTAAAACATATAGGGAACGGTTGCTGGAATTGGGTATGTGTAGTTTAACGAAGAGAAGAGCGAGGAGTGACATGATAGCAGTGTTCCAATATCTCAGGGGCTGCCACAGAGAAGAGGGAGTCAAGCTATTCTCCAAAGCACCTGAAAGCAGGACAAGAAGCAATGGATGGAAACTAGTCAAGGAGAGAAGCAACCTAGAACTAAGGAGAAACTTCCTGACAGTTAGAACAATTAACCAGTGGAACAACCTGCCTCCAGAAGCGGTGAATGCTCCAACACTGGAAGTTTTTAAGAAGAGACCGGACAGCCATTTGCCTGAAATGGTATAGGGTTTCCTGCCTGAGCATGGGGTTGGACTAGATGACCTCCAAGGTCCCTTCCATCATCATCATCATCATCATCATCATCATCATCATCATCATCATTATTATTATTATTATTATTATTATTATTATTATTATTATTATTATTATTATTATTATTATATTCTGCTCAGTGCTGAACAATTCATTAAACATGCCATTTGCTCTCACTTGTCACTCTTAATGCTTTCAGCCATTAACTTTCAACTCCGTGTTTGCACAAATTATATTATCAAACAGTTTTTCTAAATCAGTATATCTACAATATACTTTTTTCAGTTATACACATTGCTGAATACCAAAAAATCTCTCTGGGATAAAGCTATACTGCACCTTCCAATATTTTTCATCTTTGTGTGAACTACCAGTGGAGACAAACAAGCTATCAGTAACTGACGGCCTAATCAAGGAACTACCAGGACCACTCCCACTAACATTGACGGGGCAAGCCACTTATAAAAATAACAGCACATCCCCACTCCCTTCTAGCAGTGATTATGTTACTTAGTTTGGTAATGAAATGTCTGCAAGAAACCAGCAAGCTTAGAGAGTAGCAAGGACATTTTGCATGTTTTTAAGCCTGTGCCTTTTGAAACTGAACCATGACAAACATCTTTCCCAGTACACTTAACAAACTGAATTAATATGCCTGTAGATTTTTTGTTCACTCTTCCTGCCTTTCTTTGCTAACAACATTCTTCCAATTATCAGGTGCAGATATCAGTTTTGGTCACCACAATATCAAAAAGATATTGAAACTCTAGAAAGGGTTCAGAGAGGAGCAACAAAGATGATTAGGCCAAAACCTCTGGTGAAGTGGGTATGTCTAGTCTAACTAAGAGAAGGACTAGCGGGTGACATGATAGCAGTCTTCCAATATTTGAAGGGCTATCACAAAGAAGATATTATCCAAAGCATCTGGTATGAAGTAATGGATGGAAACTTATCAAAGAGAGATCACACCTAAACTAAGAAAAAAATTCCTGTCAGTGAGAACAATAAATGAGTGGAATGGGTTGCCTTCACTGCAGATTTTTAACAAGAAATTGGACAACAATTTGTCTGAAATGGTATAGCGTCTCCTGTTTGAGCTGGAGGTTGGAATAGAACAGGGCTTTTCAACCTTTTCACCCACTGTACCACTTTTAGGATATGGCAACATCCAAGTACCACCAGTTGCCTAGCAAGGTGTCAAAAACTTGATCACAAAGAAAGAAAGAAAGAAAGAAAGAAAGAAAGAAAGAAAGAAAGAAAGAAAGAAAGAAAGAAAGAAAGAGAAAGAAAGAAAGAAAGAAAGAAAGAAAGAAAGAAAGAAAGAAAGAAAGAAAGAAAGAAAGAAAAAGTGATGAAGTACAGGTAGTCCTCGACTTACAACAGTTCGCTTAGTGACTGTTTGAAGTTACAATGGCACTGAAAAAGTGCCCTCCAAGCCACAGCCGAGCAAGACACCTGCCTGCCTGCCTGCCCGACGGCACTCTTCCTCCTGTCCGAGGTTTTCATTGTTGTCAGCATTTCTGTGGAGGATTGGAAGTGGGGGTAGGGTGGGGGGAGGTGTTTGGTTTTTATTCCCCCCCATCTGCTGGGTGGTTGCAGCAGGTTTTGGTCACTTCACATGACCCTGGGACACTGTGACTGTCATAAATATGAATAAGTTGCCAAGTACCTGAATGTAAATCACAAGACCCTGGAGATGCTGCAACATTCCAGCTGATCGGTGCTTCTTCTGGACTCAGAAGCACCAGGATCAGTGCTGAGCTCCAGCTGGAGCCTGGCGCTGATCCTGGCACTTTCGCTGAGCCCTGACAGCCTTGCAGCTCCAGCCATCTCTCGCTCAGCCTTGTGCAGTGCTGCCACCAGTTCAGCTTATTGCCTTCTCCCACTACCACTTTTCTAGGATGGTCACGTACCACGTGCCAGGTGCCAATGTACCACAGGTAGTATCCGTACCACTGGTTGAAAAGCCCTGGAATAGAAGACGTGCAAGGTCCCTTCCAATTTTGTTATTCTGTTATATGATGTTTACAAAATTGTTAACCAAGTCACAAACCCACTAAAGACGTTATATCCATACTTTTAACATTTCTTGGGTTAAACTATCTAAAACAGCAGTTTTACCATTTTTCAATGTTATTGCAACATTTTTATTTTCCTTTTCAGTTTCATTCTTAAATATCTCCCTATCATTATTATACAAATCCTAAATACTCTTTCCACTATTCCTCACTTCAATTTCATTCCAAATTGTTTCATCATTTTAATCCCTCTTTACCCACTTTACCCAAAACAATATTTTGTTTCCATTAAAATCACTCTTCGTTTAGCTTATTTTTAATCATCCATTGTTTTTATTTCCTTCTTTGCAACTCTATTTTTCTCTATATACACATTATATATTCCCTTTCTTTGTTCCTCATTTTTATAATAATCATGTTTATAGTATGCATTTTGTCTCATCCAGTCTCTTTGACTTCATTTCCATCAACAAACTCTTTTGAAAACAAAAGCATCCTCCTCTGGAAAAAGAAAAAAACAACAAATTATTGTACAAAATAGAATAAAACTAAACATTTATTGTAAAGTATAACACTAAGACAAAACATTTAAAGAATCAAAGAATTAATAGGAGAACAAAACAACGTGGCTAAGAGTTATCTTTTTGTGAAAATCAGGTAGTAGGAAATGAAAGATAGATAGATAGATAGATAGATAGATAGATAGATAGATAGATAGATAGATGATAGATAGATAGATAAAGACAAATAAATAAATATAATATTTAATATTATAATATAATGTTTATAGATAGAGTTAGAGACATAGAGAGATAATTAATAAACAGTTGATGGATAAAAAGATAGATGACAGGCAGGCAAGCAGGCAGGCAGGGAAGCAAAAGCCGGCAAGGTAGAATACTTTACAATAGTCAGCAATCATATAAAACCAGCAACCACTTAGTGTCAAGATATCAAAAATAAAAAAACATAAATATTAAATAGATAAAATATGGTAGGTGGAAAATGTTTTGATTTCTGATTATATTAATGAATTTTTCCAGTGTTAGTTGTATGTTGTGTGACACTTATTTGTCTTCTTTTTTATTTTGTTGCTTTATGGATATCTGATTATTTACTACTCTAAGATGTTCACAACTGGAATGCATTGTAAGGACATTGAAATAAAAATATAAATAAACATTTACATATATAGTAGTCTAAAACCATGCCATGACTGACAAAAAATATGCTATCAGCATATAGTTGTATACATTTCACAAATTGCATTGGATATTCACTTATGTTGGACTCTACTTGCTATCACATAAAATTCTGCCACATTTTACAAATTTTGAAAATTGAGTCATTTTTGTCAATTATGTTGGAAACCATAATTGCTGTAATCAAGTGAAAAATGCAGGTAGGCAGACTATAATATCCTTGGCATTGTAAAATATATTGAAAAATGCAAGTAGTATATGAGCAACATTTGCTATCATTCCACATGAGCAAATGCATTTCTGAAATCTATTATCAGGATTCTGTAATATTCTAAAGGGGAGAACATCAACTCTTATTTTTGTAAATGTTCTCCTGTGTTTGGGTAATAACAGAGGAAAAATAACTGACAGGTTCTCCTTGGGGACATATAAATTCCTCTCTTGTTTCCTGTTTGTAAAGTCAATTCTTCTGGATAAACCATATCCTTGATGTACTGCTTTGGTTTCACCTTGGCATGCCTATAGTCCAGAAAAATAGAAATTCTGGAGGGAACCCAAGGTTGTGAGAAGTGTTGTCTGTTTCCATCTAAACTGAAGTTTATCTAGGAATATCCATCCAACTAAACCATGTGGGGAAAATTTATTGTTCAACTGGTAGTAGGCAATTTCTAGCAAATTTCTGCTCTCTGAAGTTCAGCCAGAACATTGCATCTGGAAAACAGTAAAACTGAACTACTTGCATTGATTAAATGATCTATAGTTGGATTAAGGGCCAGATTGTGCAATATATAAAATTTGCCTGAATTGTTGGTAAGTACCAACCCACTTCCTTGTGTTTGTTGTGATTCAGGGTCAGCCTGTGGGTTCGGCAGTTGGGTCGGACGACTCAGAGGAGGAGGGGGTGTTGAAGAACTTGCTGAGGGGGTTGAAGATCTTGCTGATGAGAGCCCTCAGCCAGGCCCCTCCCACTTGGTCACCACGGAGACCCAGCTGTGTGAGCCTGACAGTGTGGATGAAGATGACAGGTGGCCCTGTTCAAGGATGCCCGATGCAGGAGGCAGTCAATTAGGAGTAAACAGAGGAAGGCAATGGGGCTCCTCGGAAGGAGGCAGAGAGAAGCCACGCCCTGAACTCTATATAGGGGAAATGTGTGGGAGGGCTGGTTTGCTGAAGGCAACCGCTTGGATAGTTCCTGTTTCTTAAAGCTCCTGTTTCTTAGTTTGTCTTGTTCCATTTGTTTTTGTAGCAATAAATTTGGCAGGCGTAATTCCAGCCTCTTGCCTTCTTGTAAAAGGGGTTGTCCCTGCCTTTTCTGCAGGGCCGGTAGCAGGCTGGTACAGAACAGTGTTGTAGGGGCAGGGAGATCAGAGCAGTTGAAATTTTTGATCTACCAGAACTACATATTCCATCTGAGCTTTTGTTTTCTGAGAAAACTGGAGTATTATCTCAAAGTACCTGAAGCATTTTTAATTATTCTATATCATGACCATTAATAGACCAATTATGGAACTTACACCTTGTGGGCAAAATATGATTTTTTTTATAGATGTTCTCATTACAATACTATGCAGAAGCCTTCAAAGGTACCTAGGGCAATTTCAGTATATGACAAAAGCACCAAATCATTGTTATACAAATGATTGTGCCACCAAGCTAGAAGAACTACAGATAGAGTCTGAGAAACACATGCTATTTCATATTGCCTGTTAGCATAACTCCATATTTGTTTTTGGGTTGTTTTTTTCTTTTTCATTCTGTTCCAGGAAATTTCTACATCTTCTTTCTTTACAGCTGCTTTCCAATTGTTCGACTTTGTATTCAAACTCTCCCTTCCTGATTTTATTTTACATTCACTTTTTCTTTCATTATTTTCATTTCTTTGATGTCTGGTTTTTTTCTTAAAATCCATTTTTGACATTACCAAAACACGTGTTCCACATTCAGCCTTATATCCATAAATTATCTCAGTTTGTTATCATAAACAATCAACTCAACCAAGTTTTTTAATTCCAATTCATTTCTTTGCCTTGTACATATGGACATATTTTCTTAAATCAGGTAATATAAGCTGTTCCTTTCTTAGCAGATCACAGCTTCTACTGTTCTCATCACTTTTTATGTTTTGTCTCATCTTGTTCCTATACATCCAGTCATGTCACCTAACAGAGTGCTTTCCCCCAGATCATATTAATTCAGAATGTTGCACATTTTTAGCTCTCCATTTCAATCCTGTTTCTTCTGTTATCACCATTCACTGGAGTATAACTTGTAATTATGACCAACCTATGCTTGTGTGCACCCACAACATTCTAGATAACAATTCATATTCTCCAAAATTTGGTTTACCTTTTCATTCATAATTAAACCAATACCTCAGTTTCCTTGCCTGCATTCATCGTCTCCATTCCAGCAAATTATACCACCTTCATTCCTTTCTATTATACTCTCTCTCTCTAAGTTTCATAAACACACAATGAATCACTCTCTTTTTCATTCCATTCATTAATTAATGCAATTGACCTTTTTCTTCTCTAACATTTCATGTTACTATCTTTAATATGATATTATTATCACCAGAGAGTCTTCTATATAATGGACCTCCACCCCCATCATGGCTTTTGTTAAATGAGGCTTCTGTGTAATACTTTTGTTAAATTGGGAAGGTATAGTTTAAAATACCAGCTTTTGATATAGATCATAAATTCAGTCAACCAGAGTTGTTCTTGAGTTGGGCAGTGCCCAAATGAAAGGAATCAATAAAATAATCTCAGAAACCCCCATCTTGAATAGAAGAACTCAAGAAAAAGCCATTTCCATAAGCTGTGATTCATATCTTCTTTCTGGAGAGTTTCAAACATAACAGTTTAAGGCACTTAGAAGAAGAGTGCCTTAAAGGCACCAGAAAGAGTTTTGTATTGGAAGACAGCATTTAGCAGCTTAAGTGTCAAATGTAGTTAATGCATACACTAGCCTTCATTGTATTAACATGTGGGAATCTATTAATATTTTTTTTAAAAATCTCTTTCTAGGTTATGCTAATTCTTTGCTTCCTGCATTATCACTGGAATATTTCTACCCATAAATTGAGCTCATTGCAAGATAGTCACTGTCCATTGAAATGCTTATATAGACTATTATATATTTAAACATATAAGTTATTTATTTATTTATTTATTTATTATTTGAAAGATTCCACGGATAGAAATCCTAAGAGAAAAATAGTTTAGGAGAGTTAGAAAATTATGGAAAAAAATAAATAAAATCTAAACTTAAACAAATATCTAAGAGAAAGAAAAATGGGAAACACCTAATACAATGATCTTCGTTGCATCAACAGCTGCCTGATAAACTGAGCAACAAAAAGGGAGAAAGTTTTGAAAAAAAGAGCCTATAACAAAAGCAGAACATCATGGAATAGCTGAACACTACAAAGAGATATAGTTAGAAAAGCTAAGGCTCAAAATGAGCTGAATTTTGTAGCAAATGCCAGAAATAACACTCATCCCTTTGAAATATTGTTCCATTATATGTGGAGCAAGAGGAACATCAAGGAAGCTGTCAGTCTGTTGGCTGGAGAAGATGACAAAACAGTGACAGGCAATAGAGAAAAGGCTTAAGAACTGCTTAATCCCTATTTTGCATCTGTCTTTTTGTAAAAGGATAAAGTAATCCAACCTGTCAAAAGCCACACATTGGGGGCAGAAAAGAAATGCAGGTCAAGATAGGTAAGGAATTGGTGAGAACACACCTAACTGCTTTGAATGAATTTAATTATCCAGGACAAGTGGATTACATCCCAGAGTGTTAAAGGAACTGGTAGATATGATTTCAGTTTTGATGGTCACAATGCAAGGAAGATGGCTGAGGAACTGAAAGCGCTGCAGAGAATAGCAACAAAGATGTTGGGAGTCTTGGAGGTTAACTCCTTTGAAGAACACTGAAAGAAACTGCTTTAAGAGGGAAAAGAAGAAGAAACATGATAGCAAAAAATCAATTGGTTCATTGACAGATTCAATACTGAGGTGGAATAGAGAGGCCCCAAAAGTTACAAGTCTCTTTATAGATTGTTACTTTGATTGGTTACCACTGACAGTTTGTAACTAAGTGCTTGATAAAACTAACCTTTAAATGAGTATTTGAATATTTAATAAGAGGAGGAAGTAATTTATTTCTATATGCAGGTAGTCCTTGACTTATGACCACAACTGGGCCCACATTTTTTGTTGCTAAGGGAGACAGATGTTAAGTGAGTTTTGCCCCATGTTATGACCTTTCTTGCCACAGTTGATAATGAATCACTGCAATTGTTAAGTTAGTAACATATTTGTTATGTGAATCTGGCTTCCCCATTGAGTTGGCTTGCCAGAAGGTCACAAAAGTTGATCAGATGACCCTAGGACACTGTGACCTTCATAAATACGAGTTGGTTGCCAAGTGTCTGAATTTTGATCACAATCCATGGGGATGTTGCAACAGTTGTAAGCAGGGCTTTTTTTGTAAAAGAAAAAGGTGCCGGAACTCACGCATGTCATATAACCCGCCTTGCCTACCCTACAAGGTTCCATCCAAAAAAGGTGCCGGAACTCCGTTCTGAGCATTCTATGAGAAAAAATGCCCTGGTTGTAAGTGTGAAAACAGTCATTAGACACTTTTTTCAGTGTTATTATAATTTCAGACGGTCACTAAGTCAAGGACTACATGTGATAGGTCTTTTGATTTAAATAAAGTGATCCAGGAATTGTCTGAAGTTGCAATTTTACTGTAGCCACAGTCTAGAAAACCTAGAGCCCCCAGAACTGATTGTTAATTATTCACAGTTATGCTTACAGTCCACATAGTTAACATTTTCACTTATCTTACTAGCCCTTTGTTACATTCAATGGGCCTAATTGTCTTGGCTGAGCCAGCAATACTGTACATGTGTGGGTAGGATTTTCACTTTCAGATTTTGTCTTACAAAATCAAATTTAGTTTTTGTCCAGAGATCACCATTTCTTCGTTTTGGCCCAAGCCAGATTTTGAAATATAGTCTGCAGCATGCCATTTAAATGTAATCATGAACACCCTTCGCAATAAATCTTGCAAAAAGGATTGCAAACTTTTAAAGAATCTAAATATATTATTACTGAAGTATGGTTCCAAAAGCTGAATGAATGGGCTTTGTATGAAGAATCTGACAAAGAATATTTAAATTTTGAAAATTATATTTTGAGCCTGCTTTATTGTTGGAACTTGCCAGATAGTTCCCAGTATCTATCTTTGTGTTATATTTTCTCTATTACATACAAAATGGTTTGTTAGATTTCTCAGTTTCTCCTGGATCCAGTTCTGAAAAGGGCCCATAGAAGAAATTTTACCATGATGTCATCCTTTGGAATTTGACTAAAGCATGGATAAAAACTGAAGATATCTAAATAAATACAATACAGATTAGAATACTCAAACACACCTTGGCCTCTGTGAAAATAAAGCAGATCCTTCACCTTTTACAAAAGAATGTCTACTGTTTTTCATTATAAGGTGGAATGACCAGTAGCTGGCATTCCACAGATCAAAGTAGGCTTTAACATTCCTTCTTACACTTCTACTTCACAGGGATTTTCTTCCTGCAGTAGTTCACCAAGATATTTTGGAACCATAGATCAAGATGGTGCATCCTGATAGCCCTATTGATTCGTGTTCTTGAAAGTCATTAATTTGTTTTGCAGAGGACAGTCCTTGCTTGACCTTTTGTTTTCATGTAAAATTTCCCTCCAAGAATTTCATTCAGATGAGTGATTGTTCCAAGCTAGATCTCTTACTACCAAAGGGATATAATGCGGATACTACAAGTGTGTGTGAGAGGCAAACCACTGGTGTGCATATTTAGTTTCCTCAAAAAATAAAATTAAAACAACTACACTGTTCTCAGAGTTATGTTACAATGTGTAGTTTTCTTTTTTTACCATAAAATAAAAATACAGAACTAAGCAGGTGGATGCCCAGATGTTGCAATATTGAACACCAGGCCTTTTCTTTGCAGAAATATAGCATGCCTGAAGAAATCACAAATGCTTCTTGAATTCCATTTCCTATTATGCAAAGAGCGTATAATACTCTGCGCTACAAGCCTGACAATGAAGAACTCTCTGCTGAAATATAGTTTATTTAGATATCCAAGGAAGAGAATCAGCACTTAATGATTGTTTTAAGTTTGATTGCCAGGCTGCAAGCAATATATACATACCTCTTTGCTGTAATTGCTATCATTACCAGCAACAATTATAAATAAGAACAGAAATATGTATTTTGTGTTATGTATCTCCAAAATATCTTAAGGAAATACATATCAATAATCCATGAATAATAGTAAGATAATAGCCAGATACAATGGACCATGCATACTGGTTTCACAACTGCTTTTAGTTTAATACAGATAATATGCAAATGTTTGTGTGTACATTTATATATGCATTGTGTAATTGTGTGCAATTATTAGATAGATGATAGATAGATGATAGATGATAGATAAAAACTATGTCAAATCAATATTAAATCTGTCTATTTTTTCAGTGCAAAGTGGATACATATATCCAATTTAATCTAGTTATGACTAAAATACATTCCTTGCTTGATGGTTATGCTACTGAAATGTTACAAAGAAGTTCAGATTTTCTAATTCATTGTTTTATGCACAGGTGTAGCTTTGTCTTTTATTATTTTTACCAGCATTTAATAAAATTCTGACTTTTGGCTTAGAATACCATTTTGTTCTAGAAAGAATCACACAATGGAACTCTTGGGAAGTCAGAAGTATAAGGAACAACAGTAGTGTTCTTACAGAAAGCAGAAGCAACACAAGCTGGACAATTTTATGTTGCTGCTCCAGTGAATAGTTACAATCTACATTATGTGTTTCCTCCAGTAATTAGATTGAAGGGAATTAGCTTGAAGGGAATTACTCCAATTAGACTGGTGAAATGACTATCTAACTGCGAAAGCGTGTGGTCAATCTACAACACGTCAAACTTGCTGCATCACATGATGTGTCATGACCTATCATGACTTTTTTTGTATTGCCAGAAGTAGGGTGGGCATGGCCTCTGTATGATGCAACTGGCCCATGGGCCAGCAGTTTGTCACCCCTGATCTACAACATTAGTAGAAAACAATCCAATGACATCATGAAGCAGCTTCAACACCAGATCTAGCTCAATCAAGTAGCCAAGAATCTTTCTTGCCATTTTCTGATGGATAAGCAGTTCAAAACCAAACTTTGTTTGTTTGTTTGTTTTTGGAGTAGAACTCAGTGGAATAATACATAACTTAAATGAAATATGTATTTATTTATACATTTCAACCAATGAGTAGATGAAGATGAATACCACTGCATTACCAAAGAATAAATTTATTCACATCTTCAGGGGATGTGAAAATAGGGTTAGAAGGACATTGTAGTTTAAGATAGAGGGGTGCCATCTTAATAATAGGTAAAGGTTCCCCCGCACATGCGTGCTAGTTGTTTCTGACTCTAGGGGCTGGTGCTCATCTCGGTTTCAAAGCCGAAGAGCCGGTGCTTGTCCGAGGACGTCTCCGTGGTCATGTGGCTGGCATGACTAGATGCCAAAGGCGCACGGAACGCTGTTACCTTCCCACTGTAGCAGTCCCTATTTTTCTATTTGCATTTTTACGTGCTTTCGAACTGCTAGGTTAGCAGAAGCTGGGACGAGTAACAGGCGCTCACTCTGTTACACGGCACTTGAGATTCGACCCACCAAACTGCCGACCATCTGATTGACAAGCTCAGCATCCTAACCCACCGAGCCACCGCGTCCCTTATCTTAATAATAAGCAATGTGTAAATAAACGAGAACTGAAGAGTGCATCTACAAAAATTTCCTACCTTACAAATACTTGAATTGGCTTTTTGGTCCCATATGATGCCAGACATAATGTAACATTTCTTAAAGCATTTATTGGCAATTTAGGTATATACTTTGGGGTGTTTCATGGCACCCCCCATGTTTCTTATTAATATCTAAATATTTCAATTATTGATTTGAAAATACTATACCTGACATCTAACACCAAGAAGCATTGAGTTGGATAACTTCTATTCCATATCACACAGGGCATCTCATCCAAATAAGATATATGATTTGGGGTTGTTTAACTGCACGTACATCCTCTCAATTTTTTAATCATTTCCATCAACTTTATTTAACAGAAAGTAAAATGTCCCTAAATTTAAGATAACCCCATTCCCCTGTCATCTCCCTTCCTCTTTCTGTCTCTACAAAGAGACACAACAAAGTTATTAGAAATAATTTTTACTAATCATTTCACTTCTTTCCTTCTCTTTAGGCTTTGCTATATTTCTGACTACTTTGCCTTTTCCACATTTGCATCAATTCCTTCTTATTCTTATTCTCTTATTACTTGTAACTACCATTGTTATTTACAGGAGGGTTTTTTTTTCCCAGACACAAAGAAATTACCCGAGTCCATCCAAGGCATTCGTAATGGTATGTTTCTTAAATGACATGTAAGTATGTTCCCCATGCCCAGCCATTCCAAGGCACACATGACAGCAGTTATGTGACTAATGCACCTATCCACTGCCCTTGTTTTTCACCTTCTTTAACTCTTTTCTAGCTCCCTGCTTTCGTTAATCTTGCAGAGATGCTGTGGCACCTCATCCACTTCGCTCCAAGATCCTGGCTTTAATTATTCTTGATGAAGCATAAGTAAAGGAACTTGTTAAGAGGGGGGTCAACATAAGATTTTGTTTGGGAAGATGACAAACTCAATGAAGCTTCAAGACGGATCCAGCTATCTGTAGTAATGAGGTTGCCATTTAAAGTATTAATACCACTTTACAATGCCTTGGTATACTGCATCCAGTTTTGGTCACCACAATGTAAAAAAGATGTTGAGACTCTAGAAAGAATGCAGAGAAGAGCAATAAAGATGATTAGGGGACTGGAGGCTAAAACATATAGGGTACGGTTGCTGGAATTGGGTATGTGTAGTTTAATGAAGATAAGGGCAAGGGGGGACATGATAGCAGTGTTCCAATATCTCAAGGGTTGCCACAAGGAAGAGGGAGTCAAGCTATTCTCCAAAGCACCTGAAGGCAGGACAAGAAGCAATGGATGGAAATTAGGGTTAGGGTTAGGGTTAGGGTTAGGGTTAGGGTTAGGGTTAGGGTTAGGGTTAGGGTTAGGGTTAGGGTTAGGGTTAGGGTTAGGGTTAGGGTTAGGGTTAGGGTTAAGGTTAAGGTTTGTCAAGGAGAGAAGCAACCTAGAACTAAGGAGAAACTTCCTGACAGTTAGAACAATTAATCAGTGGAACAATCTGCCTCCAGAAGCAGTGAATGCTCCAACACTGGAAGTTTTTAAGAAGAGACTGGACAGCCATTTGTCCAAAATGGTATAGGGTTTCCTGCCTGAGCATGGGGTTGAACTATCACCTCTAAGGTCCCTTCGAACATTATTTATTATTATGTCATTAAAAGTCAGTAAGTTTGGACATGAATGGCTGCACAGTAACCCACTCACTGTTATTCACTCCATAAAATTCCTACTTTCTGGAAGTGCATTATATAGACATGTTGGATGCACACTACAGATCTGGGTATTCTGCTTTGAGTCCTGTGTCTGTTTTAATATATGAGCATCTCTCAGTTTCAAATACGTGGAATAAGAGGAAGCCCAACTCTCAAAATATCAGTATAAATATTCTTGTGTATGAAAACCTAATTTCTTTGCTTTTGAAGCAGCTTGATGATCTGAAAAAGATTGGCATATAATAAAGGTTTCCACTTAGTAATGGAAAGTTTTCAAAA
The DNA here is from genome assembly GCF_947247035.1 of Vipera ursinii. NCBI lineage: Eukaryota > Metazoa > Chordata > Lepidosauria > Squamata > Viperidae > Vipera > Vipera ursinii. Next base: position 104,368,559 of record NC_139513.1, read on the forward strand.
AGTATATATCTTCAACACCATACAGTATGTACATATGTCTTAGGAATTAATGAGAAAATAATATACCTCTCTTGAACACACCGTGAGGTGCAAATAAATGCAAATATATCTGGTTAATAGCCGGATAAATGTTCATATCATTCCTTTGCTATCAACTCAGAATGATAGATTATTGTAAAATATGCCATCCCAAAAAGTATTATTAAATCTACATATTTATTAAATATTTAATAAAAACATTTAAATAGCAGTAAAGCTATTTCACCACACAAGAAGAGAATCCATATCTTTTTTTTTAGATTTTTATCCCTTTTATTTTTATAAACTATTCAAGGCAGTGAATATATCTATTATACCTTCCTTTTCCTATTTTCCCCACAAGAACCCTGCAAGGTGAGTTGAGCTGGCCCAAAGTCACCAAGCAGGTTTGCATGCCTAAGGTGAGATGGGAACTCCATTTCGAAGACTATCTCACCTAAGCAGAAATGGCGATCTCCTTTGTTAAAAACAGAAATAAGAACAAGCCATATTGACTGCCAGGCATGCTTTATTCACCATGAAACAGCAGCAAATCCCAAGGCTTCGCCCTCCCCCAGGGGGGAAGTAGGAATTTGTAAGGGCTGATCCAGTATTTACAATATATCTGTTAAAATAATTTTATTGTATTGATTGCCTGATACCCATTTCATTTTGTTCCCTTCCCAAAGGACTGAAACCTCAGACTTAAATAAATGAAAAGTGTAGTTCATCATCCTTAAATCTGCTTTTACAGGAGCTTTCTCCTGTCCTGAGATAACTCCCCTTTCCCTCTCTAGTGTCTCTCTAAGAGGATGTAATTGCAGAAAAGCTGAAAAAATACCATCAACAATCAGGTTTGCTATAAGTTTTGTGTTGTGTGTCTGAAAGATTTATGTCCTGATTAAAAGAGCCTTGATTGAATTTTCGGATAGAAAATGGTTTTGTTCATAAGCACATGTGCCTTTCTATCCTTTGATCCCTGCTTGGCTTTCATGCTATTTGAAGATATAAAAGTAGGAGGGAAAGGGGTTGATCAGGAAAATAAAAAGTGGTGTAGGGTTATAAACAGTTAGAGGTGTTAGAGACACCCAGCAGATATTATGATTAAAGTGATGGATACCAAAGTACCAGTATCTACTTATGAAAGTCTAGAACAAATTCAACACCAAGCTGACTTGGATTTTTTTTTTCTACATACATTTCAATGAAGGTTTTGTTTTCTTTAAATCATCAAACATTTGTGGGAAAAGTGTGAAGTGAAAAAATGAGTCTTACTTGTGTATTTACTGATCAGAATTTATTTGATTAGCATGTCTGCCAATGATGGTCAAATCTGCAGCACTGTGAAAAATATTGGACTATATCTTAGTCTATAATCAGATATTTGCAAAAATCTTATTGGAAGAAAGCCACAAATTTTTAACAAATACATTTTTTGTAAATACTTTCATGATAGTATTAATAGTCATTAGCATCTCTCAGAGAGCAGGGGCAGAAATAGCATTTCCATTAAAACATTAAAATGCAAAATTTGGTGACTTTCAAAGATGTTGTCAGGACCCACTCCCATGCACATCTTAGGAAATAAGAACTTTTGGATCCAAGTCTGTCCAAAAGGAAAAGTTTACTAGGATGAGATCGGTTGTAGCAATACAAGACGGGATCTGACATTGAGTTACATTTCAATACTATATAAAGCATTCCCGGTTCAACCCCCACCCTCTCAAAACCATTTGGTCAGGCTCACATCATTTACTTAGGTGTCAGGCCCTTTCGTGGGAAAGGGAAATGTCCTTGTGTTTATTGTTATTGCTTTCTTCCTTTCAGTTCCAAATGGAGATGCAACCCAGATCTCTCTCTCTCCCCCTGTTCCCCCCAGATCAAAAGCTTTCCTGGTCTTTGAAGACAGCCTACTGCAATCTGAATAACCATCCTCTCCCTGCCCCTCGGAGAGATGGCAGAATCCCGAGAATAAGCACAATATTCTAACCATACATTTATGAAATGTGATATAAATGGATTCTGACAGTTGTGTCATCACACCACATGTTTGTTAAGGAAAAACTTATTTCATGACATCATACTGCAACTTTCATTATTTTGGTGACATGCCAGTTGGAATGGCCATGCTAGCAATCAATACAGCAGCCCATGGTGTGCAGCGATGTTGTGACTTCCCTCTTGCAGTGCCTGGAGGCTGTTAGGGGCTGGATGGGGAGCAGCAGGTTGGAACTGAACCCTGGCTAGACCAAGTGGCTCTGGGCTTGGGATCTTTTGATCTATTGAGAATTGCCACCTTTGGTCTTGGATGGGTGGCACTGCTCAAACAGACCCAATGTGTAATCTGGGAGTTCTCCTGGACTCACGACTCCTTCCTGAAGGGCAGGTGGCAGTTGTGGCCAGGAAGGTCTTTGCACAACTATGGGTTGTGTGCTGATCATGCTCTTTCCTTGACCAACAATCTCTACTCACAGTCACCAATGTCCTAGTCACCTCCCATCTTAACTTTGCAATGCACTCTACATGAGGCTGCCCTTAAAAAGCATCTGGAAGTTCCAGTTGGTGCAAAATGCAGTGGCCCACATACAGTAGTTTTGTGCAGACCTCGATGTGCACATGTATCACCTCAGGAGTTGCATTGATTGCCGATTTGCTTCTGGGTGCAATTCAACGTGCTAGTTGTCACCTTTAAAGCCTTTCATGGCTTGGAACCAGGTTATCTGAGGGACTGTCTCTTGCTGGTCATATCTACCTGACCCACTAGAGTGGGGCAGCAAGGAATGTTGCAGGTCTGTCCCATAAGGAGTTACATCTGGTGGAACCCAGAAGAAGGGCCTTCTCTGTGATGGCTTCCTCCCTCTTGAACATCATCCCTCCAGAAATTAGACTTGCCCCCATTCTAACACTCTTTCAGAAGGGAGGTAGAATTTATTATTTTATGTTTTATTATTTCTATGTTTTATTATTTTTTATTTCTTTTACATTGTGTTGTTATGTCCTATAAGCTGACTTGACTTTCCATATGTAAGTAGGTGGTAATATAATTTTTTTCCAAATAAAAATAAAATAAAATAAATAAGCATCAACTATATTTCTAACCACAGCATTGAAAAGATCACACATGCTGGCCCTGGTTCATATAGCATGCTTAATCCAGTCAATCATTAATCCTGTCAAATGTTGCATCTGCTTCTGATAAGATGTTATTATATTAACTAAATTGTAAAATATTTTTTGTTTATTATTAAATTTGTATCAAAAGGAAGGAAGGAAGGAAGGAAGGAAGGAAGGAAGGAAGGAAGGAAGGAAGGAAGGAAGGAAAAAAGGAAGGAAGGAAGGAAGGAAGGAAGGAAGGAAGGAAAAAAGGAAGGAAGGAAGGAAGGAAGGAAGGAAGGAAGGAAGGAAGGAAGGAAGGAAGGAAGGAAGGAAGGAAGGAAGGAGGAAAGAAATAAGGGCATCTAGTCATGCCGGCCACATGACCACGGAGACATCCTCGGACAAGCACCGGCTCTTCGGCTTTGAAATGGAGATGACCACTGGCCCCTACAGTTGGAAACGACTAGCACGCATGTAAGGGGGAAACTTTATCTTTACCTTTTTATATTCCTGTTATTTGGGACATTCAGAAAAGACTGACATAGTTCTGAAAACAAAGCAGCATCTCATGGGAAGAAAACTCCTTTCTCTAACGTATTTTCCTTTTGGACTTTTGAGTGTCAAGAAGATCCAGCTAGGAAGGCCACTTATGGAGGGAACATGAGGAAAAATATGATGCCAGTTTTTCCCATTTAAGGTCAGAATGAAATCTTGAGAAAATCTGACACATACTATTGTCCTCTTTCCATTTAAAAGCTGTTTCTTTTATACTTTTTTCAGTAGAACCAGCGAGATGAAGGTATGTGCCAGTTCGTAGGCTACATTTCAGAACTGAGATTGTACAAATAATGTATATCACCAAATTAAATATAGTAACGCTTTCAGGAGAACAAAGTAGGAATCTAGACAAGGGCACATAATTCAGGAATGTATCCTTGTCTTAGAATTATATTTAGCCATTTGATAAGTCAAGTATCTTCTATTCTGTTGATGGTATTTTCTTCTACTTCCTTACATGGTTTATATTTTTGAAGCACTATCTTTGCTTGTGTGTCAGTGATCTATTGTGATCAGCAGTTAACTTATAGTAAAACAAATACAAATGTTTCTCTGCATGCAGATTCCCCCCACCCCACAAGATCTGATCTGATCTGATCTTGTATGGAGTCTTTGATTCTCTCTGAGCTTGGGTGTTTACCTTCAGACATTTCTTTACCCAACTAGATACTAGTACTTTTCATTCAGGTAATTAACATCTACAAGCAAACAACCAAGCTCAGAGAACACAAATGACTCTGAACTACATATATTCTCTTCAAGGACCGGATCTTTGATGAAGCTACCTGGAAACAGAGTGTGCCTACAAAACATAGTTACTAGAGAGGGAAGTCTCTGGAGCCAAGCTCCTGTGACCTTCCTTTTTTGAGAGAGTCTAGCTCTGTATTAGAAATAAATCTCAGCCATTTCAAATGCTCAAATGTGCATGCTGAAATCAAATTTGGTTCCAGATTCCAAATATATAGATGTTTTTGAGGCAATATTGTATAACTGTGTCTCAATTCATAGAATGACAGATTCAAAAGTAATCTTACTAAAGGAAGACATATTTGGTGGTGAAAAAAGGGGCCTTACATTATTCACAGAAGGCAGAACTGGCAACTCCTTGTGAATCAATAATGAATATCTCATTGCAACTACTATCCTTCAACTTAAACTTAAATTCAATAAACTTAACTTGATTTGTATGTTAAAGTGACAAGAACAATGTATATATCAATACAGGCTGTTCCTTTACCAGCACTTCTTGTCAGATTTCATTTTGTTTCTCATTGTCCTAAGTAGTATTTTCAAGCTATTGCTTGAAAAGCTATTCTTAAGTATATATTCCTAAGATTTGTTACACTTCTACACAATAGGACTGTTAACATTATATATATTAACAAGGAACTATACAGAACAAATAAAGGTATTTCCTCCTACCCTCAAGAATACTATTTAAGGACCAAGTAATGATATTATAAATTTAAAGTTAATGTGGATTTTCAAAATAATTTTCTTACACATGCCTTATTGAGAATATGGACTACATATAAACCCAGTCTGTATGACTATGGAGATTCTCAGTCATTCAGGTCATGGTTGTCCCAAAAGTGCTTTTTCAAGAGGCAACTTGACTTTTTTTCTTTCTTTTTTTTTCTTTGAAGACATTTCGCTTGTCATCCAACAAGCTTCTTCAGCTCATTAAAAAATATTTTTTTTCCCTATGGAGATTTCAAAATAAAATCAAAAAGAAATTGACACCAGAAGGCAGTATTTTAAAGATTAATATACAACTGAAACCAGAAATGTTCTTTTTGGGACTAATGGACAAGAAAGAGATCATGGAACTTTGTTCTTCTATATGATAATAGTAATGATACTTTGTTACGCCCAGTGATGGAATGATTTGACATTAACTACCATGGAAGAATGGTGGAGCTGACTGAGATGGTGAAATTGACTGCTTTGATTAGAGAAAAGACACTGATTATTTTTAAACTGCTGATTGGAAACCTCCTTTGGGCTTTTTGTGTGAAACAAAAAATATGGAATTATGATATGCAAGTTTGATGACTGGAAAAATAGTAGACAATAGAAAAAATGAAAGTTATGTCATAACCTTAAAGTGAGAGGACAATTTAAATTTATACTTCTATCTGTTGGACAAGAAAGTCTGAATTTTTGCATTTATTTTTGTTTCCTTTTTATGGCACTTTAAAATTTGCTTTCTCTTTCTTTTTATCTATTTTTTCTTTTCTATTTTAAATATTAGTTTTTGTTAGCTTTTCAAGTTTTTAAAAAATCTAATAGTTACAAAATAATAATAATTTTATGTGCTGAAATAGTCCCAAGAAAATAGAAGAGGGGGGGAAGAATTCCAGTTTTAAGAGGAAAAACAGCTGTGTTAACGTTTAGCCTTTTAATATCTGATTTTCTGACAGCGCATATCTAGAAAAATTTATCTCACCATTTGGAAATAGCACCAGCTCTTAATGGCTGTGCAAACTTTCACATTGTTGCTTTGATTTGGTGAAAGTTTGCATGAAGCACTTCTTTGAAGTGCCTCAGGCAGGTATAAATGTCTATGGACATTCTCAGTCATCCAGGTATGGTTGTACCTAAGGTGCTTTTTTCAGGAGGCAATTGGAATTCTTGTGTTTTGAAGACGTTTCGCTTCTCATCCAAGAAGCTTTTTCAGCTCTGACTAGATGGTGGGGAGTGGAAGGATTTATACTCCTTGTAGACAGCTGGTCATTTGCATTCCTTTAGAGAATCATTGAAATCATTTGGAGGCTTATCTGTGTCCTCAGGGTCACCTGAGTAGTGCAAATGTGTGGGGAGCCTTCTTGGCTATAGGATGTTTCAAAAGAAACACAAGAAAGTCCAATTGTCTCCTTAAAAAAGCACCTTTGGTTCAGGCAGGTATAAAGTTCAAGGTGAGGAATTCGAGAAAAGATTCAGGAAGAATTTTGGATCAATTACACATGCACTCAGGTTCTAGTGTTGGTAGGTCCAGTTAATAAATCACGTGACAAATGATGTGAAATTTTCAGTGCTTGATAATCTAAACTATCAAGATTTATCCATATTGCCAAGTTGCCCACCTCCAGAAAGGGAGTCAGCTGTTACTGGAACAGATAGCATTGTCCTAAATAAATCTTCCCTTCTTTTTCTCTGCTCTGCTTAGGAAGCATTTTTTTTTTCTTATGTCACCTCCTATCCATTTGGACCAGGACATTTCAGTCTGTGGCAGGTGAACCTCAATCATCAATTAGACAAGCTTGTATGTATTTTATTGAGTTTTACACTTTCCAATATCAACACTGCAGAAATAGCATAATGACTACAATCTTTGTAGAGTACGAAAAGGTTGCTTGTCCAAAGCTTAGCAGGGATGTTTTGTTGTTATTGCTGCTGCTGTTACGCTATTTATCTCTGAGTTGCATTTTACTTTTTTTAATAATAAGCCTAGTTTACCGTTTTTCTTTCAGGTGATTGGAAATTAATTAATTAGTAATACGTCCTGATTATGTTATTAATATATTTTTAAACAAAAACTAAGGATGAATCAAAAATGATGTGGAAGATTAAATAGGGCAGCTAGAAATAGAAGAGTAATGGTGATAATATGAAGGTACTAGCCTTTGGTAAATTTATAGTACCTGATGTGTTTTGAGTTCATTAGCTCCATGCATTTCCTTCCCTAACAGAATTAACACCCTTGCCCTTTATGGAAAGTGACTATATAAGGTGACTACTCAAAGCATCAGTACTTTGGCTATGTACATTCCTAATCATGAAGTCACAACCCTAATGAGAAACCCATATTGATCTAAATATAAAAATCTGTCTTATTTTAATTTAATTCACTTCCCAATTAGGTTTTTAGGTTATCCTGGGCCTTTGATCCCTTTTTCCCCTAGAGGATCAATTAGATTTTACCTCAGAAAGTTGGTGATCTAGTTTTCAACTAGTTGGCACAAATTCAGATGAATGAAGGTTTAAATTAATTCCACCAAAGTAAGCTTTTGAATCTTTTGTTTGAATCTCAGATTTTGGACAATCTATCAAGCCAGGTTTATGGCTTAGGTAGGACATGGCAGCTCTAAGTGTTGGCTGCTCCCATACATAATAATGGAAGAAATCCATCCTGAGAGCAGACGTTCCTTCTCCGTAGGAGGAAGGGTAGAACAATGGCTTTTATGACTGAAGCATACATTTCTCTTCTGTCCATAGGAGAGTTGATGTGGGAGGGGAGAGGGATAATGAAAACAATAGCTTGCATCAGATATCATTGCATAATTTTACCACTTGTGGAATGATTTCCTATGGTCATCTATGGAAATAAATTGCCAATAAATTTAAAACAACCCATTCATTCTCTGCTTTGAAAACAGCGGAATAATTGAATAGAAGGGATGGCATAACAGCTTTAGCTTTGGCCCAGAGTATATGTAGTCCTTTACACACTTACATCTTTGGGAGGAGGGGAATTACTTGGATGTATAGCGGCATTCAGAGGAGACTCCCTTTTGACTCCATGCTTACAGCATCAAAACAGCTGCCTATTTCAAAGCCTTTGTGTGACCACTTTGAGGCTGTTTCCCAGTCTTGCTGTGGGCAAAAAAATAAAAAGGAATGCTTTCCTTGGTCTATAAAGTGTATCTCCAAGTGTTTCACACAGCTCTTGTGATTAAATTGAAATACCTAAAAAATCTGTTCCAACTTAAATATATATAAACTTTCTCCCAAAAGGTGAAATAAGAGGGTAATGGCAAGGAAATCATCCAAAAATATTGGAATGGCTTTAAGACATCCCTGGTATATATTTAAACATATTGTTCCTCCTATTGTGCACAGCAAAAGTTTCTTTCAGATATAATAGATTCTAATGGCTCCCCCTTCGACAGGCAGAGAATGTCAAATTAAGCAGTTCCTGTTAGATACTGGTTTTGATTGGATACCTGTTGAGGTAATGGTTCTCAATGGTACCTATCTCATGACTGACAGCCTGAACACAAAGCACTCTTTGATGTGACTGGGGTGAGGTTAAGATGCATGTCAAAGCATAGAAAAAAGAAATGAGATTCAGGAAAGCCAGAAAATAGACGTGGAAACAATTTGATTTGAGAAGTCAAAAGCTGAATTCTGCATTCTGTATAGAGAACGTATACTGTAGCTGCTGTTTCCAATATCACCCTCATCAATTTTTATTTAAGTTATGAAAAACAAATCTTATCACACGCTGGCTCTTTCTTTCTGAGTCAGACTCATATTTTCACTTCCTGAATATTGCAGCCTCTCGCATCTTTCCTCAGCTCCCCAGTAGACTGCATTGAATGAAGTCTCTGATGAAAAATGTAAAGTATTTCAATCCAGAGAACAGATCAGCACACGGAAAAAAATAATAAAATAATAAAAACCAGTGGCCGTGAATTATTCAGTATGTCAACATGTCAATAATACAGACAGTAAGAGTTCAGAAATTAATCAGTCCATAGGTGATACTCAGTTCAGGTGTTAGTGTACATTTTGGACATTACCTTTAATTTTACACTATGAGTATATATACACAAAGCTCTGCTTTAATAGCAAATTTTCTGAGAGATGTCTTGATTTAGATTCCATCTTTCCTGGTGAACAAAATGTCAGGTTTTTTTGCTTAATGAAATGATTAATCAAAAAACTATAGACCTGTCAGCCTGACCTCAATACCTGGGAAGATTCTGGAAAAGATAATCAAGCAATGAATCAGCAAACACTTAGATGCAAAACAGAGCCTGGGGCATCTCACTGCACACTTAGCTCCATGTAGATGCAGTTCCATTGGAGACTACACACTGAGTATGGCTGGTCAGCCAGCTACAAATCTATCTGGTGGTGATGCTGTCTAACCCACATTTTTTCTATCTTCTCAAGTAGTAAGTTGTGGTCTACTTTATCAAATGCCTTACTGAAGTCCAAGTAAATTATATCCACATCATTCCTCTAGTCTACTAATAATAAGTCTTTATTGATTAGTGCAAAGTTCCAGCAACAAATTGTTACTAAAATTTGATAAAAACAATTTAAAATAGAATTTGATAAAATACAATTTAAAATAGAATTAGAATAAAATACAATTTAAAATGAAATGGGAATAAAATACAATCTAAAATGAAATTGTAATAGTGTACAATAATTTAAGATATAGATAAAATATGATAAAATCATATTTTGGAGTCGCCCTTGCAATCTACCCCAATCAGTTCCACATATGCAGATCTCAACCAAACCTATTTGCTTAAGTACTTTGCTGCGTTAAATGTTATTTTCAAGTTCTGGCCGGACATAAGGTAAATTGTTTTGATATGGGGATCCCAATGGGTCATTCGTTTGGTATATAGACCAAGATACCTGTCTCTCACCCTCTTATACAGGCAACAGTCAAATAGGATGTGAGCCAGGTCCTCTACCTCTGCCGCTCCACAAATGCAGAGATGCTCATTGTAGGGTATAGCATGAAATCTCCCATATCTGACCATTGTGTCAAGCTGTTCGAATCTCACTTACGTAAATATCTACCTAAGATGTTTTGGCAGTTGTAACTTTAAATAACTGTCTACTTGAAAAGTATGTTTGTATTTACTAAGCCATTTCAAGTTACCCACTTTACCAAGGATAGCTATATCATTTTGTGCTTCTATATCCTTAATTTTTGGGCAACTCTTTTTTTGGATTGTTCTCCTGTTATGCAAGAGACCAGAAGGCCACAGCTTCTTACAAAATTTGTTAGTTTGGTGCTCCAGGAGATTTGTGATTGTAGTTTTATTTGCTCTAGTAGGCATAACTTGGGGAGTCTATCAGTCTCCATTTCATTAACTATGCACCAGTAGTTATAAGTTCTAAATTTTGATAATGCATGAATTGTATGAATTTCCAGTTCAGCTCTAACTGCCGCAGCAGATGATACATTGCTGCAGCATTTGATACATCTCAAATGCTGGGACTGTGTTTGTTCTAGGACTGTGGTTCAGTAAAGACCCCAAATTTCTGCTCCATACAAGAGCATTGTGGTAACCTTAGCCTTGTAAACCTTAATTAATAGGGCTAGGGACCCTGGGTAGCTATGGTTCTTTAGTTTGAGCAGTAAATTCAAACAGGCTTTTGCTCTAAATGTACTCCGTTGATGATGGCAGGCCCAAGATCCAGTCTTGGAAAAAAGTTATGCCCAAATATACAAAGGTGTTAACCTGTTCAATTAGTTCACCATCTAATTGCTACTTATGTCTCTGATGGTTTCTTCCAAACACCATTATTTTTTATTTAGATTTGCTAATGATTAGGGAGTTATCCTGGCAATAAGAGCTGAATCTTCTTAATAGCCTACATAATCCTACTTGTGAGTATGATAATAAAATCATATCATCAGCATAAAGCAAGCTGTTACAGTATTTAGGATCATTGGCATGTGTACCATGGTATCCTTCATTAACCCTGGCAAGTCAATGATGTATAAACTAAATAATAATGGGGTCAGGAAAAACCCTTGCCTTATCCCTTTATTTGTGTGAATCCTGTTAGTCAGAGCCCCATTAACCCCATACCACACCCTCAAAGAGGTATTTGTACAAAGGGCTTTAATCAAAGCCAGGAGTCTGTGTTGTATTTTAAGAGATGTCAATACTTCTCTATTTACCATATCAAATGCTGCTGTAAGGTCTATGAAAGCAGCAAACAGGGGTGTCCTCTTATAGGCATATTTGGCAATTAGATGGTTCAAGACAAAGCAGTTATCAATAGTAGATCTGTTTTGTCTAAAACCTGCTTGTTCTTCTGTGAGGATATTGTTTTCCTCTACCCAGATTTCAATCCTCTGGTCTACTAATTTTGTCACCTGGCCAAAGAAAGCAATAAATTTGTCTGGCATGATGTATTTTTGACAAACCCATATTGCCCTAGTGGACAATTACTTAAATATAAGCCAGCAGTATATTGCAGCTGCCAAAAAAAACCTGCCTCCAGAAGTTGTGAATGCTCCAACACTGGAAGTTTTTAAGAAGAGACTGGGCAACCATTTGTCTGAACTGGTATAGGGTTTCCTGCTTGAGAAGGGGGTTGGACGTTGGACTAGAAGACCTCCAAGTCCCTTCCAACATTATTATTGTTGTTGTTGTTGTTGTTGTTTAGAGAGACAAATATGAACATCCTATCTAAATTGTTTGTAAACTTCTGGAGCAAATTTAGAATTAGGCGAACCATGTGCTTTTAATCAAATATTTGTAGTCTCTACTTAGATTGATTAAATGAAATTGGAATGTATGGCTGAGACATATCTATATGTCTTATTGTCTTATCCAGCTTTCTTTATAGGTTCTTAGATGCCATAAGCTTTGTAAGCCTCATATTCTTGGAGTACCTTATCTTGAAATTCCTTGAATTGAAATTTGTAATAAATAAACTTTAAAAAGAGAGAGAGAGAAAAAAAGCTGTTTGTCCTTTAATATTTAAGCATAAAGCTCGTGTCTTATTAGAACATATATATTATCAATATGAAGTCAATTTTGTTATAAAATGTACATATAATTTTAATAAATCCATGCAGCAATATGTTATTAAATTTTCACATAGAATTAAAGAATGATAGTTTGCCCATTTTATTACTATAGTAATTATTCAAGAAATGTATGCTCATGTTTGCTATTAGCAGGCTTGCAGACATTGTACATCACTTTCTGTAAAATGAGACTAAATCCAATAATTTGTAAGTAGATTTATTGGGAAGGTTAAGGGAGGTGAAGGAATTTGATCTTTCTTTTTGAATGCATCTTTCTTTTTCTTTCTTTTTTTCTTTCTTTTTCTTATTTTTAGTTTGTATTTTAACTTTCTGAATTAAATAAAAAATGCTAAAAAAACTGTCATTCTTGTGCATTAGCATGGGCCTGCAAAATGTCAATCATATGGCATTTCCTTAAAGAGCTATTGGATGGCAAGCTTAATATTTTAAACCTTTAGTGGAGTGGAGCTTCAGCATCAGGTTCTGCAATCTGAAAATCTGCTTGCTAACTCTGAAATGCTAGCAAAGGAGGAAGAGATGTTCAGGAAGAAAGGGTTATCACTGGCTGACAAGAAAGAGTAAATGTCAAGAGAGTAAATTAAAAAAAAACATGATATCCTTCTGGGTTCCAAATAAATCAGTCAACTCAAACATATTGACTTGAAAATGCAATAATGCTTATTTACTAAGCATAGCAAAGATCATTTTATAGTGTGGATGGAAATACTTAACCATTGTTTGCTGCTCATAATTTTAGTGGCCTTTTCAGTCTTTCCTTTAGAAATTATACTTCTGAAAGATTCTAGCAAGTTCAGATTAATTTAAAGTCTCTATTTCCAGGAAAGTAAAAAAAAGATTGATCAGTTATAAAATTCTGATAAGGTTAGGGTGGGAAACTTATTTAATCTGAATTTCTATGTAAACATAACCATTTTGCATCACCAGAACTGATATGTAAATAAGAACACACCTTTCTTTATCCCTAACTATATTCCATCTTTGTGATACAGTGCAGAACAAAAAATAACAGTTGTTTCAAAAGTATATGATCACAAATTATATATTGTGTGAGGTATGATTGCAATATGTCTAAAGAGATTCTCAAACATCCAGTCATATCTCAGCACCTTTGGGATATGACTGCAATACGTAAGTGGCCATATCCTTAGTGTGGAATAGTGGGTTAGGTTATTAGTAAATTTTAGAGGTGGGTAAAACTTGTAATAGATTCATCAAGTTCAGCTAGTGGTGATGATCAGTATTCACTAAATAGTTCCTTCAAACATGGTGTGCTTAGAACTCTGGAGGGGGAGAGAGAGAGAGAGAGAACTATATCAAGATGATGTTTTACTATGACAAGCCTTGAACACTATTTATCTTTAAATATAATATGAAGTATACATTTCAAGCTAAGAGACACACCCACATTCTTAAAAAAGAAAGCCCTTGTCTTATAGGAATAGAAATAGAATTGGAATCCTTGATGTAAAACCATGCAATTTAAAAAAAAAACAGGATAAAAGGTACATTTGTTTCTAATTACTTGTTATTATAAAGAACTTTAATAAAAATTATTCAGAGGGGCAATATGAGTAAGGAACTTTTTATGGATTATGAGAATGCAGAAAAGTCAGTCTTTCCAGATAGCTGCAGCATAAGGAGTTATAACTGAGGATCAATCAGTTTCTTATCAAAGTCACATATGTTTATCTGAAACACAGATGAAGTTACATCCTGTTTCTGCAACACTATAAAACAAGCTGCATAAAATTAGGATTAAATTGCACATTAAATTATTTTCTCTCACAAACGTACATTTCTAAGTGTGTATTTCTTTCAAAATACACCTTTCTATTCCTTTCATTTTAAATTTGGCACGTACCATGAAATTCAAAGAAATGCCAAATCCATATATAATTGTGTTGCAGTCCACATATTTGTTTGAGCTATAATACATTTGTCAGTTCTTTTAAGTACCCTTATTTGGCTGTGTTGGCAACACTGATTAAGACAAGTTAGTGAGTGAATTGAGGCCAGATCCAATTAAGTAGTAGAATCAGAGTAGCAAAAATAATCATCACTACCATCATTACTACATTACCTCCATTTGTGTTCAGGAAATTGCTCAAGGAATTGAGGTACCTACCCAATGCTAAGGAAGAAAAACACCATAACAGCAGTGCACAACATATGGCCAAACATATGTGGGACTGTGACCATGCAACTAGGGAAAGGAAATTTACATTGAATAAAAAAATGGAGATGGTATCCTGCTTCTTACATGAATAATCCTTGGAAAGGAAGAACAACCAATAAAAGCTATATTTTTGTTACTTGTACTTTCTGCTTCATCTCTATATATCTATTTCTATCTACTGATTGATTCTGTGTCATCAAATTGTTTTCTAACTCTAGAGACCACATAGATTAGAAAGATTTTCTTGGTGAATGTTATCTATACCTACTGTATATCTATATCCAAAGCTATCATTCCAAAACATGCAGCACCAGCAAAATTAGGATTACAAATATTAGTTAAATTTGCTTATAAAGCAGCTTGTTAGCTAGTTTGATTACAAGTTTTTCCTCTCGTAAAATCCCTCTCTCAGTCTGACCCAGTGTGTGCATAGCCAAAACCTCCTGATCACCTATATGAGAAATACCATTTTCAGCAAACAGCACCCACTTCTACAAGAAAGCTGACGTACTTAGGCTTTAAAAGAAGGATGGCAGCATGCCTAATTGGGTTGCAAAAGCATTTTTGCCTGGCAAAACATCAGGATGCCCTCAGAGAGACTTTTTGTGATCTTCTTTGCTCAGCTTATATGGGAGGCATTAGGGAATAAAACAAAAACAAAATGACCCAAAGCTGACCTTTACTGAGCAGATATGTGAGTATAACATTATGTAAACATCCCTCCATCCTCATCTCATTTGCATCACTGATTATGGGACTCTTTTAAACCAATAACAAAATTATCAGAAGACATCTGCATAGCCAATGACTCAGACTCATTTATTCTTCCTTGACAGCTCCTTCTGTCAGTCAAATGATGAAGTGCCAGACTCTTGGCAGCCAATAAGATTCTCACTGAGTCTTCTTTAACAAGGTCTATTAAAGGGGAAAGGGGTTAGGCTACTGATTTACTTTCATTTTAGAACCCAATTTATCTTCCAGCTTGTTAGGGCAAAGATTATTCAATTTCTTTCTAATGCTCCTCTCAGAACTGGTGAGCTGGTTGCCCATTTTTTCAGACTACTGAGGTCAGATGTTTGTTAATGCTTTCCCAAGTTTCCCCTGAATCCTTATCAAGCTGCCTGCCTAGGATTTTAAGAAGCCTGAGAGCTCCCTCATGGTCAAGGCCCTGTGTTTTCTTGTCATTAACCAACCAGCCTGGGCCAAACCATTTCCCCTTCTTTGTTCTTTGTTCTCTTTCCTCCTGTTCTTTTCTTCGGCACTGCCATATTCATTTCCTACTGTTTTTCTTATGGAGTCTCACTTGGATTAATAATATTTTCTCATAAAGAAAAAGTACCCAACTGATTAAAAAAAAAGTAAAGAAGAAGGTATTTATTTTCCCTTTCTGCACTTCAGGATAACTTCTTTTTCCAATTCCCGCCTCTTGTTATTTTTCTATTTAGGGTTGCCAGTTTTCCTGCATAACATCATGTGCCAGGAATATGAGCTAACACAACTGAGCATTGCCATGAAGGAGGATCCTTTTTCTCCCTCCCTGATTCAAAACTCCTGTTTCCCTAAGAGAATGGGCTTCTCTATGTTAATTCACTTTTGCCAAGTTACCTTGAGTCTATTCCAAGCAGTCCTTTTGACCCGTGCTTGCGTTTGCTTTTGTGTTACAGCTTTCTGTCTCTTCCATGTGGCCCCAAGCCGCCTTGGTCCGCTTGGTGGTGGTGTCGCCCTCGGGCCGTTTTGGCGGTGGAGAGGGTGACTATTATTACTCACCTTGGCGACGATGGTGGACCTATTCCCTTGCTTCAGGCCGCCTCTTATGGCGACGGCGTCTTCGGACCGCTTGGCTGGCGAAGAAGACGACCGGGAGTCATCTTACCGGAGCAAGGACGACATGGGGCTCCTGCATCGTGTATCATCTTTGGACTGCTTTTGCAGTGACGCCGGTGATTTAGACTACTTTTACTCTGGCCTGCCTATCCTCCTTGCCTTGGACACACTTTTTACCATCTGCCTACCTATCCTCTCCCCTCTCCCTTTGGACTTTCGACATACCTGGGTATCGGCCACGGTGGGAGAGTGGCTGGACTTTTCCATCTGCAACCACATAGAGGTGGGAGCTCTATGGGTTTGCCTACCCAGAGGATATCTGGTCCACCCCCAGGAACGGAGCCTCTACCCGTTGTGAGAGAACGGGCTGCGGCCTGTCTTGGGGGCCACCCAACTGAGTGGCAGTGAAGTTGGGTGGATCCAGGCTTCTGTCATGTTCAATCCTCCCATGGACAACTAAGGGATGCCTATCCTGGACTGTTTGGACTTTTTATACTTATGCGGCAATATACGAGTACGCGTTTGTACGCCCTCAGGGGTGCCCCCCTCTCCTGGGTGCGACCTGCCTCCTTAAATGTTGATGACCTTGATGACGGGCCCGAGTTTTGGGTCTCTGAGAGATGGCTGGGCAGGGGCAGGGGCTATCCATGTAATTCTAGAAAGCCTCTGATTATTTTTTTATCCAAATGTTTTATAAGGTTAGGGAGCGGGGTGGGAGATAGCGGTGGTTTGGCTATGGGGGGTGGCCGATCTACCATGGTTCAGACCAGCCTTGGGTCTGATGGCACGGGGGGAGAACGGGGTGGCGTTGTCGCCGGGGCTCATGAGCGGGTCGTGGGATTATCAATTCCCACGACGGGGAAAGGCAGCAGGCGGATAGACAGGGGGCCGTATCGTTACCGGGAGGGCCGTCCCCGCTATTTGCAAGCGGTGAGGCGCTCCGACCCTCTGCTTCTTCCCCGAGGTTCCGGGAGCAAGGATGTGCAGCCTCCTGAGCTCCGGCTGGTGTACCTGAATGCCAGGTCCGTGGTTAATAAAGCTCCCCTCGTTAGGGATTTAGTTGAGGGTGAGCAGGCGGACCTGGCTTGCATCACGGAGACTTGGTTGGGCCCAGAGGGTGGGGTCCCTTTGGGTGACCTCTGCCCACCAGGCTTCCGGGTGCTGCACCGGCCAAGAGCTCAAGGTAGGGGTGGGGGAGTGGCGGTTATTATTAGGGAGACCTTATGTCCGCGGGAGACCACCGTTTCTCAGATAGTCGGGTGTGAGTCTCTCTTTGTGAGATTTGGTTCGGGGGCGCAGTTGGGTTTGCTGCTGACGTACATTTCGCCTAGTCGTACAGCGGCAGCCCTGCCCGAGCTGCTTGATATCCTCTCAGGGTTGGTGGTTGAGTTTCCCAAACTTATAGTTTTGGGAGACTTCAATCTACCATCCCTGGGAGGCTCATCTGAGCTAGCTCGGGAGTTCATGGCTTCCATGACGGCCATGGACCTGACGCAAGTAATTTCTGAACCAACTCATGAGGGAGGCCACACTCTTGACCTGATTTTTTTATCTAGACGGTGGTTGGATGATCTTGGTGGGGGCTCTCCATTTATTATGCCCCTGTCATGGACCGATCATCATCTCCTGCGGATGGTCTTCCGTTTTGCCACCCCCCGCCGTGGGGATACGGAACCAATTAGATGGTACCGCCCCAGACGCTTAATGGATCCTGATAGATTCCAAGCGGCGCTGGGGTCCCCACCTGCCTCCATTGCTCACAGCTCGGCGGATGCCTTAGTGGAAACCTGGGAAAGGGCAGCCACTGAGGCACTTGACCGGGTTGTACCCTTGCGGCCCCTGACCCGGCGCAGATCCCAGCGAGCTCCATGGTTCTCCGCGGAGCTCCGGGAGATGAAGCGTCGGAAACGGGGCCTAGAGAGCTGTTGGAGGTCGAGCCGATCCGAACCCGACCGGTTGCGGTTAAGAACCTATATTAGGTCTTATCTCGCAGCGATGAGGGTGGCGAGGTGTAATTACTTCTCTACCCTCATTGCGTCCGCAGATAATCGCCCGGCCGCCCTGTTTAGGGTGACTCGCTCGCTCCTTAATCAGGAGGTGAGGGAGGATCCCTTGCAGGGTCGTGCTGAGGAATTTAGTCAACATCTGTCGGATAAAATCGCTCGGATTCGGACCGGTTTGGACTCCAGCTGGGCAGAGTCAGGCGATCAGGACACGGACGGTCTTGTCAATGTTATCTGGGAAGAGTTTGATTCTGTGACCCCTGATGAAGTGGACAGGATTATGGGGAGGCTGAGCTCCTCCACATGTTTGTTGGATCCGTGCCCTTCCTGGCTGGTTTATGCAGCTAGGGAGAGGACACGAGGCTGGCTCCAGGCGGTTATATCTGCTTCTTTGAGTGAGGGTTATTTCCCCTCCATCTTGAAGGAGGCGGTGGTGAGACCTCTCCTCAAGAAGCCTGCCTTGGACCCAGCTGTATTGAACAACTTTCGTCCAGTCTCCAACCTTCGCTTTCTTGCGAAGGTTGTTGAGAGTGTGGTGGCGCATCAGCTCCCTCTGGTCCTGGATGAAGCGGATTATCTGGACCCCTACCAATCGGGTTTCAGGCCCGGGTACAGCACGGAGACGGCATTGGTCGCTCTGGTGAATGATCTCTGGAGGGCTCGGGACAGGGGATATTCCTCTGTCCTAGTCCTATTAGACCTCTCGGCGGCTTTCGATACCATCGACCATGGTATCTTGCTGCGGCGTCTCAGGGGATTGGGAGTGGGAGGCACGGTTCTTCGGTGGTTCTCCTCCTATCTCCTGGGACATTCGCAGTCGGTGTTGGCAGGGGGGCAGAGATTGGCCCCTAGGTCTCTCGTTTGTGGAGTTCCTCAGGGGTCGGTTCTCTCGCCTCTCCTGTTCAACATCTACATGAAACCGCTGGGTGAGATCATTCGTGGTTTTGGAGTTGGGTATCATCAATATGCCGATGATACCCAACTTTTCTTTTCGACCCCAAACCACCCCAGTGATGCCCTCGCTGTGATGTCCCGTTGCCTGGAGGCGGTTCGGGTCTGGATGGGGAGGAACAGACTTCAGCTCAACCCTGACAAGACTGAGTGGCTGTGCATTCCAGCATCCCGGGACATTCAAAATGTTCCATCTCTTTCTATGGGTGGTGAGCTTTTACCCCCCGTGGATAGGGCTCGCAACTTGGGAGTCCTCCTAGATTCACGGCTTACCCTAGAAGATCATGTAGTGGCCGTGACTAGGGGGGCTTTTGCCCAGGTTCGCCTGGTGCGCCAGTTGCGGCCCTATCTGGACCGGGATGCCCTGTGCACGGTCACTCATGCGCTCGTGACCTCTCGCCTTGACTACTGTAATGCTCTCTACATGGGGCTTCCCTTGAAGACCACTCGGAGGCTCCAACTGGTACAGAATGCGGCCGCGAGAGTTGTCTTGGGAGTTTCCCGGTACTCCCATGTTACACCTTTGCTCCGCGAGCTGCATTGGTTACCAGTTGTCTTCCGGGTGAGGTTCAAGGTCTTGGTTATGATCTTTAAGTCCCTACATGGCATGGGTCCGGGGTACCTCGGGGACCACCTGCTGCCGGCTTCAACTCCCCTCCGCCCTGTGCGTTCCCACAGAGAGGGCCTCCTCAGGGTGCCTCCGGTCAGGGAATGCCGACTGGCAGCCCCCAGGGGGAGAGCCTTCTCTGTGGGTGCCCCGGCTTTGTGGAACCAACTGCCGGTGGAGCTCCGGACGGCATCGGACCTCCGAACTTTCCGTCGTGGTCTGAAGACCCATTTGTTTGAATTGGCCGGTCTGGCCTGATGGGGGAGCTGGGTTTTAAATTGTCATTTTAGATTGCATTATTGTTTTTTAATTGGGCACTGATTTAATCTTTGTTTTAACTTTTGTATAGCATTGTATTTTTATTTATATGCCCTGTGAACCGCCCTGAGTCCCCAGGGAGAAGGGCGGTATATAAATTAAATTAAAATAAAAAAAAAATAAATTACTTCTTTGACACAGCAAGATAGCTGTGCATCTTGGATTATTTGGTCTGGCAAAGAAATCTTCATGCTAAATCATTCTTTTTTAATTATTAGCATTTTTCTGCTTTCACTCTCAACAGCAAAAGTCTTTATGTACTCCATTAAAGTGAATTGCTGCTTTAAATCCCCTGCTACTCTCACCTGTCTTTGAACTTGCTCTTTGTTTGTTCCCATTGAACGGAATGAATTTTACCTAGACTGTTTCTCTGGTTAGCCTACAAATTATTACCTGAGGTGACTGAATGTAAAGTTATTGCCTTCTTGCTTTAGATGCCATCACATCACACAAACTATAATATCCTGCCTTGACAGAATTGTTGCTGTGAGACAATTCATGTTTTAGAGAGTCATTGCAGACTCTTTAAAAATCCTGAAAATGTAATAATATAAAGTATTTCCTTGCTGAGATCCCATAAGAGAATACAGTTGCCACAATATCATAATTTCTTACAGGCAGGATTTAAATCAGGTGGTACAGAAATCAGAAATCTAGAAACTGGGCTAGAAACTGGAAAACCATGAGCTGTAATCCTATCTTAGGCGCAAGGCCAGCTGGATGATTTTAGTCACTCTCTCTCAACCCTAATAAGGTGGTAATGACCAACCTCTTTTGAAAAATGTTGCCAGGCAACTTCCAGAAGTCAAGAAAGCTGACTCAAGGACACACAAACACACCCAGGAATCATTTATGGGGATGTGCAAAGCAGTATGTGTGCAAAGTGTTCCTTGTGTGCATTAGCAGCTTCGAGCAGTCTTCCCCTGGGCCAAAAAATGCAGAAATGTTTAGGATTAGAGGATCGGCACACAAGGCAAAGGCACTAATGATGCATGATGGCAAAGTGGAGTTAAAGGTTCTGAGAAGGTACAGGAGGGCAGATGATCAGATGTATATGCTACAATCCTTAATTTGAAGCATGGTGTAGCCAACCAGCCCAGTTTTCCCTGGCCCTGATCCAACTGGTGGGAAGCCAGTTGGATCGACCTCTTTGAGATGAAATGCAGCAGCAACTAAAGGGAGTTAGTGAAAAGTTGCAGGGTCATAGGAAAGAGAGGGGATAAGCACACTGACCTTTTTCCTACAATTATTGTGAGATGGCAAAATTGGGTCTTACAGGTAGTGATTTTCCCAAAGCTAAGAGTTGAGGAAGTGAACAAGGCTCAAAGTAATCTTAGCCTTGAAGTTCTCAAATGAATGCTACACATAATGAAACAATATATCTCATTGGCTAGCTGGTCATATCAACATACAAGAGCCGATCACATCACTCCACACATATCTCAGCATATATTGTCTGTAAGAATCCCAACAGTAGTGTTGTGATTCAGGGTCAGCCTGTGGGTTCGGCATTTGGGTCGGATGATTCAGAGGAGGAGGGGGGTGTTGGAGAGGTTGCTGAGGGGGTTGGAGAGCTTGCTGATGAGAGCCCTCAGCCAGGCCCCTCCCACCTGGTCACAACGCAGACCCAGCTGTGTGAGCCTGACAGCGTGGATGAAGATGACCCACAGCTGGCCCTGTTCAAGGACGCCCAACGCAGGAGGCAGTCAATCAGGAGTAAACAGAGGAAGGCAATGGGGCACCTTGGAAGGAGGCAGAGAGAAGCCATGCCCTGAACTGTATAAAAGGGGAATGCGTGGGAGGGCTGGTTTGCTGAAGGCAACCATTTGAATAGTTCCTGTTTCATGGTTCGTGTTTGCTCTCTTTGCTCTGTTTATGTTTTTATGTTAATAAATTTGGCAGGCTTAGTTCCAGCCTCTTGCCTTCTTGTAAAAGGGGTTGTCCCTGCCTTATCTGCAGGGCCGGTAGCAGGCTGGTACAGAACAAGTAGCAGAAGAGCAGAGAATCTCTGAAATGCACCAGAAACATCTTCAAAACATGCACTCATCTAGATTTACATTCTACTTGAGTGGAGTGATTCCACTGAGGTTTCATTGAATTTCACAATTGAGTTAATACCTTATACGCCCCAATAAACTACCCTAGGAGTTGCCAGGGTACTTAAGTATGATCTTTTAAAGTTTATTTCAATATTGTACTCAAAAACTGTTCTTCAATGGTTTGTAATCGTACTGGAATGTGGCATTAAGTGGGGTGCCACATGCATACCCATGGGCCCTAAACATTTTTATTAGACTTGACTGAAGAGGTGGAAGGAACACTCGTCACAGTTGCTGATGGCACAAAATTTTAATGGGACAGCTATGGCAGGAGTAAAATTTAAAATTCTACTGGTATGTTAGTGAAATATGCTGAAAGTAAGAATGTAAAATTTAACCAAGATGAATTCAAAGTTCTTCCATAAAGAAATGAAATGTACAGATATTCAATGGAGGACAGATGATTTGGCAGTAATACATGTACCAATAGAAGAAAACAGGACTAACAGGTGAGAAAAAGAACAAAGAGAACCAAAAGAAGAGAACCAAGAAAACCAAAACATGCAAAAAAGCTTAGAGAACATCAAGGACAACACAATAATACCCATGACAAAGACCAGGGGTCTTCAAACTTGGCCCTTTTATGACTTGTGGACTTCAACTCCCAGAATTCCTCAGCCAGCAAAGCTGGGAGTTGAAGTCCACAAGTCATAAAAGGGCCAAGTTTGAAGACCCCTGACAAAGATCTTAGAAAAATAAATGATTACAGCATTGATATTTGCAAAAAAAAAAGGCAAAAGCTACTTTAGGTTACATCAGCAGATGTACAAATTACAAATCAAAGAAAATAATAATTCCATTTTACCATGTACCAAGTATATTCTGACTCACATGTTATGTCAGTTATAGACACATATTTTTAAATGGATTCTGACTGATTGCAACAGGTTCAGGACAATGAAGAAGAAATAGATAATGGATCAATTCAGGAAAAGAATCTACTAATTATCTATGGAGATTATGCTGTATTTTTTTGATGTACATATAGATGTAGACTGATGTAGACTTTTGTGGATGTTCTTGTGCTGAATTTGATAGAGACTTTCCCAATGACTTTTAATAACTTATCTGGCATTTACGGTACAGAAGGAACTCAGAGGTTTACCTAGAGAATTGAATTGAGGCAGAAAAGGTGCAGTAAAGTCAGAATTTCTGAACTGGGTGTTTGCTTTCATTTTCTGCCTTAATTATTCTGTTAGCACCTGCATAATGTGTTAGTAGAACAACTTCTTGTACTTACCTCGTAACATTATATTGAATGCAACCCTTTGATTTGTGAGTGACTCTGTTCCTGGATAATTATTCTTTTAGCCTGAGTCCATCGTCTCTAAGAAGAAATCATTAAGATTCATTATTCTACCTGATTAATGATTCCATGAGATTTTCTACCTGATTAATGATTCTGTGAGGTCGACATGACTATCAAAACGTGCTGATGTCACAACTGCAGGATTCGGTATGCATTTCTTATGAAACCTCAGTTATCAGAGGAATCTGTGTGGCCATTTGGCCTGTGCTTCAGCTGCCAGTTTGATGTTTTTAATCTCTGCTGTTCATTTGTGAATTGCAAGCATTCTCTTTTATTTTCTTTTTTATGCCACTTAGATGCTGAAAACAAAGCTTAAATTGCCAGGATGCAAAGCAATGCTTATTAAGCAAAATAGGTATATGCTTAAGGCACTCAAGAAGGGAATAGGACAGAGAATCCTTTCCCCGCCTCCATTTTAAACCCTTAACTCTTTCACTTCATGTTTGCCTTTAGTATTCAATATATTTTTTATTTTCATTTTTCCTTATAACATCATTATTAAATAAGGCATTAAAAAGCATTTAATATTTGCATTTTAATTGCCCTAAGGTAAAGGTAAAGGTAAAGGTTCCCCTGCACATGCATGCTAGTCGTTTCCGACTCTTGGGGTTCATCTCCGTTTCAAAGCTGAAGAGCCAGCACTTGTCCAAGGACGTCTCAGTGGTCATGTGGCCAGCATGACTAGACGCCAAAGGCACACAGAACACTGTTACCTTCCCACCATAGTGGTCCCTATTTTTCTACTTGCATTTTTATGTGCTTTCGATAATTTGGTCATATTGCTTACTGCTATTTGCTGATAAATAAATATTTGCTGATAAATAAATATTGTTTATACTAAATATTATATTTATTATAACTATAATGCCCAGCCTGAGAGATGACCCACAAGAAAATTGATTTTTTAATCTCTTATGTCATCATCAACACTGCATTGCCAAATGTCAGGCAACGGCCAGCTGCCAGACAACCAGTTCTTTGAGGATTCAGCAGCAATAAGCACACCAGTAAGTAAGGAGATTTTAAGTTTTATTATTAACTTTGGCAGAGAGATTTAAACAGAAGCAAAAAAAAGCACATGCAAGATGATAAGAAATCTCCAGTCAGCTCCTGGGAGGCCCAATGGCATTCTCCTAGCTCAGAGACTCCGAATTGGACAAGTTACACAGCACTTGGAGTTAAGTCTGTGTCAGAGCTCCTAGCTCAAAGGGCAATACTAGGGTTTTATCAAAACCTGTACCAAAACCTCATGACCCTGTTTCTATGGTAACAAGGTTGAGGACCTGACTTTGACTGGATGGTGCATCTGTTTATCATGCAAACAGACTGAACCTTGGGATAGAGCCTGAGAACTATATAGATAAGCTGGTGCCATCCTAAATAATCTTAAGGTTTTTCTACAGCTGAGTGAGAATTCTCCTCTTTATTTATGAAGCCAGAATGGAAAAACAAGCAAGTTAGACATTAAGCAAGCAAGCTACAGTTCAGAATGAACTTTAAACTTCTAGAATATTCCTAGCAGGAAAGAAAAATCAAAAGATGTCACTATACTTCTCAAAATACAATGCTCCTCTGCAATACTGTTAGTGAATCTGTTAAACCTTGATCTCAAGATTAGCTACAGAGCTTGTTGTCTAAACTTCTTTTTTTTCCTTTATCCTGGGAGAAAATTGTTGACTGGAAGAAAACTTGTTGGATGAGGAATCACATTTTTAGAATTCCAAGGTCTCCCAGGCCTTTCAAATACTGTACTCTAAATTGATTTAAATGCTGCTCAACTTTACTGCTTTGCTATTCTTTTATAACTTGTTTAATGAGAGTATTAATATTATTCTTTCTGTCAACTGTATGTAATGTAAAAGTTCTTGAACAACAAAAAAAAAGTACCTATTACCTGATTCAATTTAACACAGATTCATCCTCATAGCTAAATATGATTGTTCTGTTAATGTTATGATAAATACTAAAAACGTGAATTCCCATCAATGTAACCTGAATGACTTCTAATGCAGCTTCTTCTCCATACACCCATGATTCCTGGATTTGCTTTCCTAGTTGGCAGATACAATCATGACAAGGACTGGGCAGAGCTTTAAGGGATCCTTCACTTTGATGATGATTGAAACAGATGCTCTTTGAAGTGGTACCCCAGAACGAAGTGCTTGCAGTGACTTTGTCCTTTTGGGCCACTTCTGGTTGAACAATGTGACTGACTTGGTGACTGGAATATGTTCACTGTGTTTGGACTTGAGTCAGTAAAATAAATTTGTTTTTGAGTGGACGCTTAACCTCAAATCAGATTGTGGTGGTTCAGCTTGATGACAGCTTTGGTTGAGCCTAATAATGATTAGAATGTATTGAAGCAGAGCAAGCTACAATTCTCATGGAGGGGAAAAAATGAAACCAGGCATATATCTTTTATACAAACTATTTTAAAGAATATTGGAAAGTTATCTGAATGTCATTTTCCTTTCTGTAGAATCGTGTTCAGATGAAGAACACTACAAATAAAAAGAGGTATCCCAAGAGCTAGACCCTCTTCCTCTGCATAACAGAAAGGAATCTCCATGTCCCTGCCAAGGAATCGGTATGGAGCCCTTTTCATCCAACCCCTGGGAACTCCACAAATTGAGCGTCAGAAGATGAAAAAAGTAAAGAAGAATGTAGCTAAGCTGGGAGATAGCTAAACCAACAGATTACTTGTAAGGGAAACCTATTGAGGGAAATTACCACTAATCAAGGCTAGCTATGCTCAGAGGCAAGATCAGAGGCTGCTGGTATTTGAGATAAAGTTAACCTCAATAAAGTTGCTGGAACAATGTTAGTCTAGGAAAGCCCTCCATGGCTATCAATTTGTCAGATTCTTTCCCTTTAATTTATTTTCTGACTTCCCATTTTTGTCTACTCTTTCTGATACTGTTATCCCACTTGCTTTGCCATGCACGGAATTTGAACTGAATTTATAATCACAAGTTTAGTGGATGGATATATTATAGTAGTAACCCGGTTATGAGCTACTGTTCATGAGGCCAAGATATTGGGGCTATAGAGGCAATCTGCTTGGCCATAAGATCAGGCACTTGATTTCATTTCATTTCATTTTACTTTTAAAAAATAAAGCCAATCTCTTCTGAATTGTCAATGCATCTGGAGATTTCCTATGGATATTCAAATGCTATAAGGCAATTTTCACATGCAGCCAAAACAGTACCTTTGCCGTTATTATTCTTTGCTGCAGCAAAATTTGATTATTCAGTCAAAATGGATTTGATCAAATGTGATTTATCATATTCATTTTTTTCCAGCTGAAGTTGCTCTGTTTCCATAAACTCTACTTTTAAAAGAGCACTGTCACACATTTCATTGGTAGTGTCAGAGAAAAGTATACAAAATCATTATTTACTATCTCTGCAATTTCTCTGTCTGTTATTTGTAACTTTTCCTCTTCAATTCTCTATGCTTTTACATTTCTTTACCTAAAGAATGTAAAAAAACAGTTTGATCCATGTTCATTTTGCAATTTTCACTTGCTTTATATGGTTGTAAACTGCCAAATTTTCTTATTTCCTTCATGATTTGCTATTGCAGTCAACTATTTGAGTGTTACTTCTTTTCGTTCCATTTTTACATGTGATGGCTTTTGTTTACTTGGTATCTCAAATGTCTCAATTTTACTCATCTTAGTCACATAGATTTTGTTGAAATTTATCCTGATTATTCCTTCCAAAAGAGAACCAAATTGATTGTTACAATCCATGTCTCCAGCATTAATCCATTTTGATTATATGAATGTATGGGTCAATGGATGGATGGATGGATGGATGGATGGATGGATGGATAGAGGGAAAAAGTATATTATTTAACTGAAGCTTTATCTATTTTAAATATCTCTCTGTATTTTAGTATATTCCTTTTTTCACAGCTCATTGAAGTCACAAGACAAATTGCTGCTAGTTCACCTTTCACAAATCTTACGCTTCCTTAAAAGCTCTAATCTATGAAATTATCCTACTGAGTGGAGGCATTGTTTCTAGAAGATGAAACTAGATATATTACTCTGTTTAAACTCACTGGTGGCTTCATATTATATGTTTAAGTTCCTTAAATTCAGTGTTACTATCTTATGCAGACATGAATACTCAATAAACACTGAGACATGAGAGACTTAGACTACCCATATATTTCTGGATTTTTTCAGAGTTTAAATTAGTATGTACAACTGTGTTGTACAAACATTAAAAAGAAGGTCCCCATGTTGGTTTAGTTCACTTTCAGTTACTTGTCCTTGGACAATAGCAATAGCCTTTAGACATATACCACTTCATAGTGCTTTACAGCACTCACTAAGCAGTTTAAAGAATCAGCATATTGCTACCAACAATCTGGGTTCTCAATTTACTGATCTCAGAAGAATAGAAGGCTAAGTCAACATTGAGCCAGTGAGTATCAAACTCCTGGCAGTGAACTGAATTAGCCTACCATACTGCATTCTGACCACTGCACTACCATTGGTCCCGTATCTATAGAACAGGGGTTTTCTAAATAGCTTAGGTAATATTTAAGTTATCTCTGGAAATTCTCAGTTATCCAGGCCATGATTGTCCCAAAGTTGCTTTTTCAAAAGGCAACTGAACTTTCTTTGCTTTTTCCTTGAAGTATTTCACTTCTCATCCAAGAAGCTTACTCAGTTCTTCTGGATCTTTTGAAAAAGCACCTTTGGGATAAGATATCTAGAAGACCCCTTTTTTATGGATACCATAGATTATCTTTATTTCTTGCAGACGGACAGAAAAATTGAAAGCAAAGCATAAATGATAGTTCAAAAGCATAACTCTCCACAATATATGCCAATGGTATCACCAAATATCGTAGGCTATCATTGAGTTTTATTGAATTCTTCTCTCCAATTATTTTTGAAAAACAACTAGCAATCTTTACAAAATAGGTTGGGATATCAGTGAAGATGTCTGCTTCCAGTGTAAGTGGGACAGCTTCACACTGCTGATTTTCTGCCACTGTTTTATTTTGTAAACAACAGATTTGGGTGAACAAATACCGCAATCAACTGTTCACAATACTGAATGTACAAATGTCGTGTCTGGGTGACAAATCATTTGATGTCTTCTCAAATAATTGTATATAAGCTTGCCTTCAGTTGTGAAATATTTGCCACTGTTTGCACGGCTAGACAATGTGGAAGTCTAGAAATAGATGGATTTGTTGCTCTGGGTTTCTTTTTAGTATCACTTAAAAAAAATCCCTTAGATTCAACATTGGCAGAGCATTGGGAGAATCAAGGATGGTAACAAGACAAAATAGCAACAGCAATGGTTACTTGGTTTTCACAACATATTTCATATTGTATTCTTTGTCTTCTTTGCTGACCTTTTGCCAGCATTTGGGGCAGGGAAGTAATTGCTATCATTTCCTGTTGTTCTCTTCCATTTGAAATAAAATTTTGACTTTTTATAAAGTCTGTACATATTTTGTGTATTTTTGTGCTCATTTTTTTTCCTAATACAGACATTTTGCATGTAGATTTCCTATATGTGTTTTCTTTCAAGCAATTTTATTCTAATCTAATACACTAAAAATACATAATTTATCTGGAGAACTTCATTTCCAACTTTGAGAAGTTCAAATATGGAAACATAACCACATTGCCTTTTATATATTAATAATTTCTGAATACAAGCTAAACAAAACATTTCCTCAATCTTAGGGGAGTATTTTTGTTGTGAAAATGTATTTACCTGTATCAACATCCAAATGCCCAGTTTTTGTCAATTAAATGATACTTTAAATTATGGAAATAGATTCGGCAGCCATGAATTAGGTTATATTCCAGATATAACCTGGTCACGAGAACTGGGCTGTCTCCAGATTCAGAGAGAATTGTCTGAATTGACTCAGATCAGTTACGGGGCCATATAAGTTTATTTCAGGTCTTGGAACCTGCTATATCCTTGCATTTGGATTTTTAAAAAGCAGCTGCTGACAGTTCTTCTTTGTTTGGAAGAATCAGATAAAATCTGAAAACAAGATGCTCATTTCTCCTTGCTAAAAGTCAACAACAATCACACCTTCAAAGTAGACAACCAAATTCATGCATCCCAATATGATTTTTATTATAAAGATATTGTATTCTTTCCCCAAGATTATAATTACAATAGTAAAAATTATACAAAGTAAAAGAATGCATAGATACCGTAGTTTCCGGTGTATAAGACGACTTTTTAACCCATGAAAATCTTCTCAAAAGTCAGGGGTCGTCTTATACACCGGGTGCTGAAACTTTAGGGACAGGGCTGGCTGGAAAACCTGGAGCGGATCTCCCATTTAGTCTGCACAGGGAAAGTGGGACCAATTGGAGAAGAAGCTGCAGTCTGTGATTTTTTACAGGCTGGGGTCTGGGCGTCTTTCCTTCTAAAGTTGAAGAGCAGCTGTCTGCTCTATCCCAACTTGAAAGGCAGGTGGGGAATGCAGCAGTCAGATCAGCTGCTTAGCTCTAAGGCCACATTTGACTCAGGAACTGGGCGGGCTGGCTGGAAAACCTGGAGCGGATCTCCCATTTGGTCTTTTTTTAAAATCCCATTTATATCCTGCCCTTCTCCGAAGACTCAGGGCGGCTTACAATTTAAAGCACAAATCAATGTGCTTAGCAATAGCCTTCATTCTATGTACATGCCTGCTTGTTAGGGCTTTCACACACACACCCAAGCAGCATTATTAAAAAGTCAGCTTATTGTCCCCAACAATCTGGGTCCTCATTTTACCTACCTCGGAAGGATGGAAGGATGAGTCAACCTTGAGCCTGATGGGATGCGAACCTGCACTAATTGCAGGCATCTGGTGTTACTTAAGGCTCTGCGCAGGGAATGCTTTAGAGTGAATTAGGAAAAGTGAAAAAGTGAATTAGGAAAATAGGGAACTGTTGCTGGAATTGGGTATGTGTAGCTTAACGAAGAGAAGGGTGAGGGGTGACATGATAGCAGTGATCCAATATTTCAGGGGCTGCCACAAAGAAGAGGGAGCCAAGCTATTCTCCAAAGCACCTGAAAGCAGGACAAGAAGCAATGGATGGAAAGTAGTCAAGCAGAGAAGCAACCTAGAACTAAGGAGAAACTTCCTGACAGTTAGAACAATTAGCCAGTGGAACAACCTGCCTCCAGAAGTGGTGAATGCTCCAACACTGGAAGTTTTTAAGAAGAGACTGGACAGCCATTTGTCTGAAATGGTATAGGGTTTCCTGCCTGAGCAGGGGGTTGGACTAGATGACCTCCAAGGTCCCTTCCAACTTATGATGATGATGACGATGATAATGAAGATGTTTGATCCACTTGCACTGTTTTATGTTTACATGTTTGATGACAAACAGCCTTATGTTTATAAGTGACAGTTTTCCTACTAAGTACCTGCATGTCATAATCCTTTGAATTAGAATTACCATATTAAAATCAAATCTGATGTTTTTTAATTTTTATTTGGTGTGCATTGGAAGAGGGGTAGTCTTATACGGCGAGTATAGCCCAAACCCTATAATTTAACAGGAAATGTAGGGGTTGTGTTATACGCCCAGTCGTCTTATACACTGGAAAATATGGTAGATAGATAGATAGATAGATAGATAGATAGATAGATAGATAGATAGATAGATAGATAGATAGATAGATAGATAGATAGATGGATGGATGGATGGATGGATGGATGGATGGATGGATGGATGGATGGATGGATGGATAGATAGATAGATAGATAGATAGATAGATAGATAGATAGATAGATAGATAGATAGAAATGAAAGAATGAAAGAGAAAGAAAGAAAGAAAGAAAGAAAGAAAGAAAGAAAGAAAGAAAGAAAGAAAGAAAGAAAGAAAGAAAGAAAGAAAGAAAGAAAGAAAACACATTAATCTCAGATAGTTTGGCCTCAAGAAAAAAACAAGCATAGCCCTTTTTCTCCAATATAGTATCCATGCAGAAATCGAAGACTGTTTTCTAGCCAAACATCATCAAGACAAATATTTTGTTCCCTGGTAGCATATCATTGTTCAATTATAGGATACTGAGTACCAAAAAATCCAAATATATTATGAACTCTGTATGATACAAAGGCACTGTCAGGCCCTGATTGATTCTGACAGCTTGCAATTAATCAAGTTCATTTGCAATTCCATCTCTTTAGCCAGTCTCAAAGCTTTCTGTGTCACAAGACTTACTTTCAATTAGTAAGAAGGCTGACACAAAAAGAATTAATTATAAAACTGGCAATGCTCATTTAAGTCCTCATAGTGCAGCAATTACTTTACATTAAATGTGAAGAAACTGGAGAGATGCAGTTGTCTAATATAGTTCAACCCAGATCAAAAAGATAATACAAAGTATATTAATGTACAGTGTATATCACACTTTAATTACCAAACATATGAATAAAAAAGTGTTTGCCTAAGACATATGTTAACGTGTCAAAAGATTTGGGAAAGCTGAAGGATTGGTTCACTTAGCATGATGGAAATGTCCCCAATCTCCAAAATAATATATGATTATTGATAAACTTGCAGTTTTCTAAAATAATAATTGAAGTTACTGTCATTTCTCTCCTTCTAAATGAATATGTGATGTACAAAATATTTGAAATAAAGAATTTAAAATTATAAAACATTAAGTGGCAGTACAGAAATAACATTACTTAACTACTGGAACTGAAGTAATTTTGAAGTCCAAATTAAATGTAATTTAATTTAATTATACAACTTGAATTCTATATTAGTAGTAAATTCCAAACTGTTTTCCAGATTTTCAGAACATATTTAATCTTGGCCAGTAAGAGGGTCACTGAGTAACTATCTGGAACACAATAATGTTGCATCCCTAAGGATGGACAGATAAAGATGGAGATGGATATAGTCTGGGATCCATGTGGAGCTAATTGAGAAAAGAGCTATCTTTAAGGGGTATGCTTGTGTGAAACAACACAGATTCACTTTGAAGAAGTTGTTCTGATTATGGAGCTGATTTACTTTATGAAAGCAAGAAAGCCACTCAATCTGCCTAAGTGAAGGAACCCTAAATTATTTTGGTGATTTATGCAGCCCTTAAAAAAGGTCACAGGCCTAAACGTGAATAAATAGTATTTGGTTGTATAAATAAAAAGAAAATTTAAAAAAATGAGCAGTTGAAACATTAATCTGAGGATGGGCCGAGGAGTTTAGTCAGCATCTGCTGGACAAAATCGCTCAGATCCGGACCAGTCTGGACTCCGACTGGGCAGTATCTGACGAGGGGGAAGCGACAGGTCTGGCTGACATTATTTGGGAGGAATTTGACCCTGTGACTCTGGATGAAGTGGACAGGATCATGGGTAGATTAAGTGCCGCCACGTGTTTGTTGGACCCGTGTCCCTCCTGGCTAGTTTATGCAGCTCGGGAGGTCACATAAGGCTGGCTCCAGGAAGTGATTAATGCTTCTTTGAGTGAGGGGTGCTTCCCTGCTGCTTTGAAGGAGGCAGTGGTGAGGCCCCTCCTCAAGAAACCTGCCTTGGACCCAGCTATTTTGAATAATTTTCATCCTGTCTCCAACCTTTGCTTTCTCGCAAAGGTTGTTGAGAGCGTGGTGGCACGGCAGCTCCCACTGGTCCTGGAGGAAACTGAGTATCTGGATCTGTACCAATTGGGTTTCAGGCCTGGGCACAGCACAGAAATGGCATTGGTCATGCTGGTGGATGATCTTTGGCAGGCCCGGGATAGGGGTTATTCCTCTGTTCTGGTCCTATTAGACCTCTCAGCGGCTTTTGATACCATTGACCATGGTATCCTGCTGCGACGTCTCGGGGGGGTTGGGAGTGGGAGGTGTTAATGAATTTGTTGTGCAGAGGTCTCCTTGTGCTACCAAAGAGTTGCACAGACAAGAAAGGGTACTGAGAGCAGTAAGAGTCACACACAGAAGTACACTGAGTTGTAAAAGCAAAAATTATTTTACTATGAGGTGGTGTAAAAACAAAAATCCTAGCTTCCTCTTATGGCCATGAGAACACTTACACACCCATTGGCCAATTAACTTCTTAAAGTCATAACATTATGGTTAATATATTTTCTTTTTTTTTATTAAAGAGTTTTACAAAAACAAAATTTTATAATATATCCCCAAATCCCTTCCACCCCAAACCCACCCACTTCCCCCCCACTTCCCAGAGCTAAATACAGGATTATAGTTACAATAATCATATTCTAAATAAAAATTATGCATAATATACAATTAACCAAATTCATAATGCGCTTTAACTCTCTTTTAACATAACTACAAACAACGTACCAATAACAATATCCCACTAAAATCTACTCATAAGCTAAATGGTACTTTTTAGTCCTATATTTGTTTTGAATATAATTTATCCATCTCCTCCAAACTGAAATATATCTTTCCTGTGAATGATCCTTCAGATAAGCAATGGTTAATATATTTTCAACCCAACATTGTAGGCTAACACCATATGCCTAACAGGAGGCACCATTCTACGGTGGTTCTCCTCCTACCTCTCGGGCCATTCACAGATGGTGTTGGCAGGGGGGCAGAGGTCAACCCTGAGGCCCCTTGATTGTGGGGTGCCCCAAGGGTCGTCCTCTCTCCCCTCCTGTTCAACATCTATATGAAGCCACTGGGTGAGATCATCCATGGTTTTGGGGTAAGGTATCATCAATATGCTGATGATACCCAGCTTTTCATCTCTACCCCAAAACAACCCAGTGATGCCCTCAACGTGATGTCCCGTTGCCTGGAAGTGGTACAAATCTGGATGGGGAAGAACAGGCTCCAACTCAACCCGGCCAAGACCGAGTGGCTTTACGTATTGGCATCTCGTGTAGTCCAGGATATTCCATCTTTGGTTATGGGGGAGAGGTGTTACCTCCCGTTGATAGGGCACGCAACTTAGGTGTCCTCCTGGATGCATGACTCAGTTTAGAAGATCATATTGGAGTTGTGGCCAGGGGGGCATTTGCCCAGGTTCGCCTGGTGCACCAGTTGTGCCCCTATCTGGACAGAGATGCTTTACATATGGTCACTCATGCGCTCGTTACCTCCCATGTTGATTACTGCAATGCTGTCTACATGGGGCTGCCCTTGAAGACCACCCGAAGACTTCAGCTGGTGCAGAATGCGGCCGCACAGGTTGTGATGGGAGTATCCTGATACTCCCATATTACACCTCCCTGCGTGAGCTGCATTGGTTACCGGTTGCCCTCCGGGTGAGATTTAAGGTGCTGGTTCTTACCTATAAAGCCCTACATGGCTTAGGCCTGGGATACCTGCAGGACCGTCTGCTGCCAGGAACGACCTCCCATTGCCCTGTGCACTCACACAGGGAGGGCCTCCTCAGGGTGCCGTCGGCCAGACAATTTCAGCTGGCAACCCCCAAGGGGAAGGCCTTCTCTGTGGGGGCACCTGCCCTGTGGAATCAGCTTCCCCTGGAGCTCCGGATGACCCCAGATCTCCGGTCCTTTCATTGTGACCTTAAGACATTTCTTTTCCAAAAGGCCGACCTGGACTGAAGATAAGGGGTTTTTAATATGGTTTTAAGGTTTTATTGGTTGTAGTTGGGGCTATAGATACGTCTAGTTTAATTTTTAATATTTGTATTTTTACTTGTATTTTACTGTTGTTAGCCGCCCTGAGTCCTTCGGGAGATAGGGTGGCATATAAGTCCCAATAAATAAATAAATAAATAAATAAATAAATAAATAAATAAATAAATAAATAAATAAATAAATAAATAAATAAATAAATAATCCAAAGTTAAGTATTTCTGAGTAATCTTGATATACACTAAAATACATTCTCAATTTTCTCCAGTTGAAATCAATGGGCTACTAACAATGCTTAATATGAGCTGGAAAATGCTTGTTATTGATTCCTATTTGTCAGAAGTCCAAATGTCTTTAGATCAAAATGCAAGGTAAACTAGACAAAGATAGCATGTCTTTTTGAATACAGGAAGACTAAAGACTGCATTACATGATCAAAAATGTCATTCCAACAATCCGGAAAGTCTGATTGTTGGTAAATGTAATTTCATACCAAATCCATCTGGATAGTGACCATGACATTTTCTCTTTTCTTTTCATATAGAATTGCCAATTGACGGTACATGAATATATCGCCAGCTTAACAGATACAATAGTTGCTGTATAAAGAGAATATTCACACTTAATTTCAATTGTTTGACTTGCATGAAGCCACTCTTCTTGAAATTCTCTTGATCATCCCTTCCTCTTAAATACAATGTGCTTGGAACATGCCGATTGCCTCTCGCTAAGTTATCAATATATATTTTTTTCAATTCAAAGACAGAAACACCACAAATAGTTAAACGGTAAATATATGATTTCATGAGATGGTTGTACCTAAATTTGATAGATAGATGATGATGATAGATAGATAGATAGATAGATAGATAGATAGATAGATAGATAGATAGATAGATAGATAGATAGACAAATATATAAATAAATATAATATTGCATGAAAATATTTTGTTGTCTATCAGATTATATCCAATAATCACTATTTCTCTATTCATTTTCATTTGCTGCTAGTCCATTAAACAATAGTTAACACTAATTTTAATACAACATTGTCATTTACAGGCCTTCTCGTGTTCATTAACACTTTTTACTTTATCATAATGAGGCACTAAAGACTAATCAAGCAAATAAGTTTTCCCCAAAGAAAAATAAATTGTTAATCCATGTAAACCAATTTTAAATAGTGGGTATAAAGTACTTAGTTTCTGCAATAGGTATTATCTTGAGAAACAGAAACAGAATGAATTCATAAAACCAAAATGTTTTAAATAGGAGATTGATGATATAAAATAGGCAATGTCTGTTAAATGTTATATTTCTCAATCTAGAGCAGGTTCACAATCAGGAATTTTTCCAAGAGTGTGAATGACCTACTTCCTTTTATGCCCATTGACACACATTTACAACTTTATATGGGTGTGTTAGCAGAACAGCTTCCCAGAGGAAATCAGCAAAAAGAGCAAACTCATCATATATTGCAAGTTTTCTTCAAGACTGTAAGGAGGTCTTGTAATTTGCCAATTACCAGTGTTATATTTCATCACAATTTCCTTTCTCCAATATTTTCTTTTAGGGCTAATTGTATTCTGACCAATAAAGGTTAAATCAATTTTCTAAGTAAATGTTCTCAGTAAACTATATACCCTTAGAAGAAAACAAATCAAAGTATGCACCCACAAAACACACTAATTCGAAACACCCTTTGGAGGGTGAGGACATATTTAAAAAAAGGGCTTTTTTCTTATGTTCTTCAAATATCAGCATTTTTTTCTTTCTTTCAATGTTCGTTACTGGCTTTCTGTACATATAGTTTCTAAAGTGTATATGTTAACAGGACAAGTGGAATTATGAAAAGTTTTCAACTAACCAACCAACCTATCCTAATCATTATAACACTGTATAATCCTCATGGAAGTCGGCAGGTCAAATTCCATTGCATGTTATTTTCTATAATAATTTCTCTAATTCAGATACCCAGTTAAAAAGATAACATAACAAGAGTTGTATTGAAATACACCAAAGTTTTACCTGGCCTAGAATTGTAATCTCACAATGACCAACTAAATACCAAATTGTGATACCACACTGACCAATCAGAAATCAAGTGTATTTTTAATCTTGTCACTTTTGTATTGTAATATTGTTTTAATTGCCTTGTGAACCACCCTGGGTCCTACGGGAGAAGGGTGGTATATAAGTTCAATTAATAATAATAATAATAATAATAATGATAATGATAATGATAATAATAATAATAATAATAATAATAATAATAATAATAATAATAATAATAATAATAATAATAATACACCTAGAAAGTAATATCAAGAGGCCTATTGTTGGTTCAAGGATTTACCTTATTTAATTCTGCATCCATATTTATCTTCTTCCTTCTTCCTCTCTCTTTTTGTGCCTAGTCTTACCATAGGTAATAGCATAAACCACAGAGAGACTTCCAAGCGTTTGGACCTTCAATTTCCAGCAACGTCAACTAGAATGGCCAGTGGTAAGGGACTGCTGGAATTGAAAATATAACTGGAGTAGAACATTAGTTGTGTCCCTCCATAACACCAACACTTGGATTAATTCAGAACTTTGATCTTTGCTGTAATGATCAGCTTCTTTGCATAGGGTGGGAAACTTTATGTTTATATCCTATTAAGGTCTATTATGTAAATTCAAGCTTTCATATACCAAGTGTATTTCACTGTTGATTAGATGGCAAGAAGATAATCTTTCTATTATGGACCTGCTCCATGTGATGAGTTCTATATGACAACACAATCTGAATAACAAAGTTCCACTTCAATATAGGTTTTCTAGTTCTGAGCTCAAATTCTTAAACATTGGAGGACCTTTATCTGGAAGGCTTTATTTCTTTAATCCAAGATAAATGAATGGCATTATTAAAAATGCCTTTTCCAAATCTTTAGTATTCAGTTGAGACAACCGCTTTCAGAATACCTAGTCCGTGTTTGCTATGTTGGCTCGGAATATTGTATGTGGTTCTCTCATATGTTTGGATGTGCATGTCCTTAAAAATGGTCAAAAAAGAGAATATTACACCTCTATTGTGTACTTTAGCCTCGCATAGTATTTTTGAATTCAGCCACTCTTCTTTTCACATAAATGTCAAATCAAAGGGAGTAAGCATAAATTAATATTTCAAAGAGAAATATTAAGTGAAATTGGCATTGTGCTCGTAATTAGCATTAGATTCCCCCAAGGTCTGTGAAAGAACTGAAACATTCCATTGGGACAATTCAGCCAGATGAACACTGGCTTTGTACTAATTATTAATGAGCGGAAAGAGAAGGGGAAGAAAAATTCCCAAATACCTAATATGCTTTTTAACTATACAGAATACATTTTGTGTATAAATTTTGTATACCTAATGAGCAGGGAGCCTATTATCCATCTTCCTTTGCAATCAAATGGGTTATATGGTTCTCAGTCTTTGTCCAATCAAGCCTAACAAAATCAAAAGGGGAAAAAATTGTCATGCTTCAGTTCCTAAATGCACTGCCAAGTACACTTTAAAAAAAATAGAAAAAAATGTATTCTGATTTACTGCAAAGTGGCTTACTGTTAGCATTGAAAATTACGTCCTTTAAAATAAAACTTTTATTAACTTACAGATAATAAGTTCTGACTAGATGATATTGTTCCATATTTATTTACTAAAGGTAGCCAAATTTCCTATACATTTTAATTAATGGTACATTAGCCCAGTGGTGGAATTCAGCCAGTTCACACGACTTCAGCAGAATCGGTAGATAATTTTTTGTTGTCCAGGCCCAGAATGGACTTCCAGAAGTAGCTTCCACACAGAGAACCAGTTGTTCACATATTTGAATCCCACCAATGCACTAGCCCTTTCTTCATTTTTGAAAGGTAAAACTACACACGAGTGCAAAAGGGATAACAGGTGAATATAATTTGCAGAAACTATTTTGAACACAGAACCAATTTTAATGGGTATAAATATGGCTTTAAAACTGAACAAAAGCGGTTTTATAACGATTGATAGAACAACTTATGACTTATTCTGTTTTTTTTTCTTTTCTTAAAATACATGTGTTTGGATTCTGAGATTGAATTCATATAATTTGTTACTGGGCCTCCCACAACTTGTAGAAACAGCCCTAGTCCTTTCTTCACCACTATAGGTGAGATTTTGGATAAGGCATAGATAAAAAGGGAAAAACACTTGATCTGAAGCAGCAAAACTCTTCTATTCCTACTTTCTTCAGCTTCCAGGAGAGTTTAGAACAACCTTTCAATTCATCTAAAATATTTCCTTCCTGTTGTGTGCAGTAATTTAATTCTGTAATTCTGTTTAACTTCACAGTCCTGCATCTCATTTCTCTCTATTCCTTCTTGCTGCCTATCAGTTCTTTAATCAGTTGTCTAATACTTTTAATTTAATATGTTTGATTTCTCCTTCAGGGGTTTGTTATTTTACAAAATGTCATACCAAAATTTATAGGTTTATGATATAATCTTGCAACATTTACTAAATGGTGACAATTTTAAATTATTTATAAAAAGATTTTTTCTTCCTAAATAATGTCTCATTTTATTTTATTTTTTAAAAAAATATGTTTTATTGATTTTTAACATACACCTTAATATTTGGTAAACATCATGTTGTCTGGGTTAGTCTTTAAAAAACAATCAATAACAATTAATTTCTATAGTTCTCATATCTTAAAGAAAAATAACTGGAAAAGAAAAAGACAAAACAAAGAAAGCATTTCTTTTATATAAACCATCCCAACATTTTTATATTGCTCATGTCAAAAAAGCAAACACAAAAGAAAAAAGAAAGAAGACATACTATATTACTTGAGAGGTTCATCCTTCTTAAACTAATCTTCATTTATATCCAAAATCTTTCTATTTCTTTAACCACATAACAAATGTTTAATTTTTAAATACTCTCTCTGGTAATTCCCATCCTCTAATTTCTTCTCACTTTAGCCTTTTTCCCCCCAACATTTTTCCTGTTCAATGTGCTTTGATGAGTCAAAGAATCTTCCCATTATCTTAAAAATGTTGTTGCAGATACAAAAGGAAAAACAGGTAAGATGTTTTTATAGGAAGGTTTCGCTCCTTTGTATTCATTGAAAATATTTCCCTTTTTGTCTTTCTTGATTTTATTTATTATTTTTTGTCTCTCAAGATCTCATAATTCTCCTGACAAAATCCATTTTGCCAAATCTTTTTTCTTGTCCTCAAATTTATTTTTGTAATCCTAAATCGTAGTTTGTCTTTTCCATGTCCAGAGTTTCCTGTATTTTTTTCCCATGTGTGTTAAGTCATGCTTCCTGGTATTGTTAAATTCCATCTTGAAATCTCTCCTCTGTCCCATATTCAGCTGTCTTCTCCTTCTGCTCACTCTCCATTTTTATTTTCTGATAATTTTTATGTTGTAAAGTCAAATTGGAGATGTGTTCATTTATGTTTTCAAGGTTATGTTTAATTTCCTCATGGTTTAAAATTATTGTTGTTTGGATTAGTTGCCTTTTAAATCTATTTCTCAAAATATGCTTCTTTCCTTCCCTACTTCTCTAATTCAAGCATGAGTTTTAACTATAGAGTGGTATTAGTCATTTTTGTGATTGGATCTATTTTCCAGAATTTTCTAGAGCAATGAACTGACAGTAAAGCCTGTTTCAAAGAAACAAATGTGTCTGCCAAAGAATAATGATCCTACATGATACTCTTCTGATTGTCAATATGTTTAGCTAGAGCCTAGCTTTATAAATGTGGACAGGTAGAAGAGACCATTTGGTGTTCCCCTAAAAGGCAATTCCTTGACATCTTCTATTTTGTTTGAAATACTTTGGGCCCTTATTGGCAGTGTATAAAAATATTAGACAATACTTCTGTATAAAGCATGTATGTAAATACTTTTTAAAATGTGACTTTAAAATGATTGGCAGAGAAAGGATTTTTGACATTATGGAGCATCAGAGGTCTGCAAAAAGAATGTACCAAGAAAAAATAACTACTTAATATATTTCCTCTCCTGGCTTATTATTACCAAAATCCAACTCAGTTCTCTGACCATATACTTTCTATTCCATTTTGCTGTTGGTATTTTTTCCATACAGCTTGTTTTTCATACTTTTTTTTCAATCCACTGTTGACTGAGCATCCTCTATTGGTTCTCTCTTAACTGAAATGCCAGTATCCCTCACTATTGGCTTTGCTAATGTGGTTCTTTGGAGTTGTAGTTCAACTCTACATGGAAAAACACAACTTCCCCACTGTATCCCATATTGAGATGTAGCTACGGTAGTGTGTGTGTGTGTGTGTGTGTGTGTGTGTGTGTGTGCACGCGTGCGTATTGGAAGGAAAAGGAAAGAAATAGAAGAGTAGCTAATTGGAGCCTCCACTTCCCCAGTTCTCTGCAATCACAACAGAACTGGCTTTAAGTGGAAATATGTAGAAACAATTCCATTTGCAAACTCATAGCATGTTTGAAAGACAGCACTTGCCATTTAGCGTAATTTAAGAGCAGATGGGTCTGAAGCCTGCTGTAATATAAAGGTTGCTGTGAATATGCTGTTCTAAAATTAATATGCCATGAATGTTGCTCTCAATTAATATCTTTTTGGATGATCCTTTTAGTGAATGTCTGGCAACTATTATTTGGTATCACAAACTCTACTTTTAAGAAAATATATTTCAATATATCTAATTATTCTGTATAAAGATGGATAATTTATGCAGGTATAATTTATTAACATTTAACCATGTTACATTGTGTCAGGGCATCAACTATATGCCGGTGTTTACTTTTCTAATTAGGTAAACATGACTGACACAGAGAATTAAGATAATAAAACACTTTTACAAGATAATTAATCTTTTCTTTCTGATCCAGCCCGCCCTATCTTGAGCTTGATAATGTTATTTACCTCAGAGGCAAGCCCAACGTCAAGATGTAATTGGAAATGCTTGCCATGACCGTTGGCTAAGATGAAAGATCAAGTAATTTGCATCTCATCTATCTAGAAATTAAAAATGAAGGACTGACCACTTGACACTACGAAAGTTCTTGAAATAAAGCCTGCTGAGATCTCTTTGCAGGAGCTGCTAAACGATTTTGCTTGCCAATTTGAAAGCAGGATGAAATTCCTATTAGGACTCAGTGCTGCAATTATTGCCAGCATAAGGCAAGTATAACAGGCTATGTACAAAGAATCTTAGCATTAACCCTTTAACAGCACTGCCTGGAAGAGACAAATTGGTTTTAACTATCTGATTGAGATTTATTTTGAGGTTTTCTATCATTATTCTTTCCAAACTGATCAAAGCTTGACTAAAGCCTGTTTACCATGTACAAATCAAAATGTGTTTTGTTTGATTTGGGTTTAGCATGATATGTGAACCCAGTCAAAGTGGTTTGTACCCCATAGCTGCATTGGTGTGATATATCAACCAAACAGTTGTGATTTGTGCAGTTAATATAATTAAACTGTTTCACTTGATGTGCAAACCAAATCAGCACTAAAACATGCTGAGATGTAGTTTGAAAAATGTGTAAGAAAATTTCTGTAAACTGAAATTATTATTTTAAACAGGAGTATACATGTACAGACTGTCTCGTAAATTACTTATGACTTGGGAAGGACATTGAACATTGAATCTATGTTGCCATAATTTCATAATGTCCTGGATTCTGGGATGACAAAGAACAAATCTCAATTATTTTCTTTGTGATGACATTCAAGTTTCCAACATTTCTATCATGCAGTTCTTCCCATTTTTCTCAAAATTAATCATATTCTGTTCTTATAGTCTCTCCTTATGGAACTAAGTTCCCAGATCCCTGTTCAGCTCTCTGGATAGTCTGTGTGTATCAGTTTAGGTTTATCTGAATCTTTTAGATCATCCACAAATTTCTTCTACAAACTTAGAGTGCAATTCATTGGCCTTTGGGCATTTTTGATCATTCAAGGTCAGGAGGTATTCTTTTACTATATTACTTTCAAATTCTAGTTGTAGCCTGGCTTTTTAAGCCTGGCTTTTTCAGAGTTTCCTGATAGAACATACTCAGAGTTAAGCCAAAGTAAAAGTTCAATCATTTTTCTTGTTCTGGTTTATCTGTTAATCCTTACCCACCTTCATTTGGTAACTGGTATATTGATTATTTTCCTTTTTCTTTGAACAAATCTAAACAGGGATGATGATGATGATGATGATGATGATGATGATGATGATGATGATGTTGATGTTGTGTTGATGTTGATGTTGATGATGATGGTGATGATGATGATTTACTAACCTCACTACATTCTGAGCTTTAGTTTTCCTGACACCACTTCTGTAAATTTAATCTATCATGTTGGGTGACCTTTTTTCCTTCATGTACATACTTCTAGTTTTCCAATTTTCTCTTACTTTTTTGTGCTGAATGCTTTTGCTTCTGTTGTCTTCCTTTTTCCATTCTATTGGCATTGTTTGTGGTAATGTTTCGTACACATTTTCTTTAAAGAAATACAATTGCCATAAACTCAGATATATTTAAATCAGAAATTAATTGAAACGATCATTTTAAGAACTGTCCTGTTCTCCAGCTTGATGCAAATCACAAACTAAACTAAAATGGATATTATTAGAGATAAACTCACTCACTCAGACTTACTCAATAGAGCTAACACAGTTGTCTCTGATACAAATACAAATAGACAAAGGTTCTCTGTGGTATTTAGCTCAGGTCTTTGTTTAGTGGAAAAGGGTTGGTTTATCAGTATCACTTTGGTACTTGCTCACATAATGACTTGTTGGAAAGGGGATATACTGAATCCAAAAATCAACAATTGGCAATCTTTGGTAGCTGAAGGATGCAAGGACTGATGCATTTTCACAGTTGCTGTAATAACACTGTGAAACTAAATTGCTGTCATTCTCTTAATAGACCTTCACCAAAGTTTGTTTTTAAAACAGATTTCTAATACACAACTGCATATGCAACAAAGTAATTGGTTTCAGGGCTAATGTAAGCACTTTTTTCTTCCACTAAATCATTCCATTTTTTCCCCATTAACTCACACCCAATTCTCAGATAATGCCTGCACAAGTCCATGCAGTTTTCTTGACAGTGTTTTTTTGGAATGGTTTGTCATTGTTTCCTTCCTAGAGCTGAGACTGGCCCAAGGTTACCCAGCTGGTTTTGTGCCTAAAGTTGGATTAACACTGTCTCTCGGTTTCTAGCTTGATATCTTAACCATTAAAACAATCTGGGTCTCAACGTAAGCATTTAGATTAAACAAAATAGCAATATTTTTTTAAAAGACTCTTTTCATTATTAAATTGAATGAATTTGTAACAAAATTTAAATTTTTGCCCTTATTTAAAATCTAAATGTTTCATTATATTATATATTAGATTTGCTTGAAGTGGTTAAACTTCATGTTTCCATCTCAAGATCTGATCTAATAAAACTAAATGCTTAGGGGTTATTGTTACCAGTACAAGTCCAGAAATCATGAAATATGAGTACTGGGGGAAGATTAAGTGGTATAGTTAGGTGAGGATTTAACTAAACACAATGAAACTCTGGTACTATAGAAATCCATTAGCACTCTCAATAGCCAAGATTTTAAACCTTGATTTTCTGTCATTCAGCTAAATATCTGCTTCATCAATCATCAACTATTATATAAATTAAATTAGTTACATATTTAGTGGCATGTGTGTGATAACAAAAATTA
The DNA here is from genome assembly GCF_947247035.1 of Vipera ursinii. NCBI lineage: Eukaryota > Metazoa > Chordata > Lepidosauria > Squamata > Viperidae > Vipera > Vipera ursinii. The sequence goes on from NC_139513.1 coordinate 104,413,361, forward strand.
TTCTGAAGTGAAATGTGGAAAAAATAAGATATTTTTGCTATACATTCAAATTGTATTTTATATAATGGTGAAATACAGAAGCCATTTCTTGAGTTGCCTGAGTCAAAAAGAAGAGTATAACATTCTAGTTATTCCTGTCTGAAAAAAAGTAGAGAGGCTGCACAAGGTCTTGTTTTATGTATTGAACACAAAATTGAATTATACAGCTAGGCATCAAATTAAAGTTTTTTAAGTACAGTCCAGTCTCAAAAGATGGAAATAGAAGAATAAAAATCCATTAGGCAAAGAAAAAAATAACAATGAGAATTATGTTTATGCAACAGAAAGAGGAAAGTAAACAATAATTTATTAAAATTGCTATCATTTAGACTAAGCACATGTATGATTATAGAAACGGAATGAATGAATGTTCAATATTTCCTTTAATCTCTTCATGAAATAAATTAGAAAAGTTTTTTTTCTGTAATAAACTTGTCTATTGTTAACATAAGAAAGGAAATCTAATACAACCCTTAATCTGCTTTCTTCCAAAAACTTCTATCACTATATTATTTATATATAATTATACTAATATATACATTTAAATTTATTTATTTTTTTCATTTTTTAAAAAACCTCAAGCACTGTGTTGAGCTGGAAGATGTATAAGGTTGTGTCCCTGCTTGAGAAGTCCTTAGATTCAACAACAAGATAGCTGAAACAAGGCCAACAAACCCTCCAATACAGTACTTTTCTTTCCTTTTGCTACAATAGAAAAATGGAATGCAGGACAGATCTGGAAATTGAGGTACATTTAACCCTGATCAGTTTTCAGGACTGAAATCAATGGGAAAGTTATTTCAGCTCCAAAACCCCATGTATTGGAGCTTGCATGGGCTGCCACAAAAAAGAGAGAGTCAAGCTATTCTCCAAAGCACCTGAAAGCAGGACAAGAAGCAACGGATGGAAACTAGTCAAGGAGAGAAGCAACCTAGAACTAAGGAGAAACTTCCTGACAGAACAATTAATCAGTGGAACAACCTGCCTCCAGAAGTGGTGAATGCTCCAACACTGAAAATTTTTAAGAAGAGACTGGACAGCCATTTGCCTGAAATGGTATAGGGTTTCCTGCCTGAGCAGAGGGTTGGACTAGATGAACTCCAAGGTCCCTTCAAACTTCTTCTTCTTCTTCTTCTTCTTCTTCTTCTTCTTCTTCTTCTTCTTCTTCTTCTTCTTCTTCTTCTTCTTCTTCTTCTTCTTCTTATTATTATTATTATTATTATTATTATTATTATTATTATTATTATTATTATTATCCAGGTTTCTTTCTACTAATATATTTTACAAAGGTCCTTCTTTGTGAATCAAAATAAATAATTCATATGCTGGATGATATTTATTAAAACTCTCCTCATTTTATCTATGACTAATCTATGTTTGTGCATGTTTGTGTGTGTGTGTGTGTGTGTGTTGGTTCTGCTTTGCTTCCTTTACTTAAGGAAGACAGGCTTCGACTCAATCCTGCCAAGACTGAGTTGCTGTGCATACTGGCATCTTGAGTGAACCATTTTTCTCCATCATTAATGATGGGGGGGTGAGGTGTTACCCCCCGTTGATAGGGCTCGAAACTTGGGCGTCCTCCTGGATTCACGGCTCAGTTTGGAAGATCACATAGGAGCCGTGACCAGGGGGGCTTTCACCCAGGTTTGCCTGGTGCGCCAGGTACAGCCCTATCTGGACTGAGATGCCCTACGCACAGTCACTCATGCGCTCGTAACCTCCCGGTTAGACTACTGCAACGCTTTCTACATGGGGCTGCCCTTGAGGACCACTCGGAGGCTTCAGCTGGTGCAGAATGCAGTCGTGCGAGTAGTAATGGGAGTTTCCCGATACTCTCATGTAACATCTCTTCTCCGCGAGCTGCATTGACTTCCAGTTGCCCTCCGGGTTAGATTCAAGGTGCTGATGATGACCTATAAAGCCCTAAATGGCATGGGTCCGAATTACCTTAGGGAGCACCGGCTGCCAGTATCAGCTTCCCATTGTCCTATGCGCGCCCACAGGGAGGGCCTCCTTAGGGTTCCGCCGGTTAGAGATTGCCGATGGGTGATTCCCAGGGGGAGGGCGTTCTCTGTGAGTGTGCCCGCCCTTTGGAACGAACTGCCGATGGAGCTTCGGACTGCCCCCGACCTTCGCTCGTTTTGCTGGGACTTAAAAACCTGGTTGTTTGAATTGTCTGGCCTGGACTGAGGGATTTTAAATTTTAAATTATTTTAATTAAATCATATTAAATTAAATTAAATTAATTTTAAAATTTTAATTTTTACTGTTATTATTAATTGTGGGCTTATAATAATTTAATTCCATTTTATTCTCTTTTTTGTACTGTTTTAACTGCCCTGTAAACCGCCCTGAGTCCTTCGGGAATAGGGCGGTATATGAATTCAACTAATAAATAAATAGTAGGGCACAGTGGGGAGGAAAAAGGGGGGAAAGTGAGGCAGTGAAGGGAAAAACAACAGAGTTCCTCTGTTGCAGTAGAAGAAAGCATTAACATTGAACCTCAGCTTTTTACTTTTCCATAATATTATAATCTAGCCATTTCTATAACAACAAATGAATCTAATCAGTAAAACCCCAAATCCCCCCCCCCTTTTTAGTCATCAAGTTTTTGACACATTGCTAAGCATGGGTGGTACTCAAATATTGTCATGTCCTAAAAGTGGTACAATCTGTGAAAAGGTTGCAAAGCCCTGGATTAGACCCTTAGCCTAACAGCTAATCTCATGGGGTGCTATTATGAAGAAAAAAATAAAAAGATCCACTAGTAAGCTACCTTATGTTTCTGACTAAAACACAGAATATAAAACTAACAAGCAATAGATTTTGTTCTTTTCTGGATGAAGCTTGCCTATGTGTGTGTGTATGTGTGTGTGTGTGTGTGTGTGTGTGTGTGTATGCTTCTCCCAGATGAAGGAAGCTAAAGCCACCAGCATGAAGATGACGGATGGGATTCCGTCGAAATGTTGCGCCTACACCTTTAGTTCTACGCGGGGAAAAACCCGAATAACCAAAGATCCACATACAAACACCCGCGAAAACCTCAGAAAACGGGTCTGGTATCATTCTTGGTGGTTGGGACTCGTCTATCAATCAAGGCGGGTTACCTCTCGCCTACCAGCCATTTGGAAACCCGCCTTGATTGACAGACGAGTCCCAATCACCAAGAATGATACCAGACCCAAACTCATGATAACATCACATGACATCACCACCACACAACCATTCAAAAAGCAAATCTGAACCCACAACGATAATGACACACAACCACAAAACAGAAACCTAACTACAGCTGCAACATTAGCCACTTTAAACCCCTCCAAACCACACAATAAGCAAACTGACACCCACTATAAAAGCATGGCACCACCACAAACACGGAGCCGAACAAAAGCAGCACAACTCACCAGTTCAGGTCTAAGGCTGGCAGCTGAGACCAGCCCATCCACTCAAAACACATCCCCACCCAATCAGAACACAGCCCCCATTCAAAACACACTCCCACCCAATCAGAACACAGCTAAGTCCCCACCCAATCATAGCACACCTCCACCCCATCAGAACACAGCCAAGCCTCCACCCACAGAACACACCCCCTCTGGCAGTTTAAAAAAGAAGAAAAAACAGCCACTATCACACACTTCTCCCAGAAGAACGAAGCTGAAGTCACCAGCCTGAGGATGACGGATGAGATTTCATCGAAATGTTGCCCTGATACCTCCAATTCTACGTGGGGGAAAAACCCGAATGACCATACACACACACACACACACACACACACATACATACATACAAGTTTTTATTGATTTTTTTAATATTTACATATACATGTATTTGTGAAGCAATACGGTGGTTGGGTAGTCAAAATAACAAATAACAAGTTGTAAATAGTTCAGGTTGCATCAACAGGGATTCCCTTTCTACTTCTCTTAATTATCACATAGTCAAAATAGTTAAGTTAATACATTTCTAGTTGTAGCAGATGGGGACTGTAGCCAAGAAATTAAAAGACACTTGCTCCTGGGGAGGAAAGCCATGGCAAATCTAGACAGCACACTAAAAAGCAGAGGCATCCCCCTGTCAACAAAAGTATGTATAGTTAAGGCTATGGTCTTCCCAGTTGCAATGTATGGCTGTGAAATTTGGACCATAAAAAAGGCTGAGCGCCAAAGAATTGAGAAAGTTGTAACCTAGTCAATTAACAAAATTTTCAATATATTTTCACTAATACATATCAATATCCTGTTTTTAAATTTTATTTAATTGCAATAGAATATTCTAGAATAGCCTATAATGTACAAAAGAAAGCTTAATTTTTGGGTAACCCACAATTCCCTATTTCAATAAAGAATAATTCTCTTGCCTACAAAACCTACATTGTTCATTACAAAACATTCTTATGTTTTACCATTAAAATCTACTTTTCATCTTAACAAATCACCAATAGTTAGAAAGATATTTTTTGTCTTAACCGTTCAACAATTATTAAAATACTATCTTTTGTATATAAAATTCTTGATTCTATAATATAGTTCAAAAGTAATGACTATATATATTCTATAAGTCGTCTTAAACATACATCAATTGTTAAAATACTATCTTTCTTTATATCATTCAAATTCTATAATATAGTTCAGAATTATATTCTAAAAGCTTACTTTTGTTTTCCCTTACAGATCTAAAACCTAAATGTAAAATCAGTTATATTTTTAGAGATTCCCCTTAATCCATTAAAAGCTATTTTTATAGTCTATCTTTAGGAATTCCAAAAAAGAAAAAAGTTCAGTTTTTTAAATCTAACTCTTGCCTTCCTTCTGTGCCAATCAGGCTTCCCTTTTGGCATCTTTAAATTCTCAGATGTATCTCCCTTTCTTCCTATACCCCTTATTCAAATCCAGGGAGAGTATCCAAATGTCAGTTTTGCAAACACAGTGTCCCCTTTGTAACCATTGAAGTTTTGCTTTAATAATTGAATTTTTGATGATTGATATAATATAGTTGTCATTAAATCAGGCACGTCTCTTTCTTCTTCCAATTCCATCTGGATTAGGTAGAGAGTAATAGCTGGTCTGATGGTTGTCATTTGATTAGTTGAATTCTCAATAAAGTATATTTGAAGGCCTATAATGTCTTTACTCTTAATATTGCTTTCTTCAGGTGCTATTGCTTTTTGAGTTGTAAGTTTTGTAGTTGACATTGAAGTTGGGACTTTAAGATTCTCTGTAGGTTGCATTTTTTGTTCTTTGAAATCTCCTATTTTAGTTTTAGTTTCCACTTCTTCTATTTGCTCTTGGATTATTATTTCCTCATTTAAGGTGAGAATTTGATTTGGTGGCTTTAAGTTGTCAGTTTTTTCTTGCAGTTTGGCTTTAATTTGTTCTGTCATTGCCAAAATCGTGCCCAGTATCAGTTTATAATCAAGTGGTGGGATATATTCATCCATTTCATCGTTGTTTGCAGCTAAATCTTCCATAGACGCTATTTTAATAATAGTCAAAGATTATCCACCTCCAAGAGTTGTTTTCCATGCCAGGTGTTCCCACACTTATCTTTAAAAGTAATGTCAAAGACAGCTCTGTTATGCAGTCAGCTCTCTCTCACAACAGGAGAAAAGTTTACTTGCTGTACCAAGTTTCACCACAAAATGTCACCAATAGCAGAAAAAATGCAACGTAATTTCCCCCCCCAAATTAATATAAAACTTTTATAGCATTAGTCCAATTTTTTTCTTTAATTCACAGCTTAGAGAGGAAATAGGGTAGTAGATCCCCACCAAAAAGGAGCCTTTTAGTAAATACATATAAAATTTGCTGAATTACTTGAATTTCTTTAAGGTTTTAAGGCTTTAAGATTTGTTCCCAAAGTAGATATTCACCATTTTTTCAAAAAGTGGGGAAAGAAATTTTCAGGAAAGTCCCACAGGAAAATAGTTAAGGGAGTAAGAAAGGTAAAGTCTCACCCAGGTCCTCCAGATTGCTTCTTAGTGCTAGGTAGTGCTTTTGGCTTTTGTCAGGGAGTGGCTTAATGATCGGCCATCTTTACGGCTGGTCTCTTCTTCTTTGGGCCAAAGGAGTTGCCCTTCTGTGATCACATGGAAGGCCTCCTCTCGGTAGTTGCTCCTCCAGGGCGATTTTTGACCCTTTTCAGGGTCCTCCCAAAAAGAAAGAATGGACGGCAAGAAGAGAACAGTTCCTGCGCATCCGGAAGTGCTGCACGCACAAACTGGAATCCCTCAATTTAAACTTCTGATCAAAGACAAATTTCTGGAATCCCTAAAATAGATTAATTAAACAAACAAAAAAAATACTGAATTGATTTAGATAAATTGCTTTATTTCTCTATTTTGGTAATACCCTATATAACTGCTCAGTCTTTTTATTGATCCCAAGAAGCATAATATATTTTCAAAGTACATGAGGGAAAAGAATTGCAATGTTTAAAATACAATGCTTTCTAGGCAATCCAATATGTGGAAAATGTATATATTTATATTAACAAAGTAGTCTGCAGGATTGGTGGTGCTATCAACGCCACACAACAATAAATTACAAAAGGTGCACCTAATTTTTAAAAGTCATACTATATTTTTTTATTCTTTTGAGTATACATGAGGTAGAGAACAATTGACATTTTCTCTCACAATGCCAATAAAAATATGTGATAAGAAATGCATTGATTTTAGAAGATTTAAGAACACTACGTAACATCACTATAATTTCTTTTCTAAAAAATAATGTTAAGATTAAAACTAAAAGATACAAACTAATACAAATTTCAATATATATAAATATATAAAAGAATATATTAAAAATATAACAAAGTGACTCGTTCATCACATGTATAAACAATTTTAGTACATTATCACTGAACCGAAGATATAACAATCACCATCAGTTAAGGCACAACAAATGCACTGTTATTCCCATAACTCATCTCTTACCTAAGTATCCTCCTCTTCTCACTACAGCACAGACTGAGAAACTGCCAAACCACAGCTTCAGCAGTTTAGATGACAACAGAGGCCAACTTGAAGGTGGTTAAATGGTGGCTAAAGATTAGTATAAGCTGAAAATATAAGCTCAAGCAACAAAGCAAAACAGAATTGTTATAGAAAGTGTAAGAATAAGATGTGGGCATAGGAATAGATGTTAGTGTAAGTCTAGTAAAAAGCAGCATAGCTTTAGTAATAACTGGTAAGATAGAAATTAGGAAGTTTGTTAAATTGTATATACGGTAATAAAAGACACTCTGGAAACACAGGGAATATAAAAACAGTCTGTTTATTGGTAGTCTGTACCATTTCCCAAAAGATCCCCCTCACAGGAGAGAGAACTGCATGAAATCACTTAGAATCATTTCACTCAGTACTAAATAATTCATACAATTATTTATTACAATAACTCCCCTGTGTTTCTCCAAGAATAGAATTTGCAAATGTTTCCTTCTCAGCTCTATGTGTTATGTCCAGTTACTGGCTTAAGATCTCACATTAAGACCTATTTGGTGGATTAGCAACTTGAAACTGCTTTCCTCAGTGAAATAAAGCCAGCGGTTTCATCAGAAATGTTCTTTCTTTGAGTTTTCTTTCATAATTTAGCCAATATTTGACTGGATATATAACTAGTACTAGGTGAAATTTATGAACCCTGCCCTGTTTTTTTTTTTCCTGCAGAGGCAAACAGAGATAAACCTTTGGGAAATGGAGTATCGTGTGGGCATCCTGTCGAAAAATTAGCTGGATTTCAAAAATAACAATAATTTTTTGAGACATACAGAACCAGCTTTTGGTCAGCAAGCTTTCCAGATTAGCCACATGGATAGACAGAATATAAAGTATACATAATTTAACCAGTTAATGAGAGAACTGAAACAACTCAGTTTAAAGTCTTCATTTCACATTAAGATGGATGGCTGACTTTGACCTCTCCACTTCCTTGAAAACCTTTGATTATTCCAAAGATCTTTTTGTGAAAAGAAGGCTATGGTTAACTGAATCTAGCTGAGACAAAGGCATGGTTTACCAATGCTTACTGTTGGCCTTATTTGAATCCCCAGATCCTTGAAGACTAGAGCTTAAGCAAGTCAAGGAACATACTGATCTAATCACTCAAATGAAGTAGTTGGTTACTATAACTACATCTGCCCTCTGCCTTCTCTTTTTTATTTCTTTCTGTCTGTCTGAAATCTCTGTTCCATCCGTTTTCAAGAACTATATGATGGAAAGCTACACTAATGCTTTTTTCTACTCCTCCGGATCCATTATGTTGCTTTTAATATACATACATACTGTTCTGTACCAGCCTGCTACCGGCCCTGCAGATAAGGCAGGGACAACCCCTTTTACAAGAAGGCAAGAGGCTGGAACTAAGCCTGCCAAATTTATGGATACAAAAGCAAACAAGACACAAACCATGAAACGGGAGCTATTCAAGCGGTTGCCTTCAGCAAACCAGTCCTCCCACGCATTCCCCTTTTATACAGTTCAGGGCATGGCTTCTCTCTGCCTCCTTCCGAGGTGCCCCATTGCCTTCCTCTGTTTACTCCTGATTGACTGCCTCCTGCATCGGGTGTCCTTGAACAGGGCCAGCTGTGGGTCATCTTCATCCACGCTGTCAGGCTCACACAGCCGGGTGGGAGGGGCCTGGCTGAGGGCTCTCATCAGCAAGCTCTCCAACCCCCTCACCAAGCTCTTCAACACCCCCCTCCTCCTCTGAGTCATCCGACCCAACTGCCGAACCCACAGGCTGACCCTGAATCACAACACATACATTTTTATTTTATTTATTTATTTTAATTCCATTTATATCCCGCCCTTCTCCGAAGACTCAGGGCGGCTTACAAGCTTAGCAGTAGCCTTCATTCTATGTATATGCCTGCTTATTAGGGCTTTCACACACACCCCAAGCGGCATTATTACAAAGTCAGCTTATTGCCCCCAACAATCTGGGTCCTCATTTTACCTACCTCGGAAGGATGGAAGGCTGAGTCAACCTTGAGCCTGGTGGGATGCGAACCTGCACTAATTGCAGGCAGCTGGTGTTACTTAAGGAGGCATTAGCCCACTGCTCCACCAAGGCTCTACATACATGCATACATGCATACATACATACACACACACATACATACACACATAACTAAATAATCTTTCTTTACCTATTGGCTGACTTCTCTGATCCCTTTCTTTTTCTAAGACACATGCACCTTTTGTCCTTATCCAAAATTCTTTTCCACTGCCACTCCCCTCTATTTCTAGCAAATTAAAAACAAAACAAAACAAAGATTTTACACAGCTTATACTGGATTTCTTTTGTTTTCTAAAAAACATTCTCTCCCTCTCCCCCCCTCTCCTCCCCAACTTGGGAAAGTTCATTTCTGTTCTGAAGGAATATTTATTTATTTATTTATTTATTTATTTATTTATTTATTTATTTATTTATTTATTTAACTTATATACTGCCCTTCTCCCGTAGGACCCAGGGCAGTTCACAAGGCAATTAAAACAACATTACAATACAAAAAGTTAATAACAATTAAAATAGATTAAATTATCCTTGATTAAAAATCTAAAACCCCATAACTCTGATTAAAAAACCCAATTACAATAAGTTAAAAATTAAAAATTCTCAGTCCTGACAGGAAAGCTCAAAGACCCAGGTCTTCAGGTCCCAGCGGAACGAACAAAAATCAGGGACAGTCCTGAGCTCTACGGGTAACTGGTTCCAAAGGGCAGGCGTGCCCACAGAGAAGACCCTCCCCCTGGGTGTTGTCCGCTGGCAATCCTTTGCCGGCTGCACCCTGAGAAGGCTTTCCCTGTGGGAGCACATAGGACGAAGGGAACTTGATGCCAGCAGCAGGTGTTCCCTCAGATATCCCGGACCCAAGCCATTTAGGGCTTTATAGGTCCATCACCAGCACCTTGAATCTCACCCAGAGGGCAACTGAAAGCCAATGCAGCTCGCGGAGCATAGGTGTTACATGGGAGTATTGGGAAGCCCCCATCACAACTCACGCGGCTGCATTCTGCACCAGCTGAAGCCTCCGAGTGGTCCTCAAGGGCAGCCCCATGTAGAGAGCGTTGCAGTAGTCTAACCAGGAGGTCACAAGCGCATGAGTGACTGTGCGCAAGGCATCTTGGTCCAGATAGGGCCGCAACTGGCACACCAGGCGGACCTGGGCAAAAGCCCCCCTGGTCACAGCTTCTATATGATCTTTAAGACTGAGCCGCGAGTCCAGGAGGACACCCAAGTTGCGAGCCCTATTGCTAATCAAGCTCTATAGAACAGGATTAGATGCACCTATATCTATGTATTATATTATATGTAGAATTCTTTTATCTGTATGTTTGTGCATATTAACAGATCTGCTATTAAAAAACTAATTCATTATTCTCTTATTGAATCCTGGGATACCCATTCAGGAAGTAAATTCTCTCATGCATTTGAAGTGATAGCTATTAGACAACATCTATATACATATCACCTTGTTTTTGAATAATATATTTGTTGAACTGATTCTGTTCATTACACTATGTGCTTGCTATTGCTTATAGCTCATTTCCTCTGTCTTCCCCTATCTCCTTTATTTCTCCAGAAAATCAATAGATGTGTTAAAAAGTGGATTTGAAAATGTTTTGGTCACTGTATTCCCAGTGTAACTGTGTAACTCAGTTACACAGTAAAAAAGGAAATAAAAAATGAATGAGTAGTTACAAAAACTTCACATTATGATAATCATTCTAACTACAGCTGAGAAAGTATAACATTCACTAAATCTATCTATATTCAATCTCCATATATACTACCCTAAATAAAAAGTACAGTGTGTTAATGAAGCTATTATTTTCAATAATATTTAGGGGATGTGTATAACAAGGTGATTATCTATCTAATCATCATCATCTATTTAATATCATATAATTAAATTTGGGAGCAATGTTTGCTATTAAATCCACTGAATAAAGATAAGGAGACAGTAGATCAGCATTGGGATAGTGTGCAAAATGAGTGCATCTCTGTATAATACACTATTATAGAATTCAAATTGGTTGCAACTTGCCAATGCTACATTATCTCCAAATTACTTAGCACCAGGGAGGCAACAGCATACATTACTTCCTTATGGAGATGTATTTTATATTTTAAATTCAGGTGATGGGTATTTCTTTTTGAAGTTGACCCTATGACCTGTCAGTGGAAATTAGAAACTCTAGCCCTGACTATATCATCAACATTGTTACTGATATTCCCTTAGATTTCTGTATGAAACATTTTGTATAGGAAATATTTAAAAAAAAATCCACACTGAAAATGTTTGGAAAAACATTTTTTAAAATATTTTTTTAAATGTTAAAGCATGTTTAAAAGAACATCTATGGGATATCTTTACAACTGTCTGGGAATGAGACAAGGTGATAAGTATATATCTAACTATCTGTCTATCAATATCTGTGTCTGTATATCTATCAAATTTATATAGCCGCTCATTTCTCAAGTGTGACATTATGAAGACATGTCACTTTAAAAATTTTATGTTTTGTTGCAGTAAATAAGAAAATTGCTCTGAAATCACTGAATATGTTTTGGAACCTAGCTATATTTACTATTACCTGGATTATATGATAGCTCGGTTTGTAAAGCTGTATACATTTGACACTATGTTCCCAACCTAATTGCTTACATTTCAGGATTAAGTTGCAAACACTTTGAATATAAAAGGATGGAGGGTCAGTAATACTAAGCAAATTGGGATGGTAAACATAGCCCTCCAAACAGGTGGAAAAACAGAACAGAAGCAGATGTCTCAGTTTTTGCCAATAGTAACTTTGGCTTCCATTTTTGGTGGACTAATAGACAAGGGACATTTTTTTCCCATTGGCTAGAGGTACTTTATTTAAAAATGGCCAAATAAAATTTTTAGGTGAATCTAAGAGTTTGTAAAATTGACTACAGGATAGTGCCTTTTTCGGAGATAATTTACAGAATTTGCGTATTTCATTATTTTAAAATGTGGGCCTACTGAGAAATGGTTAACAAACAAAACAGAGGTATGATATGCTGTTTACATATCTTATTATGTAAGACATGATGTTTATTATTCATGCATGTGTGATGAGACAAAAATACAGACAGACCATTTCAACAGCTGCTACTACTCTTGATTTGGGGCATCACTGCAAAAGGATGAAGAAATGGCATCTTTGGAAAGTTCAATCTGTTTCCATCTATGGCTGTTTCACATTTGTTCTCTACCAAGTTTATTCCACTGTATTTAAGAAAAATCCATAATTATTTTTTACTTAAATTCTATTTCTTTCTTTTATCAATAGGATTTTTAAAATATATATTTTATTTTGACTTCTATCTTTGACTACAATTATGGCCAAGTGGTCTGTCCAGAAAATGGAATCCACCAGTTTGTGGATTCCTCTTCCTTCTTTTCCCTTCCTTCTGAAGACACAAGAACAAGCACCAGTTGGATTCCATTCTGTAGAATACCACTAAGAATTAAGTCAGTTGGCTTAAAAATGCATTGAGCATTCTAAAAGATAGATATCATCTGGGGAAATGCCTGCAGATAGGTGAAGATTGGCCATGTAGATTGACAGCATCTGAGAAGAAATCTTGCTTGTATAAATTAACATTCCCACTAGTTATTATTTGGAAACATAAGTGAGGAATGCTAGAGGAATTTGTTTGAATGCATTTGGATTCAGGCATGCAATGTATGGCCAGGAGGAATTCATCAGGTTGACCAGCAGCACTTTTTGTAGCAGAATAATGCAGTTAAACTATTCTTCTGCCCTTGTTTTAAAGTAGCACACTGTGTCTTGGAGATAGGAGACAAATCCAAAGTTGAGATTTTAATCAGAAGAGACAAAGATAAGCAATAAGAATTAACTCTGGCAGTTAGAAAGTGAAATTGAAAAGGTAGGGAAATGAAACATAAAAGAGAAAACTAAAATCTCAGTGGAACACATCATTCCCTTGGCTTTACGAACCTGGATAAGCCAAGCGCCCAGGCATATTGCAGATGGGAGGAAACTTCATTAATCTTCCATGACAAGCTACTTAGGAGAAGCAAATTTGTAAACCTGATAACTTGTATATTTCTCAGCAGTGAAGGCCATTGAGAAATGATTGCCATTCAAGTTTCAGGGAGTAAATAGTGTCAAAGAAGGAACTACTGAATTAGCTTTCAAGATCTGCCTTCACAGACATGCATTGAAAAGTGAAGGTAGGCACAGCTTCCTTAGCAAGCTTTTTGCATTGTCAGAGCCAATAGTGATGAGCCTCTTAATTTTAAAATCTACAGATCATTTTTCATCTCCCTGCTAGAACGATCAGCTTTGCATTTCTTTTCCCAAGATGCCATTTGCTGACACTTTGGTGTGAAACGCTTCAGACTTCTTACCTTTTAAGTATGCTGGCTCCAATTTAATCAACAAAGCACTCAGTCAGCAGCAGTCTTTTCTCATTATTAAAGCTCAGGTCTTGCTGCTTGAGCATTTATAATGGAATTCAAATTATTTTTGGAACTGTTATCACAATCTACCACAACTTAGTCTGTGATGTTTTTTTTTTCCCCACGTTCCAATCTAAATACAGATTCCAGGCACAGTCAAACAGCTGTGTTAAAGCACCATCCAAACAGTCCTTGAGCTGACAAGCAAGAATGCCAGATAAAAATATGCTGGAATGGGTCATGCATGGGACACATGTTACAAACAGAGGGGCCATATGCCAGAAGCAACCTTGCTGGAACTTAGAAAAGACATACAAAGGTCAAATGTGCCTGGGTCCAGAAGCCATCACTTCTGCTTTATGAAGTTTGTACTCCATTCATCCATGATTTTTTGTTCAAATAATCTTTGTTTGAACTCCATTATTCATATCTAAAAGTAAAAAAAAACCATTCATTTATCAAAAATCCTATACCCCAAGCTGGGACTTTTTCATTTTAATGCATCTCAGTAATTTATTCCCCAGTCATCTCCAAAAATCAGGGATACTCTAGGATAATTGTTCAACCTTGGCAACTTTTAGCATGGCTGACTGGGCCTTCTGAAAGTTGGAAACCACAAATCTTAAAGTTGCCATTTTGAGAAATATTAGTCAACAATTTGGGACAATTGTTCAGATTATTAACTCCTATCTTTCAGTGATAGTAACGGTAGCAGTTGTATAAATGAATAGAATAGAATAGAATAGAATAGAATAGAATAGAATAGAATAGAATAGAATAGAATAGAATAGAATAGAATAGAATAGAATAGAATAGAATAGAATTTGAAGGGACCTTGGAGGTCTTCTAGTCCAGCCCCCTGCTCAAGCAGGAGAACCTATACTATTTCAGACAAGTGACTGTCTAGTCCACTGGTCGGCAACCCGCAGCTCTGGAGCCACATGGAGCTCTTTCAGCATTCTCCTGTGGCTCCCAGTCTTCTGCCATTTGCAGAGAGAGAGAGAGAGAGAAACAGAGGCACTTGCACTTCCCTTCTCTCTCTCTCTCTCTCTCTCTCTCTCTCTCTCTCTCTCTCTCTCTCTCTCTCTCTCTCTCTCTCTCTCTCTCTCTCTCTCTCACACACACACACACACAAACTGAGTGGGGAAAAGGACTGGCAGACCAAGGGCAGGAGAGCCAGCCCAGTAAGAATGTGTGTCAGCTTGTCAGAGAACAGCGCGAAACCAGCTTGCCAGGTAAGCAGAAGATCAGAGACAGGGAGAGAGGAGGGCAGGGAGAGAGAAAAAAAAACCCTCATGCACAGCAGCCTCTTTCTTTTTAATTAAACTCTTCAATCAAACTCCCCCACTTGCACGCACGCACGTGAGAGAGAGTTTTGCGGCTCCCAGTGTTTTCTTTTCTCTGGTGTTGGAAGAAAAGTCTTCATCATGGTTCATCCGTGGGGAATAAACATGGCAACTGCTTTGGGAAGAAGGTTGTAGTTTATTGCAGAGGAAAGCCAGACAGAAAGATGGATCCAACAGAAAAAAAGGGATGACCACATGTGGATAGTGGGTTTTTATACCCCCTAGACTCTATTGTTTGGAGTTATTTCCTGTTCCTGTGAGGCTACTTCCTGTGTCACATATACTATCCTGGGCCCAGGTGTGCCCTTCTAGGAAACTTGCTAGGAATCTTGCTGATTGTGGGTAAGTCCCTGCTTCCTTGGGGCTGGGGTATGTCTTTGTCTTTGTCTACCTAAGCTCTTGGCACCAACCTACTCGATGGCTGACATTTGCATGTCTATAGAACTGGTTTTCTGCTTGGGGTGGGGGGAGACCTGAAACTATTAAGAAAACTCAGCACACTTTCCAACCATTGTTTCTTGTCCTACCCTCTTGTGTGTTGGACAATAGTTTGAGTCCCCCTTTTTTGTGGCAGCCCCTTAAATACTGGAATACTGCTATCGCCCTGTTTCTTCTTTTCTTTAGACTAGCCAAACCCAAGTCCTGCAGCCATTCTTCATATGTTTTAGTCTCCAGCCTTTGATCATTTTAGTTGCTCTTCTCTGAACTTTTTCCAGGGTTTCAATTTTTTTTTTTTTTTTTTTGCCGGCTCCGAAGATGGCGGACGCGCTGGGGAGAGCTCCGTAGCCCCCAACAGTAAGGCGTCCCCCCAGGAGCCCCCCAGGGACGTCAATGGACCCCTGGGGTGGGGCAAGAATTTCGGGCAAAACAGCTGGGTAACTATGCCGCCCGCTGCCTCCCGGAACAACTGCAGGGGTGCCAGGACACCCCTGCCCCGCCGCCTGGGCCGCTGGCGACCGTTATAACGGAGCCAGCACCCTCCGCCCTGCCTCTGCCGCTGTCAACTGCTGAGCAAGGGCGGCGCCTCCGCCGATCAGCTGTGCGGCGGAGGCCCCGGCGGGAAGGATGGCAGCGGCTGCGGCAACGATTTTTTTTCAAGCCCCCAGGCTGGTCGTGGATCCAGGGAGGCTGGCAACGGCGATGGCGGTGGCGGCGGGGCGCCTCCAGGCCCCCCCCCTGGCCATCGAGGAGGGGCCGGAGGCTCTGCTCTGCCCTGGCCCCCCCACAGGCTCCCGGGCGACGGCGGCGTCTCCAGGTTATCAGCGGAGACGCCGCGGACCAGCTGGACCAGCTGGGTGGCGGAGGTGAAGGCATCGGCGGCGCCGGAGGTGAGAGACCCGCCCCTGGACCACGGCAGCCGTCGCAGCCATCCAGGAGGAGCCGGAGGCTCTGCTCTGCCCCGGCCCCCCCCCCCACCGGCTCCCGGGCGACGGCGGCGTCTCCAGGTTATCAGCGGAGACGCCGCGGACCAGCTGGACCAGCTGGGTGGCGGAGGCGAAGGCAGACCCGCCCCTGGACCACGGCAGCCGTCGCAGCCATCCAGGAGGGGCCGGAGGCTCTGCTCTGCCCCGGCCCCCCCCCACCGGCTCCCGGGCGACGGCGGCGCCTCCAGGTTATCAGCGGAGACGCCGCAGACCAGCTGGACCAGCTGGGTGGCGGAGGCGAAGGCAGACCCGCCCCTGGACCACGGCAGCCGTCGCAGCCATCCAGGAGGGGCCGGAGGCTCTGCTCTGCCCCGGCCCCCCCCCACCGGCTCCCGGGCGACGGCGGCGCCTCCAGGTTATCAGCGGAGACGCCGCGGACCAGCTGGACCAGCTGGGTGGCGGAGGCGAAGGCATCGGCGGCGCCGGAGGTGAGAGACCCGCCCCTGGACCACGGCAGCCGTCGCAGCCATCCAGGAGGGGCCGGAGGCTCTGCTCTGCCCCGGCCCCCCCCCCACCGGCTCCCGGGCGACGGCGGCGCCTCCAGGTTATCAGCGGAGACGCCGCGGACCAGCTGGACCAGCTGGGTGGCGGAGGCGAAGGCATCGGCGGCGCCGGAGGTGAGAGACCCGCCCCTGGACCACGGCAGCCGTCGCAGCCATCCAGGAGGGGCCGGAGGCTCTGCTCTGCCCCGGCCCCCCCCCACCGGCTCCCGGGCGACGGCGGCGTCTCCAGGTTATCAGCGGAGACGCCGCGGACCAGCTGGACCAGCTGGGTGGCGGAGGCGGAGGCATCGGCGGCGCCGGAGGTGAGAGACCCGCCCCTGGACCACAACAACCCTGGACCACGGCAGCCCTCGCAGCCATACAGGAGGGGCCGAAGGCTCTGCTCTGCCCCTGACCGGCTCCCGGGTGGCGGCGGCATCTTCGGCGGTAAGAGCAGCGGTGCGGCGTCTCGACCACCGTGGGCTGCCCCTGGACGGCGGTGCCTCCGAAAGATGCGCACCAAAGGAGACACTGGACAATGGAGGCGACGGCCCGACCCACCTCCTCGAAACATCTTGATCGGAGACGGCAACACCAGGGGCATGACACCAGGGACTCCCGTACCTCTGAGATGCCACGCTCTGGACGGTCCCCAACCAATAGGGGCCATGGAACTGCGGCCGGGAACAACGCCCAGAGGATCAGGGAGGGAACTGTTTGGGGCGGCTGAACCACCGGAGCTGATGCCAATTAATGGATCCCTCCATCCTGCCTTCTCCCCATTCTCACCCATCTTTGCCCATTCTCTCCCCACAGGACATAACGGGCCTGGGTGCTAGCCACGGTGGCAGAGTGGCTGGGCCATACACCTGCTACCCCATAGTGGTGAGAGCTCTATGGGGTATGCCTCACCCAGAGTACGTTCTGGACCACCTCCGGAAGCAGAGACACAACCCATCGTGAGAGGATGAGGAGTGGCCTGCTTCTGGGGGTTCGCCCGGCCAAGTGGCAGTGGCAGGGCGACGATCCAGATACGCACCTACCCGGCTCGACCCTCCTGCAAATTCACCATCCAGGGGACAGCCTTCCCGGAACCACCTGTGACTATGCCCGTTCAATACTCTAGCATAGCACTGCACGCCCTCAGGGGTTCCCCACTCTCCTGGGTGCGACCCGCCTGCATCACATCCAATCTTGATGACGGGCCCAACCACTGGGCCTCTGAGAGATGGCCGGGCAGGGTCAGGGGCCTCCAGCACATTCCCATCAAGAGGCCCCTGATTAAGTTCTTAGCTAAGTTTTTTGTGGGGTTAGGGAGGGGGGAGGGAGGAGACTATGGTTGCGCGGGAAAGGCACACCTTCCAGCCACCATAACGCATGCCAGGCCCACGGCCGTTCGCGACGGCGTACAACGAGGGCCAGTCGCCGATAACACCCAGTGGCGTACTGACGAACGTCCCATCCCTAGGATGGTGGGGAATGGCAGAAGGTGCACAGACAGAGGGCCGTATCGTCACCGGGAGTGTCATGTCCGCTCTGTAAAGGCGGTGAGACGCTCCGACCCTCTGTTCTCCCCCGGAGGACCCGGGAGCAAAGGTGCGCACCCTCCCATGCTGAGGCTGGTCTACCTGAATGCAAGGTCCGCAGCCAACAAAGCTCACCTCATTCGTGACCTATTGGAGAGTGAGCATGCGGACCTGGCCTGCATCACGGAAACCTGGCTGGGCCCAGAGGGGGGTGTTCCTCTGGTTGACCTCTGCCCGCCAGGTTTCCAGGTACTGCACCAGCCCCGGGCTCATGGGAGGGGCGGGGGAGTGGCAGTTATCATCAGGGAATCCCTTAGCCCGCGAGAGACCACCGTCCCTCGGATGGTCGGGTGTGAGTCTCTCCTACTGAGATTCGGCCCAGGGGCGCAGCTGGGTCTGCTGCTGGCGTACCTACCACCTAATCGCGCAGCGGCGGCCCTACCCGAGCTACTCGATGTCCTCTCAGGGTTGGTGGTTGAATTCCCAAGACTCATGGTCTTGGGCGACTTTAATCTACCGTCCCTGGGAGGATCGTCCGAACTGGCTCGGGAGTTCATGGCTTCCATGACGGCCATGGACCTGTTGCAAATAATTTCTGGGCCGACTCATGAGAGAGGCCACAACCCAGACTTGGTGTTCTTGTCTGGACGGTGGCGTGATGATGTCGGTGGGGGTGCCACAACTGTTACACCCCTGTCATGGACCGATCACCACCTCCTGCGGCTAGACTTCCCCCTTGCCACCCCCCACCGTGGGTGCACGGTGCCAGTCAGATGGTACCGCCCTAGGCGCCTAATGGACCCTGATAAGTTCCAGGCAGCGCTTAGGGACTCGCATGCACCCCCTGCTCACAGCTCGGCGGAAGCCTTAGTGGAAGCCTGGGAAAAGGCAGCCACGGAGGCTCTGGACCGAGTTGTACCCTTGCGGCCTCTGACCCGGCGCAGATCCCAGCGAGCCCCATGGTTCACCGAGGAGCTCCGGGAGATGAAGCGTCGGAGACGGGGCCTAGAGAGCCGTTGGAGGTCCAGTCGATCCGAATCCGACCGATTGCGACTAAGAATCCTCACCAGGTCTTATCTCGCTGCGATAAGGGTGGCAAAATCCAACTTCTTTCCACCCTCATCGCGTCCGCAGATAATCGCCCAGCTGCCTTGTTCAGGGTGACTCGCTCCCTATTAAACCAAGAGGTGAGGGAGGAACCCTTGCAGGGTCGAGCCGAGGAATTTGGTCAATATCTGCTGGATAAAATCGCTCGGATTCGAACTGGTCTGGACTCCAACTGGGCTGAGATGGAAGAACAAGACATGGACAGTCTTGTCGACGTCATCTGGGAAGAATTTGATCCTGTAACTCCTAAGGAAGTGGACAGGATTATGAGAAGGTTAAGCTCCTCCACATGCTTACTGGACCCGTGCCCTTCCTGGCTGGCCTATGCAGCTCGAGAGGCGACACGAGGCTGGTTCCTAGCGGTCATCTCTGCTTCTCTGAGTGAGGGTCACTTCCCCACCGCCTTGAAGGAGGCGGTGGTGAGACCTCTCCTCAAGAAGCCCACCTTGGACCCATCCTCTTTGAATAACTTTCGTCCAGTCTCCAATCTTCGCTTCCTTGTGAAGGTTGTTGAGAGCGTGGTGGCGCACCAACTTCCTCAGATCCTGGATGAAGCGGTTTATCTAGACCCGTACCAATCGGGTTTCAGGCCGGGCTACAGCACGGAGACGGCATTGGTCGCTCTGATGAATGATCTCTGGAGAGCCCGGGACAGGGGCCATTCCTCTGTCCTAGTCTTATTAGACCTCTCGGCGGCTTTCGATACCATCGACCATGGTATCTTGCTGCGACGCCTCAGGGGACTGGGAGTGGGAGGCACGGTTCTGCGTTGGTTCTCCTCCTTTCTCCAGGGTCGCTCGCAGTCGGTGCTGACAGGGGGACAGAGGTCGACCCCGAGGCCTCTCGCTTGCGGAGTCCCTCAGGGGTCGGTCCTCTCGCCTCTCCTGTTCAACATCTACATGAAACCGCTGGGTGAGATCATTCGCAGTTTTGGAGTAGGGTACCATCAGTATGCTGATGACACCCAGCTTTTTATCTCAACTCCAAACAATATCAGTGATGCCCTAGACGTGATGTCCCGCTGCCTGAAAGCGGTCCGGGAATGGATGGGGAGAAACAGGCTTCAACTGAACCCGGACAAGACTGAATGGCTGTACGTACCGGGAAGCCAGGAGATTCAGAACGTCCCACTGCTTAACATTGGGGACAAGTTACTTCCCCCTGTTGATAGGGCCCGCAACCTGGGTGTCCTCCTAGACTCGCAGCTCTCCCTGGAAGACCACATTGGAGCTGTGACCAAGGGGGCCTTCTCCCGGGTTCGACTAATTCGCCAACTACGGCCTTATCTGGACCTGGATTCCTTACGTACAGTCACCCATGCCCTTGTGACATCTCGCCTAGACTATTGTAACGCTCTCTACATGGGGCTGCCCTTGAGATCCACTCGGAAGCTTCAACTGGTGCAAAGTGCGGCGGCACGGACACTCTTGGGAGCCTCCCGATACTCCCATATCACACCTCTCCTCCGTGCGCTGCACTGGCTTCCGGCTGCCTTCCGTGTGAAGTTCAAGGTGCTAACGATGACTTACAAAGCCCTACATGGCATGGGTCCGGACTACCTTCGGGAGCACCTTCTGCCGATGTCAGCACCCTACCGTCCTGTGCGCTCCCACAGAGAGGCCTCCTCAGGGTGCCACCGCTCAAGGAATGTCGGCTGGTGGCCCCCAGGGGGAGGGCATTCTCAGTGGGTGCGCCAGCCCTCTGGAACACCTTACCAACAGAAATCCGGATGGCCCCTGACCTCCGTACCTTCCGTCGCGACTTAAAAACTTTCCTGTTTCAGCAGGCTGGCCTGGCATGATAGCGTTAATTGGGGTCCCAGTTTGTGTTCATTAGTGTTTCTTATTATTTTTATTGTTCGATCTGTATACCTTCCTTCCTCTGTACACCGCCCCGAGTCCCTCGGGAGAAGGGCGGTTTATAAAAACTAATAAATAAATAAATAAATAAATATCTTTTTGTAGTATGGTGACCAAAATTGATTACAGTATTCCAGGTGTAGTCTTACTAGGGTTTTATAAAGCAGTACTAATACTTCATGTAATCTTAATTCTATGCCTCTGTTTATACAACCCAGGATTGTATTAGGTTTTTTGGCTGCTGCTACACACTGCTGGCTCATAGTCAAGTGATTGTCAAGAAAGTAAATACATTTCTTTTGAGTCTTGACCTCTGTTGCTACAATGTCTATGTTTTTTTTTCTTAGCAGCTGGTTTTTCTTGCCTTTATTTGGGAGATAGTTTTTTTTTGTTTTTCTTTCAACTTCCCAGGCTAGCTGTGAGATTTCTTGGTTAGAGCTGGGACTAAAAGATAAACATAGATGCAGAGATGACGCCATGAAGCCCTATAGCTAATGTATGGTACTATAAATTTGACTTGGATATGTATTGAGTCATTGCAGTCTCCTGCTACATGTGGTCATGTTATTGAATAAAGCCCTTCAAAACCTGAGCTTCCATGACTATAAGTTTTCTTCTCTGTCTTTAACTTAGCAACCATATGGTGGCACAATAGCTCCACACCTCACCAGATGGTAGGCCCTGGATGGCCCCAGGCCAGACAAAAGATTATATCCTCTAGAAGGTTAGACCAACATGAAATAAAACATTATGTTTATACAAACAGATTACAAAAATGTTGTCTGACAGCACACATTAAATAGGATTAATTCAGTAGGCAGAAACTGCAAAGGAGTCCCATTCCACGTGCTAATAATCCCTTCTCTAGACTGCAGTTTGCAACTCTGGTAATACAAGATATAGCTGTTTCTCAGCTACCCTGGCTTGCCTTTTTAAAACCACCTTTGGCTTATCAGCCAAACAGAACTCTGTTATAGGAAGAATGCCTTCAAGGCATCATTTTGTAAACCTGTTCCTGTGACTCACAGATCCAAAGTTATATCTGAAATGGTTGAAAAGGTATATCCAAGAGCTATACTGATACTCTTGTTGGAAATTCTGGGACACCTGCTAGAAGACTCTTTAAAATAAATTAAACTCATTAATTAAATTGGTTAATGAAAGAAAAAAACAGAGTTGTTGCACATCAGTGTGGCAGCATTCCATTTGCCAATTTTGTCAAGGCAATTGAACCAGAGAGATTTCTAAATTCTGCGGGTCATCTTTAAACTAATTTAAATCTTGATTTTAGAACAGACATAGACTTAGTATCATCATAGTGTTCAGTGCTGACAGTCCTTATCTTAGATTGTTTTGTTAGAATGGATTGGGAGTATGTTAAGGTCTTTTTTCCCCACTGACGTTGGATAATGGTCTCAAAAGGCCATGCTATTCACCAGAGCTTTTGATCTGTGGAAAAAGCAGATATGGGTTTTTTTTGTAGGGTGTAAAACCCATAGTTTGCCTTTCTATGACAATCATGTGGAAGGATTAGGTATATGGGTGGGCAATTGTGATTCTGAAGCTTTTGCTCTCTCCCATCTCTCCCTCTCATGAGAAGGAATGTCTTAAGGAACAAATGGTTTGAGGTACCCATTCTCAGGGGTCTATTTTTTTTAAGGAATGGAACCAATTTCTTAAGCCTTAACAAGTATCCCATTTGATCCCTTCCAAAATCTGAAGAGTGCTGGGATACTACAAGCAGCCTGAAGATTGCCATTCTTGGTTTAATATGTTCACATACTGTACAACAATCTGCATGAAACTTAACAATCAAGTTAAGTTTATATTAAATCCTAAATTATCAATTCTTCGTACAAGTTGCATGCCTCAGTGCATATTATGAATCTCAAACTGCAATTGAAAACTACACAATTTAAATCTGACCAGTTGGTGATCAAAACATAATCAGTCTGTAAAGTCTTATCTAAACCCCTTAGTAGAGTTGGATGTGTTTATTTACAAGCTCCTGGCAAGCAAGTCACAAGAATATATAATTCTTAAGGGTTTAAGTTTAATACAATCTATTATTCTTAATGTCAGCTATGGTCTTAAATTTCTTATGCTTGGGGTTCTGGCTGAATGGATTTGATGCAAAATAAGCCAACAACAAATACAATCTTTGAATCACTACATTTGTAGAGGCAAGGAAATGTTATGATCAGATTCTTTACTTATTTATAGAGATGGGCTAAACTTTTAAAGAATGAACCATTCCATCCGTGGAACAGGTGGTTTGTGTTAGTCTGTATCCATGCAGAAGCAACTGGGCCAGAAAACAGACAGAGAGACAGAGACATAAACACACACAGTTTCTCTCTCTCTCTCTCTCTCTCTCTCTCTCTCTCTCTCTCTCTCTCTCTCTCTCTCTCTCTCTCTCTCTCTCTCTCTCTCTCTCTCTTCTCTCTCTCTCTCTCTCTCTCTCTCTCACACACACACACACACACACACACACACACACAGACACACACATATTTTGGAATTTCCCCCCCCTACCTAGGCCATAGTTTAAAATACATTCTTGGTATAAATCCTTCGGAGGGAGATGGACGTAGAAAAAAAAACAGAAACAGAAGAGAGAAAAAAGCAAAACACTAGGCTGAAACATTTTTCTTGATGATATCCTTGATGTCGGCGGAAGCTGAGGGAAAATGAAAGCATCAGGACTATCAGGAGCAAGCAAAGTATTGGGATATGCTATATTCAGACTTTCAGAAGGGAGGAAAGGAAACCCTATGAAGCTCAGAGGTGGGTAAGCCATCATACAAACCACTTTGGAGGCAGAGTGGTTGATGATGAACGTATCTCTTGCCAACTGGCCCTATAAAATCAGTCTTCAAAAAAAGTTCGGGATTTTTGTTTGATGATACCAGCTAAGCACACAGGTTTTGTTTGTACCAAACCACAGCTGATCCAAAATAGAGTTCATTATAAAACATATTACCTCTATTGTGCATACTTCTGCTTACAAAATGTAGGTATCTCCTGCTTTTCCTTGAGAAACTCAGTATGGCCTACGTAGTACTAACTTTCCCAATTTCATTCCTGAAACAATCACCATGTGATCTAAGCTGAGCTGAAAAATAGCAACTGATCCAAAATCTCCTCTTAAGCTTCTACAGCTGAAAATGGTTTTGTAGTCGGATCTCATCTATCCTGTGTCTCACATTATTCTTGAAAATGTTTTGTTTTATAAAATAAACATTGATATTAATCCGCAGTATGTCTTCGCAAATGCCATTAATTATTTTTTTTTTCTCAGTTGATTATTATACCAAAGATTGTAAAGAGTTCTTTAAAAAGGAGGGCCCCGACCTTTTGGGCACCAGGCACCGGTTCCATGGAGAAAGAGTTTTCTGCAGACCGGGGAGTGTATGATTTTGTGTGCTGCCTGCGGAGGGGGCTTTGCTTGTTTGTGCGGACTGGTTGCTGGCATGACATGGCCCGGTACCGGTCCACAAACCAGGGGTTGGGGACCCCTGCTTTAGAAAGAGATTATAAAAACTGCTGGGGGTTTTTTAAGTAAAAATGAACTTAAAATCCCCCACTGGCTTATTAACATTTAAATTATTCACCCTAATATAAATCAGAGGTTGGAGCTGATTTGTTTCCTCTTGGTAGAAGAAAATCAGGAAAGTGTGAATAACTGGCTGTTGACAATCTGATAATTCAGTGAGTATTGCTATTTCTGATTTTGAAAGTCAAGGGCTAAAAGAAGACACTTGAGCATTTATCTTATTATCTCAGGTCCACGTTTTAATGTACTTAAAGTCAGAGTGTAATGCCAACTAAGAAATGGTTTGCTTTATACATAGCCCTTCTTTAATGCTTTTCTCCAAGATATTAATAACAGATAGGCACTTCAGCACTGTGAATCATACTAAAGTGGCATTTAACTTTAAAAAAAAAAACAACATACATGGTTCCTGCATAATATAGAAACTAAGCTTGCTGTACCAAAAAAGTACTTTAAAAGCACTAATAATAGTATTAAAAGGCTCTATTTGATTTCACCCTATCTTGTACATTTATGCTCTGCCTAGCTGCAAGATTTGCTGCGCTCATTTGAATTAAATAGTTTCCATCTTGAATCAGAAGAAACATTTATACAAAAATCAAACATTTCAAGGTTGTGTGACCTATATTTTCCTACAGCATTCACATAATGGATTTTCTTTTTTTAAAAAAAAGTACAATATTTAAAGCAGAGACAAACTAAAATATAACTGTTGTCTATGTCAACATAACTTACCAGAGATAGATCCTGCTAAGTTTCACCTGGTTTTATTATGAGAAGACTGATTTGACTCACAGATTAGATTAGAAAAGGAGATTATACAATCACAGCCTAGCTAGCCTAAACATCTTTCTCACACATTAGCAAAGATTGAATTTGTCCACATTAAAATCTACTTTAACCAAATTACAGATTAAAGCACTTCAATCTACTTTATTTAATAATAAAAAGCTTTTTAAAAAGTCACATTAATTTGATACATAATGCACAATACTTAAAGCAGTATTCTAAAATACAACTTTAGCAATCAAAATTTATCTGAAATGTTACAAAGCTTGTATGACAAAATAGCATGATTGCCTTTCAGAATTTTTTTGGGAGAAAATGAGATGGTCTCCCTTCAGAAGAAATTCCACAGCTCAGCATAGCCATTAAAAAAATCCATGGTAGAGAGGCTGATTTACAAGGAAAAACCCTATCAAATAGTCTGGGTTTAACGCTTTCAGGACTATAAAGTTCATCACTAGCAGACTATATTATACTATTCCATCCAAATCTGTTTGGCAAGAGTCACACATTTTCTACTGACAGCTTCACAACATTTTAGACCATTGTTAATATTTGAAATCTCTTAAAGACCAACTCTACATAGAATTTATTGCTGGCACTATGATATGAGGTAAGGCATTTACCTGTCTGCCTAGTTCTGTATATTTACCATGAATGGATGTTGCTTATACATCAACCTCTTCTAGTCAAAGGTGCTTCTGGCCATTATTTGTGACAGATTATTTGGGATTAAGAATAATCCCATAGGATCTCCAAGACAATGAAACCATGTTTTCAGTTGGTTTTCAGGTAGGATGTAAATTCCTATAGTATCTGCATTTATCAAAAGAAGGTTCAACTTGTCAAGATTTGGCTTGACTTTGTCAGATTTATTCAGTTCCAATATTGTTGCAACTCTCAACAACCTGGAAATGAAGTAACAATATCAGTTACTTTTATATATCACCCACATAAAGATTAATCCTGAGACTCTAAAATTCTGATTGACCACTCCAATGTTTTTAGGGAAATGTTAAGTAGCATGTAGGATAAAGGCAAGAGACTATCATTTCTTACTAAAAAGCTCTGAAGCTATCCAATATCAGGTTTCCAAAACTGCAAATCAAAGATGAAGGGAGCAGTACTAATAGTGAAAAATGACTGTGAGGTTCTTCATAATCCAAATGAGAATATTCTTTCTGTGTAGTTCACAGCTCTTTCATTCCTCAAACTGGTCTCAAACTAGATTGATGTAGATCAACATACATTGGCCATTGTACATTGCTTCATTTCTCAGAAAAATCTTGAATTGAAAGGCCAATATATACCTGACAACTTTTCCAAGAATAGAATTTTAGGAAACTTGAAAATTCATCTACTTTGCCATTTCCCCCCTTAAGGCACTGTTTTTAAACTTGCAGAAAGACAAGGGGGGAAAAACAACAACATTCAGCACTCCCACCATTTTTAATTAGCAAGGGGAATATATATCTCACAAATAAATACAGTTTCCAGGTTCCTCTTGCTATATGGGCAGTTATTTATTTATTTATTTATTTATTTATTTAGTTAGTTATATTTATATACCACCCTATTCCCTGAGGACTCAGGGCGGTTTACAGGGAATTAAAAATCCAAAATACAAAAATTAAGAACCAAATTAAAAAATATTAAATTAACCCTGTAGTCAGTTAAAAAGAACCCCAAATTAAAAATTCCTCCTCAGTCTGGGCCCGAGAGCTCAAAGAGCCAGGTCTTCAGGCCCCGGCGGAATGATCGGAGGTCGGGGGCAGTCCTCAGCTCCACCGGCAGCTGGTTCCAGAGGGCAGGCGCTCCCACCGAGAAGGCCCTATCCCTGGGTGTCACCCGCCGGCAATCTCTTACCGGCGGGACCCTGAGCAGACCCTCCCTGTGGGAGCGCACTGGGCGAAGGGCGTTTGATGCCGGCAGCAGGTGTTCCCTCAAATAACCCGGACCCAGGCCATGTTATAAATTAAATAAATATTATATGGAAACATTGTGTTCCATATATCTAATAGATAGGCATCTTATGTCTCTACAGCATTTTTCCCTTGCTATATTAAATTTATCAAATACCCTGATCAGGCCTTGCCTCTATAGATGGATTAGTACCAATTTTATTGCTTGTGTTAGTAGGGTTTTTTTTTCTTTGCTCCACATTTTCCCATTAATCCATTAAAGAGCTGTATTCACTTTTGCATGCAATGTTTCTGACCTAGACAGATGTTGAATGTGACCGGGTGTGTGGGATGTGGAATGGTAATCAAGCCCCTCTCTACTCTTAGTGCACTGCTGAAATAACATTATGAATTTTTCATTGCACGTCTTTTCCAGTTAACATATATTTCCAAGCATATGAACATTATATGAACTGCCTTGAAACAAGAAAATGTTATTGTCAAGGTCAAGGACAAACTTGATTTTTTTTTTCTCTTAGTCATCTGACTCCTGGGTGCATAGTTTAGGCACAAAGGAAGTTATCAAGAAACCGGAAGGAAAAAAAAAGTTTAAACTCCCTCGAAGCACCTGCCAATTGTTGGAAGGTTTTCAACATAAGAGTGTATATATAAAAAACAGCAGATAGAAAAATATGGGCTTCTCTTCTTGGTTTAACAGAAGCCAATACTGGAATGAAAGATTAGTATATGGATCAGTGGAAACTGTAATTGAGAGATCCCGTAATCAGATACCTGGGAGGAGGAAAAAACCAGGACAAAACTGGAGACAGATGAAGCCAGAAAGGGAATCTGTAATGTAACAACAGCGGAAAAAAACCCAGACTTGGATTCCATACAATGCTGGAGCAAAATCACCCAAGTACAGGGTAACTGTACAAGAGGGTATTAAAGAGAAAAGTGGTCAGAATTTCCAAGCTTGTGTTGTAGATACAGTGAACATCTGCAATGTCAGGAATGGAATGGCAGAAATCCATTCTTATCATCAAGGATCTCTTTTTTCTCCAGCACTTGTGGAATCACAAAATAAGGAGCATATTGAAACCAAAAACACAATGTTAATACTTGATTTATAGAAAATGAAAGGCTTTGCTTTTCAGGGATATGAAGAATCCATTATAAAAGCTCAAACTTAGGAAAGCAATATGACTTGGGAAATAATTTTAAGTAGGAATTAGTACTTCTTGAAATTGTTAGGAAAACTTTGAAATAAGGACTTCTGAAATAAAAACAATTCAATCACTAGCTATATGCACACAGTATCCACAAGTTATTACAGGTTTAATCATCAAAAATACCTCAAATTGCTCTGACATATACAGGAACAATACAGAAACAAGATAAAGAGCCATTTATCCCCATAAAAGATATCTTTAGAAGCTATCCAGACATTGGTTTTTCCTCCAGGATTCCAAAGAAAGAGGATATTTAGGTTTACCAGATTTGAAATTCTATTTTGATGCTTGATGCTTAGTCTGGATGACAGCCTGGGTGACTCTCCAAAACAAGAGATTACTCAAATTAGAGGGCCAAGAATTAAGATTTGGATGCCATGTCTATTTATAGTATGAAAAGGTTAGATGAAAGTGGATTTTAAGAATCATTTTCTTAGACATGCCCCCATCCCAAAGGGTTTGGAACAAATACAAAACAAGATTTTCTATGAAAGTTCCTCTTATTGAAATTGGATTGTAGAATGAATATGTGAAGCAAAGCATGATTCAATGGGCAAAGAACTTTGTGTATAATATAATGCTTGAACAATGGAAACACATGTGGATGGTGTGTTTAAAATTTACACTGAACTATAGTCTAAAAGAGGTTTTTTTTTAATAAAATGATGTACCATTGATATTTAACACCTGATAAATTGTCAAACATGCAAAAATACTGGGGTAAGAATCATATTTTGATACAGAAAATTGTTGAAAAGAAATATACAAATCAAACCAGAGATATTTCTTCTAGGTATAATGGACAAAGAACAAATTATAACTTTATTGTTACTCATGTTGACATGAAAGATATATTAATTTCAACAATGGAAGAATGATTGAAGAAATTGTGGAACTAGCAGAGATAGCCAAATAAACTGCTTTAATGAAAGAAAAGAATATACCTAACTTTCTTTCAATATGGAAACCACTTCTGGATTTTGTGCTTGAGATAGAAAAAGTGAAACTTTGACTTTGGGATTTATTAATATAAAATATAAAATGTTGAGACTGTATCATTAAGACATTCATTCTACCGCATTCTATTGAAAAGACCCAGAAGTTAATGCTATTTTTCCCCATTTTTTTCCTCATCCTACACTTTTCTCTTTTTTCTTTTCCCCTTTTCCCTGTTCCTATTTTCACTTTCATTTGTATTTTAAACTCTAATAAGTTTAATGAAATTACATTATAAAAAGGCATTTGGTTTTGGCTTGCTTCAAAATGGTGATACAAAATTATTTATTTTTCATGTTTTTAGAGACAATGAGCTGGAAAAATGTGTGCTTGGTCTCATCAAACTGCACATACTGTGGTGTTCATTTGCTTCTTCTCATGATGATTTGAAAATCTGATTGTCTCATCATTGGAGAAAAGTCTGCTTACTCCATATTTATATTTAATCCATATAAACTGTCCCATCTTACTCTCTTTTCTATCTCTATTCCTCTGGTGGTGCAGATAATATTTTGTCCCCAAATAGCAGGAGGGCAAAGCTTGGGAAATCTACCATTATTCTTCCTGCTCTCTATCACAAAATAGTCACTTTTACTGAGTGACTCAACAGTTGAGATCTGCAGTTTATTCCTTGGACCAGTGCTGAAAATTCAATTCCCTCTCAGAAGGAATGATCCAAAGCCCATTCCCTGCTGTTAATGGTCTTGAACATTTAAAACAGCATTGAGTGCAAAGCATGAAAAAGGAGCCTAGGAGAAAGTCCTCAAAGATCAAAAACTTAAATGGAAATATAGAGATATAATATAAATCATAAAGAAAGCATGATAGGCCAAAGACAAAAAAGAATGGAACAGAACAGAACAATTGGAAGGCTCCTTGAGAATCGGGGTAGGGATGGGGATAAGGAGAAAAAAATAGCACCATATCTGTTATCAAGAAATGAAAGTGGCCATATATAACTAATCTCTGAAATTTATGGAGCTCAACTCAAGCCTGAAGAAACACTGTGAAAGAGATAGTCATCTCAGGAACGGTAGATATAAATAATGAGTGTAAGAATGAGTAAGATAAATGTTGGTCTACTAGCATATCCACATTCACATTATAAATGTCCTGGTCTTGATATATAAAGCAAAAGAAATGTGAAGAAATGTGAAGGAAAAGTTAATTAGAAGAAAGCAAAACATATGCAAAAGAAAGAGAAAAATGCTAGCATTCACAAGGGCCTTGTCACTTTCACTTTCTGTAGAATTTCATTTCAATCTAAAAAGTGTTGTGAGCAGAAAGAAATTAGAGGAACATCACTGGCATTTCAAGGATGGCAAGACTAATTATAATCATTTTTTTTTTGAAGGAACAGATGAAGGCTAGGCAAGGGAGCACTGGATAAAAGAACATGTGTAGATACCAACGTCAGTGAGAAAAGTATATAAAAGAGTCAAAGGGATATGTGGAGAAAGTAAAAGCTAATCCTGAAAACAAAACAAAACCTACAGGGAACAGGACTGGAGTTTGTCTGAGTTGAAAGACATTCAGGGTTAGATAAAGGAAAAAAAAACAAGACAGTTCACCCTCTTGCCTATTATTTAGCTGAAAGCTAATCCATGGTTCCCAGGAGGTCATTCCAGGAGCCAGTACTTACCGGTATATTGGATTTCCTTTTTAACGTCTGTCATAAACCTGAGGAGGGAATCCTCAAATCTCTTTGCATTTTTCTAGTATTTCCCTATCCTAAATGACCCCAGTATTACTAGGAAGATACCAATTAACCTTTTTGTTCTCTATAATAGCTTTTTAAATCATTCAGCATCGCTCAAGCTCAGAATTTCATAGAGAGATGAGTGAAGCACTCCTCTCTTTTTCTGTAAGTCTCAAATTGCCTGTTGTTGGGAGACCTGATATTCTTTGTGAATTATATTAAATTTCATGCAACAACAGCAGACTCTTTCCTAAATGCTTGTTCTGTATGATTAGGGAATGTTCAGGTTTTTATTTCATAAATCTTAAAAGAAAAAAAAAATCCTAAGAATTCATTTTAATGTTCATTTAAACTCCTTTGCCTTCTTCACATATAGCTTTATGACTACATAAAAGGGCTACAAGAATGCCAGGTCTAGTTTCTTTGATGACAACCCACCTGCTAGCAAGACTCCCCATAGAAGACTGCTTGAGTTTGAAGGAAACCAATTTTATCGCATGTAGACTTCACAATACAAGAAATGAGAACTCTGATTAGCTTATGCATTATGAATCTTCCTGCTTTTAAATTGAATGTGATTTTGTATCAGTTTGAGAGTGCTGCTGGTGTGCTGTGTCACATCATATCAAGGGGATGGATCTAGTTACATGCAGATGAACAACTTCTTCAGACACCTATAATGAATATCTGAAAAGAACTTTGGTCTATTTCAGAAATAAGTGTGATATGGCACAAGAAGAATTTCCATTTGTGTTTGATTGCTGCATTGTGTCTGTTTGTACACAGACACAAACACTATGAATTTATAAATTCCATCTAAATTTTATACACACATGAGCAGAATTCAGTAGGTAGACTGTTACAGAAAGAGAGAAGGAATCCAAAGACAAATCAACCAAATTTATAAAAATGGATCTCATAAGCTAAGAGTAATAATTGATGATATTTAAATCTTGCTCCAGAGACCTTAATTAGACAAGGCTTCTCTTTAAATACACTCATTTTCTGACCCTAGTCCTAACTTCTTTCAGCAAGTTGCTCCTGAATAACCAAAACAGATTGACTATGCTCTGGTATAGCAACTTCATTTGTCTTTTGCTACTTCTCTGGTGTTCTTGGAGAGTGGATGGAAGAATTTTTGGCAGAGACTACTGAATACGCGGTGGCTCAGTGGGTTAGGATGCTGAGCTTGTTGATCAGAAGGTCGGCAGTTTAGCAGGTTGAATCCTGAGTGCCGCGTAACAGAGTGAGCGCCTGTTACTCGTCCCAGCTTCTGCCAACCTAGCAGTTATAAAGCACATAAAAATGTAAGTAGAAAAATAGGGAGCACTCCGGTGGGAAGGTAACAGTGTTCTGTGTGCCTTTGGCGTCTAGTTATGTCGGCCACATGACCACGGAGACGTCCTCGGACAAGCGCTGGCTCTTCGGCTTTGAAAAGGAGATGAGCACTGGCCCCTAGAGTTGGAAACGACTAGCACGCATGTGCGGGGGAACCTTTACCTTTACCTTTACTGTATACAGGCAGGAATGGTGGAGCCAGTAAGTGTTTCAGTATTGTTGCTGGGACTTGGCTACATACTCTGCTGTTGTGGATACATTCTCTTGATCCTCTTCCTCTCCTCTCCCTTTAAATACCTGAAATCCTTTTATTTGGTACAATGCCCTGTTTCAAATTTATGATTGCAATAAAATTGTTTGCTTCCATTCCATAATTAAGTAATTTGATAACTGCAATCACAAAATAACTGCTCTTTTAAGCTAGGTTCATCATGGTGGTGCAAGAAACAAAAGTTTGTAATTGATGTGTCTTCAACTGAATGAATTTAACTGGACAGCTGACTGAAGGTGACTGTTCTGTTATGGACCTAATTCCAAATAAGGGCAGAAATCATCATCCATGCTAACAGAATATCTTGAGTGAGACAGAGTCCTGAATTTATGATCTGACAGCTATGTACTATTACCCACATAGACTTCCTATATGACACAGGTTTGGAGGCCTTACAGTATATAACTTTCTTCCACTTCATTACGCAGAGCAGAACTATTAAGTAGTGATATTAAGGAAGGCAAGCCACCAAGCATTGTGGATGACTAAAGATCCCATTAATATAGTATTGTAACATTTTCTCCTTGGATTGGACCAAAGGAAATGTTACTGCATGATGAACATCATAAAGCCCTAGGAAATAAATAAATAAATAAATAAATAAATAAATAATAATAACAACAGCAACAAACAACAACAACAATAATAACAATGGGAAAAGGGAAAAGGGAAAAGGGAAAAGGGAAAAAGGAAGGAGCTGAGATAAGGGAAACTGTGGTTACCTAAAATTTGTAATTATAAATACCAAGTGTTAATTTGAATATTGATGGGAAATTAAAGCTTGGGAAAAAAGCAATAACAGGACATTGATTGTAAATAAGGACTGAATGCAAACACAATTAAAATATGGGTTGCGATGGGTCGGACATGACTTTGCAACCAACAACAACAAAATAAGCTAAAAAATATTGCTAAATGTAACAAAGAAGTTTTTACTTAGTTGATAATAATAAGAACTGAATTAGCCTAATATCAGATAGTAGATATTAAGGAAAAATAGAGGAAATATCTGATGCTGTAACTTGAGATTTGTACTAAAGACTTATGTATGATATTGAACTATTTATTAACCCAGTCACCATGTTGCTTTTTAAATAATTGTATATATACAATTAAGGGGACGCGGTGGCTCAGTGGGTTAGGACGCTGGGTTTGTCGATCAGAAGGTTGGCAGTTTGGCGGGTTGAATCCTGAGTGCCGCGTAACAGAGTGAGCGCCTGTTACTCATCCCAGCTTCTGCCAACCTAGCAGTTCGAAAGCATGTAAAACTGCAATTAGAAAAATAGGGACCACTATGGTGGGAAGGTAACAGTGTTCTGTGCGCCTTTGGCGTCTAGTCATGCTGGCCACATGACCATGGAGACGTCCTCGGACAAGCGCTGGCTCTTCGGCTTTGAAATGGAGATGAGCACCGGCCCCTAGAGTTGGAAACGACTAGCACGCATGTGCGGGGGAACCTTTACCTTTACCTATATATACAATTATATTCACGGCTCAGTTTGGAAGATCATATAGGAGCCGTGGCCAGGGGGGCTTTTGCCCAGGTTCGCCTGGTGTACCAGTTACGGCCCTATCTGGACCGAGATGCCCTATGCACAGTCACCCATTCGCTTGTGACCTCCCGGCTAGACTACTGCAATGCTCTCTACATGGGGATGCCCCTGAGGACCACTCGGAGGCTTCAGCTGGTGCAGAATTAAGTCACGCGAGTTTTGATGGGAGTTTCCTGATACTCCCATGTAACACCTCTTCTCCGCAAGCTGCATTGGCTTCCAGTTGCCCTCCGGGTGAGATTCAAGGTGCTGGTGATGACCTATAAAGCCCTAAATGGCATGGGCCCAGATTATCTGAGGGAGCACCTGCTGCCAGCGTCAATTTCCCATTGTCCTGTGCACTCCCACAGGGAGGGCCTCCTCAGAGTACCGCCGGTCAAGGATTGCTGACGGGCGCACCTGCCCTATGGAATCAACTGCCAATGGAACTCCAGACTGCCCCCGACCTTCGTTCATTTCGGCGGGACCTAAAAACCTGGCTCTTTGAGCTATATGGTCTGGACTGAGGGGTTTAATGTTTTTGAATTGTGATTTTATTTTTTTGCGGCTAGACTTAATTTAATTTAATTTTAATTTTATATTGTATTGTTTTTAAATTTTGCCTTCTAAACCGCCCTGAGTCCTTTGGGAGTAGGGCAGTATATAAACCAAATAAATAAGTAAATAAATAAATAAATAAATAAATAAATAAATAAATAAATAAATAAATAATATACGTGTGTGTGTGTGTGTGTGTGTGTGTGTGTGTGTATATATATATATATATATATATATATATATATATATATATATATATATATATAGAGAGAGAGAGAGAGAGAGAGAGAGAGAGAGAGAGAGAGAGAGAGAGAGGGGGGGGGAGGGAAAGAGAGAGTATAATTTTCTCCTTGGATTGGACCAAAGGATATGTCACTGCATGATAAACATTATAAATCTCTAGGAAGAAAAATAATAATAATAATAATAATAATAATAATAATAATAATAATAATAACAACAACAACAACAACAACAACAACAACAACAACAACGTTGGAAGGGACCTTCGAGGTCATCTAATCCAAGCCCTTGCTCAGGCACAAAACTCTATACCATTTCAGACAAATGGCTGTCCAGTCTCTTCTTAAAAACATCCAGTGTTGGAGCATTCACAACTTCACAGTTAATTGTTCTGTCAAGAAATTTCTCCTTAGTTCTAGGTTGTTTCTCTCTTTAGTTAGTTTCCATCTGTTGCTTCTTGTCTTGCCTTCAGGTGCTTTGGAAAATAGCTTGACTCTCTCTGCTTTGTGGCCATCCCAGAGATATTGGAATGCTGCTATCATGTCCCCCCTCATCCTTCTCTTCATTAAACTAGACATACCCAGTTCAAACAACTGTTCCTTATATGTTTTCGCCTCCAGTCCCCTAATCATCTTTGCTCTCTGTACTCTTTCTAGAGTCTCAACATCTTTTTTACACTGTAGTGACCAAAACTGTATGCAGTGTTCCAAGTGTGACGTTACCAAGGCATTGTAGAGTGGTATTAACACTTCTTGTGATCTTGATTCTATAAATCTGTTAATGCAGCCAAGCACTGTGTTGGCTTTTTTGGCAGCTACAGCACACTGCTGGCTCATATTTAAGTGATTGTCCGCTAGGACTCTGAGATGCCTCTCACAGTTACTACTATTGAGCAAGGTACCATCTATACTATACCTATGCATTTGAGCTATTTTCCAAAGCACCTGAAGGCAAAACAAGAAGCAATGGATGGAAACTAACCAAAGAGAAAAGCAACCAAGAACTAAGGAGAAATTTCCTGACAGTTAGAACAATTAATCAGTGGAACAACCTGCCTCCAGAAGCTTTGAATGTTCCAACACTGGAAGTTTTTAAGAAAAGACTGGACAGCCATTTGTCTGAAATGGTATAAGGTTTCCTGTCCAAGCAGGATGACTTCCAAGGTCCCTTCCAACTTTATTATTATTATTATTATTATTATTATTATTATTATTATTATTATTATTATTATTATTATTCATCGTCGTCGTCGTCATCGTCATTGTTCTTGTTGTTGTTGTCGTTGACCTAATAGAGGCATTGGTGATACACCTCTAAGAATCCTATTTGCTGGGCATAAATAATTTCTGTTAAGTATTATATTTATTAAAATTAAAAGCATTAATCTCTTTCAGGTTATGGTATCTTCTGAAGCTTTTTACCCATGGAGGAGTCATTTAGAGAAAAGGTCACTGAATTTCTATTAACATGGAAACCATTGGATATGATCCAGCTGAATTTAAAAGTCAAAAATGTCCTTTAATTCTTTAATTCTAAGTATCTTTTGTGATTTGTATTAAAAACTCATGTTTAATATTTTCTTTTAAGGAATTATGTCTTATCTTCTTATGGCAATCTGTATATATTGTTTCAAGATAGTTAGTTAGGTTAGAATGTAATTCATTTGGGGCCCTGTTTGTCAGTAAGCCTATAATCCTAGGAATTAAAAGGACAATCAGAAATTTTTAACAAAGCATAAGCAGACTTTTAGAAGAACTCCTATCCAGCAGCGGTACCAAAAATTTTGTGATTATAATCCCTGGTATACACTGGATTGTGTTCAATTTCTCAGAATAATAAAGTAAAGATGAATTGCCTGAGTGACAAATGCATGACAACATTAAAACTTCAGGCAAAAGTTTCTTAAAGGAAATGTGGGACCCAGATGTTTCATCAAATTTGAAATAAAACAATCTGACTGGCAGAAAAACAGCTGATTGCTAAGTCTGAAAAATAGTTTAGTATGATGGATTCTCAAAACAAAATTTGATGTCAACATTCAGTGAGAGTAAATGTTCTTTCATGCAAAAAAGGACAGTTATGTGGGCAACTGTGCCAATGCAGAGGTTACTTTGAAATAACATCCCTTGATTAATTATTCAGTATGCTAGTAATCTCCAGTTGTAGTTTAGTTTAGCAAATAAGACTGTTATGGACAAGTTTTTGAATATATACACATATACATAGGTACATCGGTACATACATATTCGTAGCACTACCAAGTTTTATTGAGTCTTGGATTCTTGGCTTATATATTTTCCCTCCATCTCATTTTTATTTATTTTTTGAAATTCCTTAAACCAGTATGTTGAAGTTCATTTCATAACATTCTCCATTAACACTAAGTTGATGTCCCATGCATCAAGAAAGCAGCAGACTGGAAAAGAGTAATTGGAAACTTATTCAAAGAAATGCATGAAATCACAAAAGCCAATCGTCCAGAAAGCTTAAAGCTCCTATTTAAAAAAACAGCTTTCAGATTCAAATGAAGGAACCTTCTATGGAACAAAAAGATGCATAGATCTGACAACAAACACCAGCATGTAATCTGAAGGCATAGTCAGAAATTGAACAGAATGTCAAATTCTGACTGTGCTTGTGTATTCAACTTTATATTCTCTCTCTCTCTCTCTCTCTCTCTCTCTCTCTCTCTGTGTGTGTGTGTGTGTGTGTGTGTGTGTGTGTATGTGTGTGTGTGTGTGTGAGAGAGAGAGAGAGATGAAAGGGCAGAATTCTGCATATTACAGGATCAAAATCTATACAAATATTTTTTTTCAGGAACAGCCATGATATTGACTTGATACAACATTTTAGATTCAATTTCAAAATAATGTTAGAAGGTCGAATGAAAGAGTTACCTGTCTGTAACTCTTTTAACTTACTGTTTCTCTTCACAGGATCCCACTGATGCCTTCTGCAACTGCCACATGATTACAGGAAAACATATAGCTACTTTAGTTCCAGAACAAATATTCTTTACAATGCAGCATTTTGGAACCCAACCAAGGGCACTGCATAACTCTAATAGGACAATCTGTTCAGATCAGTACAAGAAAGATGAGCTGGTATCCTATGTATAAAGCCTGAGAAATTGAATAGTTTCTCAGAGCTGTTTTCCATAAGTAAAATTGAATAGTTTCTCAGAGCTGTTTTCCATAAGTAAAAAAAGAGAGGATCTTTCTATAAAATCCAAAGCTGCTATTACTGTTCCGACATTTTTGACTCTGGCCTTTTTGTAACTTGACAGATGTTAATAAGAACCCTGTGTAGTATAAAAGAAAATAAGCAGGATATGTAAAGCCTAAAAAATGTTAATGATTCTTCTGCTTCCTAGAATTAAAAAAAATGGAGACAGTTAAAACAATATCTCAGTCTGTAGTCTAATAATTGAAAACTAATAGCTGAACACTGATGACATGCTTTTATACATATACAAAAATAACCTAAACATTCTATAATAATTTGTCAGAAAAAATTGAGACTATTGGGATAATATGAATTCAGAGTAATTGCTAAGGATTATTATACAGATGTTCCATTTCTCTAGATTTAAAAGCAGGAGTGTTAATCTCAAAGTGAAGAAACCTAGTTTTATGTTTAAATATTTTATCTGACTCTAACTATAATCATAATAATTTCTTTTTATACCTCAGATTGCTAAGGCAAATTCATCCAAAGAGATCCCCACTGCATATTTTAACTTTATTCAAATACCCTAGATTAGATCATTTCTATCTCCCTGTTCAATATAAACTATATTCTGAAGCCAAATACCCTTTAAGCAATTTGTTGATACATAAACAACTCAGTATTACATTATCCTCCCTAACATCATATGGATAAAATATTCAAGTCCTTTCATATTTCTAGAAGCACATATTTGATAAGGGCAATTAGCAAAGAGGCTTTAAATCCAAATTGTTCCCACTCCAAGTCTACTCTTCATCAGCATTCAGGGTGTAAATTTCAACTCATCTCAAAGAAATACAGACCCTTTCTGGATGCCAGCAATATTCTCTTTGCCCTTCTCATGCTTTTCTCATCTTCGTAGGTCAGACCATTACTTTATAAATAGAAGAATCCAGGTGCTTTTCATATCAAAGTAATTAAGCAATTTAATGAAAATGCATTAAGCTGTGTCCATCCCATTCTGCCAGTGTTTTGAGCAGCAAGTGCTGTATATTCGCAAGCATTATGAAACATGGGTCTCTGCTGTCACCAACAGGTTATCTTGCCACATAAATTTGAAGGGTTCCTTCTCAACTGTTTTTCCACCTCAGAGAATGCAAAATATAAAGTGCAGATTGTGTATCTCAGAAGTTTCCCTTACATGTGTCATTACTATCTTTCTTTCTTTCTTTTTCTTTCTTTCTTTCTTTCTTTCTTTCTTTCTTTCTTTCTTTCTTTCTTTCTTTCTTTCTGTCTGTCTTTCTTTCTTTCTTTCTTTCTTTCTTTCTTTCTTTCTTTCTTTCTTTCTCTCTCTCTTTCTTTCTTTCTTTCTTTCTTTCTTTCTTTCTTTCTTTCTTTCTTTCTTTCTTTCTTCCTATCATCTATCATCCATATATCCATAGTATCTATAATTTATCAACTAGCTATCCTATGCAATTTAGGGAAAGGTGGGCAGATCTCATGCATTTTGATTAGATGTCTAAAAGATCTAAATTCAGCACTTGTAAGCTATCATGCAAACTATATCTGCCTGAAATCTTCACTCTTACACTGCAATTAAAAACTCATGAGCCTTTGCATTTGGCCATCCTTTAACCAGGGATCTTTTTTTTTTTCATCTTTTTCATGGATTGTTGTGCTCCAGTTTCTTTCATCTTTACTATTGGCTGGACTGGCTGAGGCCAATCAGAGTTGGGATAGCAGAACTGGAAAGCCACAGACTCCCTAGT
The DNA here is from genome assembly GCF_947247035.1 of Vipera ursinii. NCBI lineage: Eukaryota > Metazoa > Chordata > Lepidosauria > Squamata > Viperidae > Vipera > Vipera ursinii. The sequence goes on from NC_139513.1 coordinate 104,453,654, forward strand.
TCTGCTACAGTCCCCAAGTCAAAACTTCTTCAAATTTCAAGTTCACAAAAGAACAGGGATGCTGAAGAACTGGGAAGGGCAAGGTTTCCAAGCATTTGATATAACAACTTTCTTCTTCACACACCCAGTTCTTTCTGAATACAGTCTCTCATATGTCCAGGAGCTAAAGTCCAGGGGTCATAGGTTGATTTCAGATAGGTGACTCTTAGCAAATAGAAGATACTGGGTCTCTCTTGATGAATTGCAATGATAATAGAAAAACATTGTAGAATGTGGGACCGCTACACAATGTTATCTAAAAAGAGCCTTGCTGAATCTGACCTTGTTTTATTTTAGGATTTCATTTCAGTCAGCATCTTGCTTGTTTGCAAATAGGAGTATTAAGGCATACATTGTAGGGGGATATTTTTGTCCTATTGCATCTTGACAGGAAGAGAATGAATACCATCTAGGTGGATGGATTCCATTACAGTGGGGAGTTAGCATTGATAGACCAGAAAGATCAGCTTGGGGACAAATCCCAAAGGTGCTTTTTCAAAAGGCAACTGGACTTTGTTTTTCCTTGAAGACATTTCACTTCTTGGATGAGAAGTGAAATGTCTTCAAGGAAAAACAAAGTCCAGTTGCCTTTTGAAAAAGCACTTTTGGGAGAACCATGACCTGATTGACTGAGAATCTCCATAAACACTTGGGGACAAATCATATAGGAGGAAATGTATCCATATGCTAGCTAAGGGTCGACACCATCTTGGCACATAATCAATGAAAACTCTTGCAACTGGCATTTGAAGTAGCATTGCCTCCAGTTTGGATGCAGCAGTGTGTCCTCAAGACTGAAATCACTCAAAGAATCTAAAGCAAAGACACATTTTGTTCTCCTCTGATATTTGTAATTTGGAAAGTATATGTTGGGATGCCTATCCAATTTGTATAGTTGAGAAGCAGAAAAAGGACTGTGCCAAGAGAATGAAATCCAGTTGCATTTGAGGTAAAAAGACCTGCTTTAGAAAGCAGCAGCTTAGCAGGCTAGGCTATGTACTTAACCTTTTCCCTCCCCACTGCTTCTTTGTTGCAAAAGCCACATAAGAGGCCCCTTTTCAACCCTGCAGAGAGACAGTGGGTAAAGAAACAGCAGGTAGAAATAATGTCAGTTGCACAACTGATATGAAAGAATCTTGATGCTGCAACACAAAGGAGTTTCTTCATTTAAAAGAAGATTCTTTGATAATGTCCAAGATAGAAATGTCCAGTTATTTTATGACTGATCATTAGACTTGTGACTAAAGGAAGGTCATGCATAAAGCTGGTCCATTAGTGGGGGGGAAATGGCAAGAAGGTGACAAGCAACAGGGAGAAAGCAGAACTATTTAACTCATTTTTGCATCTGTCTTTACACAAAGGGGAAAAAAAACAGTCCAACCTACCAAAACCAGTGCCATAAAAAAACAGAATAGAAACGCAAGTTAAGATAGGCAAGAAAATGGTAAGTGAGCACCTGTCTAGCCTAGACAAGTTCAAATCACCAGGACCAAATGGATTACACCCCAAAATTCTCAAGGAACCAGCAGACGTGAACTCAGAACCACTGAACTATATTTTTCAAAGATCCTGGAGCACTGGGGAACTGCCAGAGGACTGGAAGAGAGCTAATGTGGTTCCCATCTTCAAAAAAGGGAAAAAAATAGATCCAGGAAACTACAGACCCATCAGCCTGACCTCAATACCTGGGAAGATTCTGGAAAAGTTAATCAAACAACAAATCAGCGAACACCTTGATGCAAACAAAGTCATCACTAAAAGTCAACATGGGTTTGTCAAAAACAGATCATGCCAGACAAATCTTATTACATTCTTTAAAATTAAGACTTTTTGATTATGCCAAAAATATTTGTAAAGACCACACCTTTAGGGCTCAGTTTCATATCCTATTTCCCATGACACAAAAATATCTTGCAAAGTGTTTTGTAAACATCGTCATGATATCACTTCCAATTTACCCCCACTTCATTGCTGAGATACAAAACTTCCCATGAGGACAATCTCAAATGCCTTAGGAATGAGTCTATACAGTAGCTGGCACAATCTCCTTAGTCTGTCTGGCCTGGCAAATATGTTGTGGACATGCTGTACAAAAGACCAGACATCTTACATTTCCAGGAGATCATCCACGCCAGGCAGGAATATTTCTCTCTGATGCTTATTTCCAGTGTATGTATGTCTACTGCAGAAATTGTAAAATAGGAAAAATCTGTCTTGTCCCCTGATGTCCCCAATCCCCAAAATAGGGATGGAAGAGGAAAGATCAGAAATAAACAATTGGAGAACAATTACCAAATTCTAGGAGTTTCAAACGGAAATTGAACATTTATGGAGAAAAATCCATTATTATACCAATTGTAATTGGAACCATTGGAGTGATACCTAAAGGACTTCCCGGATATCTGGAAATATTGAATCCATCAGACTTGAACACTCCAATTTTATTACAAATCACCTTGCTTGGAATCTTAGATGGTATCTTAATAATTCTTTAGGACTTGAATTATTAAATTTTCACCAATCTTAGACTAGGAATAGATTACCCCACAAATAAGACATTAATACCCCACTTCACATGCAAGAGAGTGATTGATACATACTTTTTTTGCCAATAGCTGATACCAATTTGAAGAAGAAATTATGTCAAACAAATCCATCAATCATTGCCCTGAAATTATCCTGTGTTAAACTGTGTGAGGGCAACAACACAGACCTGAAGCAAAGAAAAAGGTGGACAGTGGAGTCAGCACAATTTATGTCTATATACTTTCTTGTAGACTCAGTGATGGCAGGAAAGAATATTAATGTGGCTGTATTGGTTTAACTTTCTCTGTCTGAAATAAAATGTCAGCCCCACTAGGTAAGCCAGGCAAGAATTCAACTATACAGGAAAACTACAACTAATTCTACTGAAGTTGTAGAATAATGAATTATAATGAAAGAATCTTTTTTATTGAAAAGTTTTACAATACATTTTAAGTATACTCCATCCCTCCCCCCCTCTGCCCCTCCCCCCTCCCCTCCCCCTCCCCTCCCCCCTCCCCGACTTCCCAGAGCTGAATACAGGGTATAAACTTACAAACGTAAGCTAAAATATGCTAACAACAAAAATAAAACATTAAATTCTATCGCACTTTAACTCTCCATAAACATAACTATATTACTAACCAATAACGAATAACTAATAATAAATAGTATAAAACCACTACTTATTCAAATGCTAAATGAAACTTTTTAGTCCCATATTTATTCTGAATATATTCGATCCATCTTCTCCATTCCACAATATATCTCTGTTGCGATTGTTCTTTCAAGTATGCTGAAATCTTTGCCATTTCCGCCAAGTTAGAAACTTTCAAAGTCCACTCTTCTATAGTAGGCAGTTCCTCCTTCTTCCAATATTGTGCTACTAAAAGTCTTGCTGCCGTAATTAAATTCAACATCAATTTAATATCTGTAACAGTAAAATCTGTAATAATACCCAACAAAAACAACTGTGGAGAAAACTTTATCTTTTTCTTAAATATCTTTTGCATATTCCACCAAATTTTAATCCAAAAAGCTTTAACTTTTTTACAAGTCCACCATATGTGATAATACGTTGCATCCTCACAACCACACCTCCAACATTTGGGCTGGCAGTTCGGATACATACTTGCTAGTTTTTTAGGGTCTAAGTGCCACCTATAAAACATTTTATAAAAATTCTCTCTTAAATTTTGGGCCTGTGTAAATTTTACGTTTCTAACCCAAATCTTTTCCCAAGTATCCATTGTTATAACTTCCTGAAAGTTCTGGGCCCACTTTATCATACAATCTTTAACAAGTTCCGTTTCTGAGTCAATTTCTATCAATGCATTATATATTCTTCTTATATGTGCTTGACCTTGATCTCTAATTTGTTTTACCAAATTTCCATCAGATATCAAGATACCAACTTTCTGATCTTCTTTCCATCTTGCTTGTAACTGCCCATACTGAAACCAAGTTTGCACAATCTTTTCTTCTTTTGAAATATTATATGGCTTTAATTGCCATACATTCCTTTCTATCCTTAAAATTTCTTTATATGTAGTCTCATCATGTTTAAATCCAACATTTATATTTTCTTATTGAATGTTTAGGTATTGCCCAAATTGGTATCTTGTAATTTAACTTATGTCTATATTTTTTCCATACTCGCAACAGAGCATACCTTAATATATGTATCTTAAATACATTATCCACCTTCTTATCATCATCAATCTTTTCCATCACATTTTCAGCATCCAGCATTTTAGCATCTAATCTCATGTTATTTTGACTAAGTTCTTCCACGCGGTCATCCAGACGCTCAATACACACTGCCAACCCTTGAAACGCAGCCAAAATGTCTGCTCTTATTTCAGTATTCTTCTCCTCAATAAGTTCAGCTATTTGTTGGGATTGTATTTTTAAAGCATCCTGCAAATCTTTTATTGTTAAAGCTGGTGCGGGTGCGGGTGCCACAGGAGGAGGCATCAAAGCCTGTAATGAAGACTGCTGAACTGGAGAAGCACCAACACCTCTAGGAACTTTAGTTGGTTTGGAAGCCATTTTAAACCCGTTATTTCTGTTGCACACTTTCACTTTCTGCACCGCTTGCAACTTTTTCCACAAAATACTCTGAGTTAAAGTTCAAATACTTGCTATTACAGCATTCTCCTGCACAGCTCTGCCTGCATCCAAGTAATCCATGATTGACTATCGATGGCAGGGATGGTTGCAGTGTCCTGCTCTGCTCCAAAGCCTTGGAGCAGAGGCGTCCCGGAGTCCGGAGCAAACTCAGGCTTCGGGGGGGGCTCACACCCTTCAACCACCAGAGTTAAAACTCTGGTGGTCTAGGGGAGCTCTACCCCTGCCTAAGCGCTCACCCCCTCCTCTTCTCCCGAGGAGTGGGTTTCCGAGCCGCCAAACAGCTGATCATTGCTGTTTTTAGCGGCTCTACGGAAAGCAGTGGGGCTGATGGCTGAAACGGACACCATCAATGGAGCCTTGCCACCCGAAAGTCTATAATGAAAGAATCTTGAAAGTTTGAATGTGCCTCATGGCGGGTGTGGGGGGGGACTACAATACTCCAGTGAATCAGAGAGTGTCTTTCAGAGCCTCTTCCAAATATTATTTCTCCAGGCTTGGAAACTCAGCTTTATATTTGCCTAGATAACTATTCTTGCATATATATTTGCATAAAGGTCTCTAGCACCTGTCTCTATATCTATCTCTTTCTTTGCAACTCTTTCCTTTTCTAACTCAAACATTGCAACTCTGGATGGTGGACAATGAGTAACAAAACCAACAATTTCAGTTATAATCCAAAATATTAATAAGCAATTAGGAAATCACACTTATTTCTGGCTATATCTTTGGAACTGATATACCTCTTATCCTCTATAATAAAAAAAATCATTTGAGCATCAGCGAAATATGGAATGAAAAGACAGGCTATCTGTTTAAGCTATTAAACAAATGATATGTCTATCATCAAAAGCCCTGGTGGTACAGTGGTTAGAATGCAGTATTGTAGGCTAACTCTTCATTCCACTGCCAGGAGTCTGATTCTCACCAGTTCAAGGTTGACTCAGCCTTCCATCCTTCCAAGGTAAGTAAAACGAGGACCCAGATTGTTGGGGGCAATAGGCTGACTCTCTAAACTGCTTAGAGAAGGCTGCAAAGCATTATGAAGTGGTATATAAGTCTACATGCTATTGCTATAGAGTATTTGAAATAACAGTATTTTTTCTCTTGGGTGCAGAAAATATAATAATGGATTTTGTATGCTGTCCAGTTGGGTGCAAACTGAATAATAGAGTTCATCAGTAGCATCTAGTTCTGACACCGCACATCAGAGAAATGATTGATTATCCTAAGCCTGAAAAATAGACCTTTCAGAAATGCAGATCTGCATGATGTCAGCTTGTTTTTATTTTCCCCATTCAGGTACAGATATGAAAGGAATTTATGTAGGCCAAATTAATGTTGCTGCCATGACTTTCTGAATATTTTTTGCTTTGTTCAAACCAATATGTGTGTAAGGACAAAAAATATAATTTAAATCACGTTGGATAGCCCCTAAAAAAAGGCTTCATCTGTCATGGTTTTGTGATTTACTTACCTGCAAGGATGAAAAAAATGAAACTGAATGCACTGATGACCTTTTTTCTCTGGTGTAACCATCCTTGAATGTTTTATTCTTCAGTCCAGTTACAAGTGAATGCAAAGTAGTTACATTTCTCTGCATTTGATTATTGTACACATAAATATTGTTCTGATGTTGAAATGCTGGGAGTAGTGAATGCATGTAGAGAACATCATAGTGACAAACTCAGATTCTGACTTGCCTATACTTACTAAAGAATCTGAAATATGCATCCATTCATGAAAACTATGCCCTTGATCAAATTTTACTCACACAGTCACAAAGATAGACACAGAGGCTATAAAAGAAAAGATGGAGACCAGACATGTGGGTGAACATACTACTTTATTGAAGATGTGGAATGGAACAAAATTAAGTGTGCTAACTCACTAGAACAGCCAGTGAACAATGGCTAAGGTGTTGAGCTTGGCAGGGAAGGTACAGGTAAAACTTCATTCTCAAAAATGGAAATTTACTATTTGACTTTGAGCCACTCATTGTTTTATCAAAGGGAGCCAAATATAAAGGGAATTAGCAGGAAATGCTATCCATGCAGTCTTGAACTCCTGAAGGATAAGGGGACATGAATTTACCAAATGTATTTCAAAAATATATATTAAACCAATCAGCCAACTCCTTTACTTTTCTACAGAATCTCCTACACAAATAAACAGGGATTTCCTCTTAGAAAAGGTGTGTCACTGTGATTTTTAGCACCAGTTCAGGCTACACTTCATTAAGGACTGAAAAGCAAAGAAACCTTTGAACATCTGCTGAGCCCTAGTGATAAGTGGTTGGACTATATGAAAATATTCTGCATTGCAATGTATGAAGTTCATATGTAGTCATAGGAAAAGTCCATCAATCATTTTAGATCTTAGTGGCTCATTCACAAAGGCAAGTCGTTGCTTAATGACATTGTCATATCACTTCAGGATACTTTAATTTGGATCTCTGTATTATGAAGAGGGTTAGAGTTGATGGCCAAATAACCTTTTCCAACTCTAATAATATTTCATAATCATAATAGTAGTAAAGTTGGAAGGGACCTTGGAGGTCATCTAGACCAACCCCCTGATCAGGCAGGAAACCCTATACCATTTCAGGCAAATGGCTGTCCAGTCTCTTCTTAAAAACCTCCAGTGTTAGAGCATTCACAGTTTCTGGAGGCAGGTTGTTCTGCTGGTTAATTGTTCTAACTGTCAGGAAGTTTCTCCTTAGTTCTAGGTTGCTTCTCTCCTTGATTAGTTTCCATCCTTTGCTTCTTGTCCTGCCTTCGGGCACTTTGGAGAATAGCTTGACTCCCTCTTCTTTGTGGCAGCCCCTGAGATATTGGAATGCTACTATCATGTCCCCCCTAGTCCTTCTCTTCATTAAACTAGACATACCCAATTCCAGCAGCTGTTCTTTATACGTTTTAGCCTCCAGACCTCTAATCATCAATACTGATGAACTATCTATGTGGTCACTAAAGAATTGGCAACCATGGCACATAAATATCATCACAATCATCTTAGATAAAATAGTAATTAAGTTTTGTAACTTAATGAGAGTCTTGGTGCTTGTTGAACACTGAAAGTGTGAACTGATTCTACAGAGCAGCATTATGATGTAAATGATGATAAGGTTTTTTTCTTTCCATTTCAGTGTTTCATCCAGAAACATACGAGTAGTTAATCTTCTTTAGCCAGCATTATGAGCAAATGCATTATATACAAATAAGAACAGAATATGCCTTAAATTGAATGCTAGTAAATTTCACATCAATTTTATGAGCATTTAATATATTGTTTTACATTACCAGTTAAAAATTGCTTATTGTGGAAATGTAGATTATTTTATTGTTTCAAGTCTGTCTTTCCACTCCTGTTACAAACCCCACTTTACATATATTTCACTGGAACCTGACTAGATTTTATTTGGCTGTTTTGGTCTATCAATTAACTGCAAATTGAGTTTGGGTAAAAGGTTTTTAGCCTGGCTAGCTATAAAATACATCTATAGTAAATGACAACTCATGACATAATGCAAAGCAAAATGTTAAATAGATTTTTTCTGACACAGAAGTAGATACATGGGAATTAGGTTTAGTTATAAGAGAATAGGCAGTGGCAAATCTTCATCAGATGGCATTACATTTGGCTTCATTCTTATGAACAAAACTCATTAGCACATTTAGAAATCTAATTATGTTAGTAAATTTCCAAATGTCTTACATGAACAATAGTGATATTTATTTTCTATAATAAGATGTTAAAGTGTAATTAAAGTTCTTTCTTTTTTGGAGTTATGTGAGATGATTCATGATGAATATATTTTTATCACAATAGATAACATTTCTTTTTATGTTACATCTCACTATCAGCTCAGTCCTTCTCACTGTTAACACTGCCCTTTGTAAAGTCAAAGGTTTTCAGGGTATCTTAGGGGAAAAGTTAGCGTACCTCAAATAATTTTCCCTAACTCAACACATTCCAGATGTGCTGGACTTTGTTTCTGTGGTGGAAGTGTATTATATAATCTACAACATCTAGAAGATTCAACTATTGGTGTAGACTTGGTTGACTGAAATGGTGACTTTTCCAAGGGTAAGGAATGATTACAATTTACAGTTTAAGATTGGTTTGTCAACCAACCATGAGTTTCAAAATGCTTGTCATTGTCTTTATCCCTCATCACCAAAGACATCTCAACTACACACTGTGATTTTCCTTACTTTACTGAGGCAAAATCCACAGAAATTTCCTCATATTGTCAACCTAATGGCTTTCTTTTCCATTCACATGTGTAAGCTGGTGTTACCTGCTTAAAATGTAATTGCCACTTATTAGAGTAACATGCTTTCTAAATCTCACAAGTTAACATATTCCTAACATAGAAGATTAGATAAGAAGCTATTCAGGTTTGGGTGGGATTTGCTAAGATGGCATGGGATGTCATGGAATGGCATGGCATATTGGAAACAGTATGTCAATGAGAAGAAACAATTTGCTTACTTTTATGGGCAAATACTGCAAATTTCCAAACACTGGATACTATTATTTCTTCAACCAGCTTGCAGCAGATGGTTCTCTCTGAAGAGCCACCTGTTTTCCAGGTGGCTTTCCATAGCTGTTCAGCCACAATTCCCGTAACGCCTAATTATTTGCCCGTACTATCAGAAGCTGGTGGGAATTGGTGCTTGACAACATTTAGGGAGTGATAAATCTCTACATTATTACAGAACGAATCCTGAAGTAATTTCTAAAGAATCTCTGTAACTGAAACTAGTAAGAACTTAATTTCTTAGATTAAAACTTAATGTAATTGAAGCCAGTAAAACTTAATTTTCAATAAAATTCTGGAAGAAAGCTTCCAAAATCCAGGACATCACTTTTTTCATCTTCATCTCAACTTCCCATTTTAACAACAAATGAGTCATTGTTACATTAGATAAAGTGATATCAAAGTACACTGGGATTTAGTAATAGCATTAAGGAAAGTTCAATTAATATGTTAACCCACTGGGGACTATAAAATCTATATCATATAAGTAACAGCTGTTTTTGCTGAAAATAAAGTATAAAATGTACATAATACATGTAGATTATTAAATGAAACATGAATGAATAGCTTCCCATAAGAGGCCTTCTGCACTTAATTAACTAATCAATTTTCAAGGGCATGAGTAAATGTTAATAGCACAAGTTTAATGCCTGTGCATAATAAATAAAGTTAAATATCACTGGCATATATTTTGAAACATCAAAGGGAACAGAAGAAAAAGAGAATCGTAAACGTGAACAGTTTGAAAGAAAATGAAGTTTAGGTGACCTAATTAAAAGGGTTTTTTTCCCCTCTCAGCCACAGAAAGACATCAAAGTACTATTTCTAAAGTTTGAAGCTTCCCTCACCCCTCTTTCAAATAAAAAAAGATTTCATTAAATGAGTCAGGGAATAGCAGCCATAAGAACCCTTGGATTTTCAGAGTTCCTGTAGCAATATGAGGAAAATGATTTCTAGTTTATCATTTTATATAAGAAAATGTAGTCCTCATTTCCTCCTCAGCATTCCTTCCTTCATTCAGAGAACAAATATATAAATTGACAAAAATAAATAAATGAAACTACTGTTGCAAATATAATTTGTATCGGGCAGAACTGACAGGCCAAATATTATACAATACTCGAGTGAACAGTATCATTATTTGTTTTATATAATTCCTATCTTAATGGATTTAAGACAAAAAGGAATCTTTTTGCCAAAATAACTGTAATTCAGAAGTACATAATTGCTTCCAACTTCAAAGCCATGAGACTCTTTTTCATTCATTTCAGAAGTTCCCATTTAGAAAACATGCATGCTGCTGTTCTTCTCATAAAAGAGATTAATATGCATTGTATTCATTATAAAATTGTATTAAGTGCCTTGAAGAAATCACAGAGGGATCTGGGAGGTGACAAACAATTTGTATGAAGCATTCCAACAAGAGTGTCTTTTAATAGAGATTGGCAACAATTCCTAACAAGATTGTTTTTATGATTTTTCCCTCTTGCTACCCAGCTGTTCCAATGCAATCCCAAGTTTATGAATTTAGTAAAAACAAGTTGTTTGAATATTTTTAAAGCATATAAAATATGGAAGAGGAGTTTGTATTGCAACATTATACTAGGAACAAATGTAGGGTTTCACTCCAGATGGGCTTGTGGTAGTACCAGCTCCAGCAACAAGACCTGACAAACGTTTTGTGTTTTATTTTAAAATTTTGATTTACTTTTCAGATTATGAAGTGTCTTGGTATCTGCTATAATTAATTTATTTTACTCAAATTGCCCTGTCTAATTTCAAATATTGCAGGACTTCATACAACAAAATTCTGTAGCAGAGAAGGCTTGTAAAAAAAAAAAACCTATAAAAGGTTTGGGTCCATTGCATGCATCTAAGTCCAAATAGTGCAGCAAAAAAAATGTCCCATTTTCCCCTTAAAATTCCAGAAGTGGAAAAAAAATACCAGACTAAAATGTACTCTAGTATTATTATGCAAGGTTATGCAAGGGGGCTATTAAACTCAATGAACTTAATTATGGACAGAAAGATACTGATGGAATCAATTGGAAAATATATGGAAAGCTATGCTTGAATGAATGATATAAAAAAAGAAAATTATTTGAACAAGAAACACATGTATGAATCCAAAAGAATAGATTTTATATTTTGAATCTCTAGTACACATCTGCCTAGTATTCAAAGAATATATTAATTCAGTTGCCATTTGTCCTCTTTAGCTCTTCTAGCAAACAGTTGTGTTACATTAGTCATGCCTGTTCCCTACCCTACTAGCAGCCATTTTGTGCAATGACCTTGGTCATTTTTCCTTAATCTAATTAGACTCAAATTCTTTTCTTAATCTGCATTTCTTGTCATGTATTTTTATGTATACTTTCTCTGATATTTGAACTTTTAATGAGTTTTTGAATTGGAAATGACATTATGAAGATATTTCTTTATGAATTTCAGCATATATGTATTAAGATTTCTTGTACATTTTACAGCTCTCAGTTTAATATGGTCACCTATATAGACCTAGTTTCTCACCCCTCCCTAAGTATAAGTTATGAGACAGTATCATACCACTGTAATCAGTGTTGATCCTCAGAGAAAACAAGTCTGCAGCTGGAAAGATAAATTGTGCTTTGAAAATTTTAGAATGATAAAGGATTGACCAGGATCTGAAAAAGAGAGATCTTATTTATAAAGTTTCATACTTTTTATATCTTCTCAGATGCTTTAATTGTAGTTTATTTTACATTACTATTGATTAATTAATATTTAATTAATCAATTATTACCCATATTTGTCAACAAATGCTGTATATATTACTTATATAATCATGAATAATATAGGGCTTTTCAAGGAGATGTTTTGGTTCTATGAAGTGTGGAGAAAAACAGTAGGGCTTCCTGTTTCCAACCAAAAAACATACTAGCCTCATTGCAGATAATAAGATTAAGAATAAGATTAAGAATATATTAAGAATAGCTGCCTCAATTCCTTCTCTTTGCCCACAACTTTTCACTTTAAATATTGTTTTTTTTCTGACTGGCATCACAAATCCACTTGACTGATAAAGTGGTTGTTAGGAATGGTATGTGTTAGATTATAAGTGAAAAGATCAAAGTCTGAGTCTACTCTTAGTCATGGCAATTCACTAGGTGACTTATAATGAGTCAATCTATTTTAGCTCCATCTTTATCAGTCCCTATCAGACCAGAAAATCAACTCCACAAGACTAGAACTAAACTTTATTGAGACAGGCTATAATATTAGAATCTCGCAAGCCAGATTGTGCTTTAGCTCCCTTCCTTCTTACATGCAGAAGAATCAGAAAGGAGCCTGTCCAAGTTGTTTCATATTTTATCTTGCTTCTTGGGGCTTAAAGAATGTTTCAGCTCTCTTTGCTTATGTAACAGTTCTTGCATATTTCTCTCAAGGCAATCTTTCTTGTTCTCTACAGTCCATCCGAAAAGTTGCTGTTGGGATAAAATTAAGGAGATTCCCATTTTGTTCCTGGAGAAATGTGGATTATGAAGATTGACATGTTTATTATATGTTTCCTTTCCACAGCTTCCCACAGGATCCTCCTTCACCATCTCAAAAGCCAGAAAAGGTCTTGAGCCTTTGCCAATGGCAAGAGATGCTGCAAAGGAAAAGGAAATGTAAAGAGACATGAAGAGCCACATAAAGGCAGATTGCCTAGTTACTTTCTTTGCCTTAGCCAGACAAATTGTATTTCTTTCCTGGTGCAAAGCCCCTCACTGAAGCAAAGCAAAGCTTCACGCAGCACTAATAAATAGTGGTACAAAAAGATCTCCAGTGCTTCTAGGGAGTTAATGAGAAAGAGCTTTGATTTTACTATATAGCCAGCACGATGTTTTATTTCCAGCCTCAGTATGAATATTCTAAATAGAAAGAAATGTATAAGCATAAATAGGGCAATTTACACTGAAGATGTTAATCAGCTTTCTTACATATGCAAGCATCTATTTTAGTTTGCGTTCTGCAAACATGCACAGAGATACATTTATATTTAGGACATGGATTTTTTTTCCTATTAGTGCACAAAGGTACCTAGATATTTCTCTGAATGTGAAAAGGCAAATATACTTCCCAGAAAGTAAAAATGGATGGGACAAGTTTCTTTTTGAACTTTAAAATATCTATGGGTGGGAAATGGCAATAGGATTCATATTCTTACTGAATAGTTTTAGCTATTGTCCTTTTACTTATTTCCTTATTCCTTGTGTCATATGAATTGTCCCCCTTAGACAGACGCATTGCTTTTAAGATCACTGCAAGATAAAGGCTTCTACTTTTGCTCCTGTTTTCCTCCATTTCAGCTATCATTTATATCAGCCCCTTTATTTCCATTTCAGTTCTATAAAATGACTCTGCAAAGCCCCCATCCTTCTCTATTTCCTCCTCCTCCTCTTCTCACAAGCAATCCTTCTGACAAATTGCTTAGACATGTGAAAGTATTTCAGAGCCATTAAGATTGCCACAGTGTAGTTCTGTGTTGAATATAGTCCCAAAACCCTGGGATCCAAAAGTTGAAGTCATAAATATATACATTTAAATGTCAGGGGGAATCTATATATGCAGATGTCTCGTGGTTTGCACACAATTCCTGGTGCTATATCCCTTCATTTCCTTTTGCAAAAAGATGTACAATTGCCCTTCAGCGGAGGTTGAAGAAAGAAAGATCCAAGTACACACAATTTGGATCCTTTTGCAAGCTTTTCTCCCACCAGGTGGCTGGATGCTCAGTTTATTAACTTGGAAAAGAACCTCAATGTTTTTGATAAATTGTTCTTCTAAATATGCATATTCATTAAAAGCCCAAGTCATATTTACAGGTTAAAAACATTGCATGAAATTTGGAAATGATTCCTGGTGCCAAGAATCTAGGAGAAAGTTATTCAATGGATGGAATTCTACATACAATTACCTGAAAGTAATTTCACTGGCAATCAATGGGGCCTTGCGCTGACTAAATGAAGATAAAATTGGGCTGTTACAATATGGGTTCCAAAGATTGATGCATTTGGTTCCACCTGTAGTAACCCTCTTCTCTCTAAGCCAGAAAATTCATTCCACCATTTCTATTAAACAGCATCCTATTTAATATTTGAATAGGAACAAAAAAATGACATTGTCACATGCTGCAAAAGCCAGTGTCTGAATTAGTTTCTGGGAATTTTAGATGATTGGAATGGCTTTTAAAGTACCATCAAAGTATTTTTCAATTCTGTAGAATTAAACATAAAATCTGTTCCTGCCAGCTCACTTATCATATACGAAATATTAATTTTGATCAAAATTAAATCAGACACCCACCGACAGCAACATTTTGCCCTTCAGAACTCCCCTTCATTTTGATTTATTAACAGCTGCCAGAAGAGTGCACCCTAGCAATTTATTACTACTTTCTCAAATGTTTTTTTGAGCATACAAATAGTCCTCCAAACTAAGAGGTCCTATATGACATCATTGTGACAAGACTACATTCTTCAATTTGCATAATTCTCTTTAGATTTACTGAAAGGTAGAAAAATAGATTTCATTTTACCATCAACAGGGACAGAGCAATTCATTCTTTTTAAAGAAAAAAAGTTTTCAGGCTTCTAGAAATATTGTGTCACTTTAAAAAAAATAAGTCTGACTCATTTTACATTTTCACTTGGAGACTGGAAAATTATTTAGCTTTTTTGAAATGTTTTAATTTTGCTAATATAATTTCTGAGCAGAAAGAAACCCAACTATAAATTTATTTTACCCAGGCATAAATGGAAATACATATATAGTGTACGTATGTATAAACATATACTGTATGTGTACACACATATGTTTATGCATATATATATATATATATATATATATATATATATATATATATATATATATATATATATATATATATATATATATATGTTCCCCCGCACATGCATGCTAGTCGCTTCTGACTCTAGGGGCCAGTGCTCATCTCCGTTTCAAAGCCGAAGAGCCAGCGCTTGTCCGAGGACATCTCCGTGGTCACGTGGCTGGCATGGCTAGATGCCAAAGGTGCATGGAATGCTGTTACCTTCCCACCGTAGTGGTCCCTATTTTTCTACTTGCATTTTTACGTGCTTTCGAACTGCTAGGTTGGCAGAAGCTGGGACAAGTAACAGGCGCTCACTCTGCCACGCGGCACTCAGGATTCAACCCACTAAACTGCCGACCTTCTGATCGACAAGCTCAGCATCCTAACCCACTGAGCCACCGCATCCCACTATATATATATACAGTATATAGCAGGGGTGTCAAACTCAATTTCATTGAGGGCCGCATCAGCATGGCGGTTGCCCTCAGGGGGCCGGGTGGGTATGGCCAGGGTGGGCGTGGCCTACTGGGTGGGCGTGGCTAGAGTGCGTATGGCCTACTGGGTGGGCGTGGCCAGCTCTACATCGTTGGCATCAAGGGTGCCTATGGGGGCCTGGGCAGGAGTGGGACAGATCTGAGGGTCTCTGGCAGAAGGAGGGTCTCTGGGCCAGGGCCAAGGCAGTGGGGGCCGTTCCCTCACTGTTTCCAGGATGGCTTCGCGGGCCGCATGAAACCACTTCGCGGGCCGGATCTGGCCCCCGGGCCTTGTGTTTGACATGTCTGGTATATAGTATTTGTCAAGGCTTTTTTTGAATACACCTTGCTAATTAACTCTTTCTTTCCTGTTTTTGCCTAACCCACAGGTCTGCAACCCGCGGCTCTTTCAGCCGTCTTTGTGGCTCCCAGTCCTCTGCCATGTGCAGTCCAAAAAAAAAAAGGGACTAAAAAACTTCAACCAATCAATTCAAATATGCAGGGTAGGTGCATATCTCGCCTTGGCTCCACTCTTCAGTCAAATCTTGTTCTGCATATGCGCGCATGTACGCACATGCGCACATATTTTTTGCGGCTCCCAGTTTTTCCTTTTGTGAGGGAACGGTTCTGAGTGGCTCTTTCACTGTTTCAGGTTGCTGACCCCTGGCTTAACCCAAGGCTATATATACAGCTTTCCCAAAAAAAGCCTCATTTAGCATATTGAGTTGCCAAAATATGTCCTGTGCAGTGATATACAGTTTTGAAAAGCTGTTGGTCTAAGAAATTTAACACTAGCAATGGAAATATATATATTTCTGACTATTCTGTTAGAAATGTAGATTACATTTTATTTTCTGTTGATGATCTGTGACCAATTTTGGAAATTGGTCCAAACATGAAAAACTTTAATATTTTAATAACACTATTAGTTAACTACTATTTCAATATTTTACCAACAAGCTGTTAGGTTAGTCTGAGAGGTAACCAGTTAGTATTACTGTTATTAATATGGTCCCCTAACGATAGTCCACAATAGATTCAGAATGTTCTTAAGAGAATGCCTCATCAACTGAGCAGTTGTCAGGGTTAAACTCACCAAACAATTTCTGTTCATGTGGGGCAGTATAATTACATGTCAAAAATGACCCTCCAATTTAGTGAATGTTTCTTTGCCCTTTGTTTTTCTACTTCTTGTTTTCTTTCTCAGGGTACTTTGGAAGCTTCTTTCAAATTTGGTTTCAAGGCATGTTTAGTGTTATGTACAGAGGGGATGTCACACACAGATAAGCCACTATCACCACCAGGTGGCAGGGTGCCCTGTCAGGATTGGCAGGGCATCCTCTGGCAGGAAATCCGGATATTCGGATTGGTGCAATCTATACCTGGCTAGGTATATAAAAGGGTAGTTGCCCTTTGTTCTTCCAGTCTGTGCTGAATCAATAAAGTGTGCTATGTGAACCCTGTTGTCCTGAGTCGTCCATCTTGGCCATGCAGTCCAGAACTCACAATCAAACATTTTGGATTGTTTCAAGGTAGTTACCACTGCTGTTGCTTTCAGTTACCAACTCTTCAATCTGCAATCCCTTTTGGATAGCCCCATTTTTCAAAACTGAAAAATACCCATTGGAGGTGGTCCCTTATTATAGTTTTTGGAACTTTACTAAAATGTAGAAACTCAGGGAGGATGCAGATTATTGAGGATTATCTGTGCTCTAAAATGAAGGACATTTCATACATTCATAATCAACAAGACATTTAAATCTTGTTGATTAAATTAGTAAAAACCTTACATCTTAATTAAGAATTTCATGTCTGTCTATCTATCTATCTGTCTGTCTGTCTATCTATCTATCTATCTATCTATCTATCTATCTATCTATCTATCTATCTATCTATCTATCTATCTATCTGTAATGTATTGGGATTTTTACTTGTACTGATTCACGTGTTTGTTTGAATGCTGCTTAAAGGTTGCTCAATGTTGTGTCTGTGTAATGGTCACTGACTAAGCCAGATCATTGGTTGATTTGGGGCGGGAATGGGTTCCTTTAAACCTATTGGCCGCCACCTAGTGGCCAACCTTATAAGTAGCTGCACAGCAGGAACTGTTTCAGTTCTGTTCCTGTTTGCCTCAATAAAGCAGGTTCCTGTTTGCAACCTTCTGTCTCGCTTATTGCCTGCAAAGAACCGGCTACACAACACTATCTATCATCTATCTATGCATCTATCTATGCATCTACCTCTCCTTCTGTCTATTTATTTCCTCTCTTTTCTTTTACTTTCCCCTTTCCCACCATATTCTTCTAAATTGTTAAAACTGCAATATGGAGTCAGTGAGGAAGGGATTGCATACTCTTATTTGTAAAGAACTAGCTATTCACACAAGTTTTTACATCACAGTTCCTTTGCTTTGAGAGAGCTAAGTTGTTTTGTTGTTACAAGGTGTATCTTGAAAATCCTTTGATATATAAGATGTTATCAATAGTGTGTGTGTCTGTGTGTGTGCGTGTGTGTGCGTGTGTGTGTGCATGTGTGTGTGTGTTTGTGTGTGTCTGTGTGTGTGTGTGTGTGTGAGAGAGAGAGAGAGATGTTTATCCATGGGCTTAATATGTAAACAGGTACCTAGATGCAATGAGATTTTCTTCCTTACTGAATATGGAAGTCGTCTACATCAGTATCGATTTCAAGTTTCCTACCTAAATGCAGAGTAGGACATAAGATCTTGCCTAGACATCTGCAGAATTAAACTTAATCTTCACAGTCCTGTGAAGTGGGCTTTTTGTGTATGTTTTGAATTCATTAATTCTCTCCCCAGCTCAAGGAGATAGCATTTCTTGTCTGCATTATATGAGAAATAAAAAAATGAATCAATTTGTTTCTGGACATGTTATTTAAAATTCTGCTCAATATTCACTTGGAGGGTTTTTTTTAAAAAAACACGGCAATTTTTTATTCAAATACATATTCAAATATTAATTTTTGAATATATTTACTGAAACTCTGGCACAAAGTATCAAAGACACTTTTTCTTAAAACAGACATTTTAAAATGTGCATTGATGTAGTTTTCCCCAAATTGCAACACCACATTTGAAAAAGCAACATCTAACTGTGAGCTACATTCCAGTAGCAACTATAAGAGACTTTATATCAGGGTTATTTCATGTCATTAGTTTCAAAATTAAACTTTGTAAGCATCCTTTCACGAAGAAAAACATTTCTCCCTTTCTAGACTAATACAAGGGACAACATTAACATCCTTCATTCTTGATCTTGAGCTGAATAATGATCAATGGCTATCCTCATTCAGTTAATTGTCAGTAAAATTCCATTTCCATAATTTTTAGGTTAATAGAGAACAATTTTTTAAACACACAATGTGTAGCTATTTTTACTTCAGGGTAAAATACATTTGTGGAGAAATTGGTTAGAAAAATTATCGAAGTGCAAATCAATTATTCCACTCATTGGTTCTGTTCATACTTAACAAGGTCAGATAAACATCTAACAGATGCATTTACTAAGCCTGGTTAGCATTAACCTTGTCAGGTAGCTGCTGTTAATTTATGGTTCACTGTATTGTGCAAATACTGAAAATGAGTTAATTCATTAACCAGGTTAAGAGTGTTTATAAACACAACCACAGTGTGGATTTTTCTCATTTTCAACAGTAGTTATATCCATTTCTATACAAAACAGTATTCAAAATTCCAAGTGTGCAATGTGCAATATTGAATTGCAAGTGAATATGCATAATTGCATTAGCTCAAAGCATTTAAACAAATAATTTTATTAACCTAGAAAAAGAGGGAAGGAACACATTGATGGGGTTAAGGTTAATTTAGGAAAGAATCCATAGAATGATTATAAATTCATTCAACCTATATAAATAGGTTTCACATTATGTTTGTTTATTGTGATGCTTCTTCAGATAGTCAGGTTCTGTCACTTTACACAGATACTCAGATTTATAGTGATGGACATAACCTCTTTCCTTTTTTTATTGAAAAGTTTTACAGTACATTTTATCTTTAACAATCCCCCCCTCCCCCCACCCCTCCCTAACCCTCCCTATCCCTCTCCCCCATTCCCCCCTCCCCCCCACTTCCCAGAGCTAAGTACAAGGTATAGAAACAAAGAACAATCATAAACATCCATAAGCTAACAACAATAAACTATTAATTCTATCGCCCTCTAGCTCATATAAGATAACTACAAGCAATATTAATATTACATATAAAAAGAAAAAGAAAAGAAAAAAGAAAAGAAAACTTATTCAAATGCTAAATGAAATTTTTTAGTCCCATATTTGTTCTGGATATAATCAATCTATTTTTTCCACTCCATAATATAACGTTCTTGCGAATGATCTTTCAAGTAAGCCGAAATCTTTGCCATTTCCGCCAGGTCAGAAACCTTTAAAGTCCATTCTTCTATAGTCGGCAGCTCCAACCTCTTTCCTTTTTTGTCTCTTATCTGCTTCCTTACATACACAAATCAACTTAACTGGAGTTATATTATCCAATTTGTTGTGTTTTTTTTTCAAAATAACAGAGATTTTATTTTGCTTTGGGAAATATATTAATGGGAAGGGGGCTGATGTCATGTGTAAAACTTGGGACTTCCTACTGTGAAATTAATATTGAATACCTCTCCCTTTCTATATGAATTATAAAGGAAACTCATATAGCTGGATATATCCCTCATGATGAACTTCTAAGTAATTATCCATCTGATAAAGATTTCATTGTACTTTAGATGATAACAGCTAAGAAAGATAGCTCTTGGGGTTCTTCCACTGGTCTGTTATTAAAATCATGGAGTCAATATGAAAAGAAAAGAAATTTGATGCTTAATATAAGACTATGTAGAATCTCCAGTGGAGTTTGAACATAGGAACTATTATAGACTTGTTTATGATACAAAACCTCAATCTGAAATACAGTAAGAGCAAATGATGTAGTCAGTTTACTGTTTGAGTACTAAGATTCCAAACATTGGAGGAGAACATGAACATCTATGCCCTTCTTTCAATACAATTCCTGTTCACTGTCAACTATTCTTGATCTGAAACACATTATAAGGATCTATGCTGCCCGTTACCTACATCATATGTGGGCAACTGGCTGGATGAGGCTTCCAGGTAGAAGATACTGACAAAATTTAAGTGCAACAAAATTAAACCTGGGCATTTTACCTATTTCAATTATAGCTCAAACACGTTAGGTAGGCAGGCAATTGCAAAAAGAAAGAAAGAAATCTCAGTCCAAGCCAAATAAAACAGAACATGCCGTTTCTGACTCCATCAAAATCATGTTTCATAAGTAAAATGGTTTCAACATATTAATTTTTCAGAGTGCTCCTCTGCTACTTTTACTGAACCACCAAATGTTCTTGATCATTTCATACCCAGCATGTATTCCATAATGTTCAGATTCCCTGTTGTTCACAAATACATACATAGTTAGACCCAGCAATGGCTTATTTGACATTTTTAAGGGCAATTATGCTAGTAGCTGCAGAAGGGGAAGCACACACACACACATATACAAATACAACTTAATAGCAAATAGCAAGACATTGTGTGCTTATGTGTAGAACTACAAAAATATGAGGTGAAAGAGCAGAATGGTCAAATGAGAGGGGGAAAATGGGAATGGTGAAGACAAAGGGGTTTATTCTTAGTGAAACCCTAATACTGTGATTCTGTTTGTCTATTCAAATAAAGGCCCCACTGAGCTCTTTAGACTTATGCCTAAACAAAAATTCATAAATTTGAGCTTAAGGCTCCCAGTTATTAAATAGTCCATCACTAATTAAGATATTCTTCACATAGCATTCTTGAAGTGATCTGAGTCCACTTTTCATTTGACCTGGTAGTAATTTACTATTATAAAATTTATATAAGATTGTAATTATTTTTATGTGAGATTACAAACAATCCATTGCTAAAACAAAATAATAAAACAGAATTATATAATACCATAAGAACTAACCAGATGACCAGAGAATCTCAGTCCCAGCTTTCTGATCAATTTGGGAATCATCATCATCATCATCATCATCATCATCATCATCATCATCTGCATAATAATAATAATAATAAACCTTTATTGTCAAAGTACAACATGTGTACATTGAGATTAGCTGAGCCTCCCCCCGTGCTCCCCCCCAACACACAGTGACAACAAACCCTCCATCCCACCACACTATGTTAACCAACTACACCACACGCCTGTGTGGTGTACAATAATAATAATAATAATAATAATAATAATAATAATAATAATAATAATAATAATAATAATAATAATAATAATAAAATAATGCATATGTACATAAATTACATACGGTATATACATTTACTGACTTCTTAGAGAAACGCTCTAATTTTAATTTCCTAAAATAATATCCACTTTTCATTTTAAAAGCTTTTCTCCAGATTCAGATATTTTTTTTTTATTTAAAACACATTCTGTAATGATTTTACTAGAACTAACAACAAATTTATTGCCGTAATAAAATAACATAGAACAGTATATCTGCTGACTGTGAGACAGCTAAATAAACCATCTAGAAAGATCTTAGCTTTGGGAAATAAATATGTAAGAATAATAGTATTTTTTTTAAAAAAAAGTTGCATGTCACTTGTCTTTCAATGATTCTAGGTAGCTCACAAGCAAAGAAATTACAATATATTATTAAAAAAAAACAAAGCAAAAGAAGGCACACACATTAAATGAGGGGTCTTGTTCTTGAGTGAAAGCCTGGGTAAGAACTGTGTCTTCACAATAATTCTGAACAACAACTGAGTGGGGGCCATCCACATTTCCAGGGGGATATGAAACTTTAAGTACCAGTATGCTCAATAATGCCATGGCCATAGTGACTGAGGAATTTTGGAAGCTAAATCCTCATATCTGGAAGGCATCCAGATGTGAACTAAGTCCTCACCACTGGAAGGGATCCAATTAGGGAAGCCTATCCTATAAAGTAGTTAAATATCTATGGAGTCCCAAAGTGCTTTTTCAAGAGGCAACTGGCCTTTCTTCATTTTTTCCTTGAAGATGTTTCACTTCTCATCCAAGAAGCTTCTGAACTGAAGAAGCTTTCTGGATGAGAAGCAAAACATCTTTAAGGAAAAACAAAGAAAGTTCAGTTGCCTCTTGAAAAAAGCACCTTTAGGATATCCTATAAAGTTTTACATTTTGCCCAGACCCTACCCACTTTTAGGAATACAAACCATTCCAAGTCATTAAAAGGCAAGTGGACTGGAAACAAAACACAGACACAGACACAGACACACACAGACACAGAAACACACACACACAGAGACACAAACCTTGTATATTACTGACTTCAGGAACATTGTCTGTGCATAAGTGTTTCCTTAGGGATGCAATTGGCTTTTGGTAGAAATGTGGCAGCTGCTATTTGTCAAAATCATTGATCTGTGCCATCTCACATAGTTTGACCTTCAGCTGTAGGTTTGGAAATATCCTAGGAAAGGTTAGATTTAGCTGTAGACAAGGAAGCTTGTTCCTTTCACTTCAGCTCTAATCCTGGAGGCTTGCAGAGTTCAGTGCTGGCTGACAACAGGCTGATAGTTAGCAAAACTGTTCCCTGAAGCCTATCACTCAACATGTGCCTGAACAATGAACTTTGGCTTCCAGACTAGAGGAAAAATATATAGATATATCTTGGTGGATGGATTCTCAATTCCTCTAAATCATTCTTCCTATGTATCTGAAATGTTATACCACTTCTGATATTGTTGTCTCTCTACCTCCTTAGCTATCAAGCCAACGTGTCCTATTTTCGATGAAGGGACTAAAATAATTTAATTACAGTCCTAGGCGTTTGGTCTTCATTAGTATTTATTCACTAATGAAGATTAACTGTACACAGGACTGCACCTTAATGGAGGGAAAGTGAGGAAAGAATGGTCATTTCATACAACAGGGCTGAACATAAGGAACATCAAGAGCCATGGTGGTTAGAATGTAGTATTGCAGGCTAATTCTGCCAACTGCCAGCAGTTCGATTCTGACCAGTTCAAGATTTACTCAGCCTTCCATCCTTCCAAGGTCAGTAAAATGAGTATCCAGATTGTTGGGGGCAATATGCTGATTCTGTAAACCGCTTAGAGAGGGCTGTAAAGCACTATGAAACAGTATATAAGTCAAAATGCTATTGCTATCATTTCTATTTAGAAAGCTGCATGACACTGGCATATCCACTATGCTGTAAAAAAAGTAAACAAGAGACAAGGGATAAACCCTATTAAATCCTTAAAGAACAAAAGCAGGTTTGTATCTGGAAAAATATTAAAGAAATTGAGATTTCTCCCCTCCTCCTCCAAAGTAGAAAATGCCACATTGCCTCTCTACAATCTTCATCTACTTGTCAGTGTCTATTGCCTGTCTTTTCTAGTCATTGGTAAATGTCTCCTTCTTGGAATGATGAAAAGAATCAATTGGAAGGCCAATTTAGAATGAAAAGGCATTAACTACTGGTTGATCTGCATTGCTACTTCTCTCAGGAGAAGTGTTTTTTTGCCAAAGGAGTTGCTTTCAGCAGAATGGTATGTAGAGCAACAGTGACATCCAATGGTTGGCAAGCTCATCCATCCTTCTTCTCTCCTTTCTTCCTTCCAGATGTTGTTTTGGGTGGAAGATGAGAGGAAACGTGTTCTTTCTGTTTAATAAGGCTGAGTTGGATATGAACTCTTCTGTGTACAAAACAAGCAGAATGAATCCCTGGAAACATTTTTCAAGGTGTTACGGTTTATCTTGAACCACAGGCTTAAGCAAAAAAAAAAAAAGGAAACTCATTCAAATACCTTCCTAACAAAGTAAGTAAGTCCCGGAGGGAGCACACAAATGAGCAGGAATTATTTTCGTATTCCATTTACATGCCAGTAAGATATGCAATTGTTCTTGCTGCGGAAGACACAACTATGGGAAGGATTTTCTTTCAAGTGGCCAAAAGAAATAGAGAAAATACAAATGCATTTTTAATACCCTATCACTTCACTAGCTAAAGGGGAAGGGGAGGTTATGACAAGTGTTAAAATGCAGCTATTATTTGCTTTCTGGGGAAGCAAAATTTACATTCTGTGAATCAGAAGCAGCTCAATCTTTAAGACTGAAGCATGCTAGATAAATCTAAGCCACTGATGACAAGAGGCCCGAAATCTAAGTGCCTATTAATAGTAAAGATGAGTTACAAGCTTCTAATAGTTTGATGACAGTGAGTTTCATTATGCAACAATAAAATCTACTTTATGAGTTTTTTAACTACTCACTTCTCCAACATGGGATATTTAGTTATTTTAGTGAGTGTGTGTCTGTGTCTATATGTTTTCATACAGTGCATAATCTCTGTGCTGTTACAGATTTGCTCTGTTCCAATGCCAAAGTCTCTGCATTTGTTAAAATGTTAATTTATGCACAGTCATATTTCTTGCTGAGAGATGTTTCTTTTTGTCTCCCTCCTCCCCTTTTTTCCCTTCTCCTTTGGCTAAACCTTGTGGGACATAAATGATAGAGTCACAGTGAGAACAATTTAAATGCAGGAACAGGCCGCGGGAACAGCACAAAGAGTGAAAAGAAAGATAGTGATGATTCAGTAGTAGCTAAAATGAGGCAATATATGATGAGTGTGTCTGTGTATGTGGGAGGAGATTAAAGCAAGATCTATACTTGATGCCCTTTGGGTTCATAGATCCCACTACAATGGTAGTTTTTCAAATGACACAATGAATACATGCAGCATACTGGGTGCTTGTAATACAATTATAGCACTTTAATGATGGGAAAAAGGCAGGGACTTGAGAAGCTGAATTTCTTTTGTGATTTGTGTTTAGAGAACAAAGACCACAAGCCATGCTATATCACTGCTAGTACAAGGAAAGTAAGAGCTCATCTCGTCACTCTAGCTTGCTTGTTTAAACGATTGGTAAATGACTAAACATTTGCACCACTTTGCAGAAAGATGAGTTGTTGTGTCTGGATAATGTTGTCCAATGGGTCCAGTTTTAGTTTGTGAGGCCATGTAGGAGTTGTGAAAAATAGTCCTAGCTCTAACTGCTACCACACCATAGAAAAAGTTTTCCTACTACAAATTCCTCCTCGACTAAGAAATAGAAAAATTGGGGCAGGGAAGGATGTTGCAAAGGAGATATTTTAAATTGAAGCTATTCCCAAGATTTACAATGCCATTAGATTTATCACGTATTACCCGAAAACGGAAAGAAACAGCAATCACTGTAGAAGTTGTTATGAAAGTATCTTGGAGAGGGAAAAAACAACACACCATCAAACAAGTAAGGCAATGTGTTGCATATCACCTGAGTGAGCCAGACGTTACAATACTAGGTACAAATGCTACATGCTTTGCCTCTAAAATAAGAAATATTCTCTATGACCAGGATGGTTGTTTCTCAAAGACATGGGGCCATGGCATGAAATAAAAGTTCTGCAAAAATTAAAATTCTGAAATCAGGTTAATTCTAAGGCTGATTGAAAAAATACCTGGTATCAGAGGGGTTATTTTTTTTTAATCTTATTCCTAAGGCAGATTCCTGAAGTTCTCTGGACAAGACCTGCCCCTGATCTGCCTCAGTGAGCAGGAGATGAATCAGTATTCTATTTTAAATATACCTCTCCCTAGAAATCCGCCATCTCTCACATGGACTAATGATATAATAAAGGTTTTATTTGCATTATAGAAAAGAACATAATGCGACTTCCTCTGCCATACAGGTAAGTACGTCAGACACTTTCTAAAAACAGATGCAGGAGATAACCAGCTCCACATGTCCACTTCAACTGACTCCTATTTTGTCATACCAGGATGTTCCTAGGAATGCTGGAATTTATGAGCTATTTATTTATTTATTTATTTATTTATTTATTTATTTATTTATTTATTTATTTATTTGATTTGTATACCGCCCTTCTCCCTAAGGACTCAGGGCAGTGAACAGTGACATAAATAACAGAATGCACAAATACAGATATTGAAAACAAATTAAACCCTAGTTTTGCCTAAATGTAGAAGATAGTTACCTTAAAACAATAATTACAACAGAACGCGTCAGACCAGACCAGATTGCTTAAACAGATATGTTTTTAGGTCGCGTCGGAAGGAGCGAAAGTCGGGAGCCATCCGGAGCTCAACCGGTAAACGGTTCCATAGGTCAGGCGCGCCCACAGAGAACGCCCTCCCTCTGGGAGCCACCAGATGGCATTCTCTGAACGGTGGAACCCTTAGGAGGCCCTCTCTGTGGGAGCGCACTGGACGGAGGGACGTTGACGCTGGCAGCAGGTGATTCCCAAGGTACTCTGGACCCATGCCATGTAGGGCTTTGAAAACCATTACTAGCACCTTGAATCTTACCCGGAGGACAACTGGGAGCCAATGCAGCTCACGGAGTAGAGGTGTAACATGGGAGTATCGGGAGACTCCCAACACAACTCTCGCGGCTGCATTCTGTACCAGTTGGAGCCTCCGAGTGGTCCTCAAGGGCAGCCCCATGTAAAGAGCATTGCAGTAGTCCAAACGAGAGGTCACGAGCATATGAGTGACCGTACACAGGGCATCCCAGTCTAGATAGGGCCGCAACTGGCGCACCAGGCAAACCTGGGCGAAGGCCCCCCTAGTCACAGCCACTATGTAATCCCTAATAAAACTTACATTCTCTGGTCCTAATTTTAGACATTGACTGCATCCAAAGAAATTTCTATAAAACAACAGGCAAGGGAGCCAAATAACATTTGTTCCATCTGTAGTTCAAGCATGGTTTTCAAATAGCCACAGGGATAATCCGTGTCTAGTTCAATGTATTAAGATTGCCAATTTGTTTTTTTTATTTCTACATATTTTCAGAGGCTTTCCCATGTGCTCCTAACCAAGGTTACAAACATGCTGTGACAATATCATTTTTGTTCTGTCTTGTCCTCATTATCTGACTTTCAGTGCATCCCCTGCCCATGAGTAAGTAGCCTTCAATTATTCTTAGCTGAACACCTGTCAAAGTCTTGTCTTCCACCTTATTCAAACCTGCCCAAAAGTAGGTGTGTCAAATCCATTTGATTTTGTGATCTGCTACCTGGAAGACAATCTGATGACTATAGTACCTGAAGCGGAGGCAATAGAAACATGGAAAGTAGAGAGGAACATCATTTTGGGATATTTTTCTGTTCACAATGAAGGGAAAGGATTGGTTCAACGGTGGCAAAGGACTAATGCTAGATCACTAGTCTGAAGCTTTCTAGAATTCTTTAACCCGACACATGAGTTCCTGTTAGGTTTCTTGCCACAAAAGCATCTGCACATTTTCTGATATAAGTTTTTTTCTCCTTTCAATGGAGGTAAAAGTTGTACAACATCACAATCTCTGTGGGCTATATATGTATTTCTAATTAGCTAGTTCCAGTGGTTCGCTAGAGGGTATTTGGAAATATATACACTCTAATTGTCTCTGCTGGGTGTCTAGGGTGTTTCCATAGATGACTTAACCTCACGATTGGAGTTTTGAGCTTGGGGGCATGCCTCAATGCTCTTTTCCTTCTTTTTAAATTTTCTATCTCCAATGCCACAGAAGGGTGACACCAGAGCAACATGCTTAAAAATAGAATAAACATTAAATGAGACAATTGCCCAGAGATAGTATGAACCAATAAAGTTACACAGTTGAAGTGAAAATACAATAAGAATGCATTGGTGAATGGAAGCATTAAAAAAGCTCTGTTATCTCTCCCGATGAGTATCTTCTAGGTTTAGCTAACAGTTGGAGCTTTTTAAAAGGGAGTTTTAATCTTTACAATAGTAACCACTGTTGAGTTTCAAGTTGCTTAGTATTAGTTCTCCAGGAGGCAATGTTTGTGGCTGCCGAGGTTCTTAATCTAAAAAATGGGAATATATATATATCTATATATCTATATATCTATATATCTATATCTATATATCTATATATCTATATCTATATATCTATATATATATCTATATCTATATCTATATCTATCTATATCTATATCTATATCTATATCTATATCTATATCTATATCTATATCTATATCTATATCTATATCTATATCTATATCTATATCTATATATATATCTATATCTATATCTATATCTATATCTATATCTATATATATATATATATATATATATATATATATACACACATATACATATACATACACAAACACACACATTCAAAAAAGAGGCTGATTTCTAAGACTAATTTCTCCAAGTTGTTCCTGAAAATCTATGAGCTATTTCAGTTTGACTTTTGATGTAAGATATGTTCATTCTGTGCTGAGAACAAACAATATCTTGGAATATTCTGTATTACTGATCATGAAATGCAAGATTATGTATCTTGGTTGTGAAATAAGTAATTAAAGTTGAGTAATTGATTCCTTCTGGCAGAATGAAAAGCTGGGAGATTGCTGTTCAATTTTCTGGCACTGATGCTGGGTGAATCATGTTTTCCTTATTGTTTAATATTTATGTTGAATTTCTGAGGAGATTTGTACAGTGAAAAGGCATCAGTACACTGATCACATCCATTTCCATTTCTTCTTGTAATATCCATGCCAGGCAGCTACTAGACCTAAAAGCTACTTATCAATTCTTCCAAGAGAAAAAGGTATATGAACACTCTTCCATAGGAAAAAAAAATGCCTTCAGAGCTGTTAGCCAAGTATTTGGGACCCAGGTACACAAAAGAAATCTTCAAGGGATGGGCAAATGGAGAATGTACATCTGTTTTTGGATAAAATGAAAACATTGCTGGAAAAGTATGTTTACCAAAGAACTGGAATTATTATTTTAGCTCCTTTTTAGATAGTCCTGCAAACCAATTTTCTCAATGTACTGTATTGATTTGTTTGTTTTTTCATTAAATTTATGACCCATCTTTCTTCTATGTGATGCTCAGAAAAGCTATTACAATAGCTTTAACATTAAGACTGGTGTCAGTGTGGTTTTCTTTTTGTTATTACCATAAAAAATGAGCCTAAATAGCATGAGGATACTTTTTGGTAACACTGACTTTATTAGCATTGCGGGCAGACTAAAATATTTTATTCCTTTATGTAGCTTTTGAATAGAGGAGTTAAGAATCAAAATATGCACATCCAATTAAAGCAATTACTGTTTACTCCCCAGACTACTCTGATATTATTTATTTGGTTTGGGATTTAAAGTTTAAGAAAAACCTTTGTCCTCCTCATATGAATACAAAGAAAGAATTATTTGGATGGGCCAAAAACTTGTGACCTCATATTTTGATTCTCAGAGGCCAAAATAATCCTAGCTATATGGAAGGTATGTATTCTGAAAACAGCAGAAATACTGCTTTGTTACATGGTATAATAAATCTCAATAACATCATTTTATTTGTTTGTTGCATTTTAATTCTTAGTATCACTTAAATTTATAGATTCCCCCCCAATATTTCTAATAATAGTTGGCTTTGTGGGTATTGTGATGCAGTGCACATGCAACAGAATAACTAGTTTACCCATAGTTTTGTTTCTTCTTTTTTGTTTGTTCTAGACCAATTAAATATATGCTTCAATAAGAAGAAGGGCCTTCCCCATGCTGGCTCCCTCCCTTTGGAATATCATCTTTTCAGAAATTAGACTGGCCCCCACTTGCATAAGGCCCTAAACATTTGGTTTTGCCAGCAGGCCTAGGGAAACCAGAGTGGGATTGAGCCCATCAAATGGCTCATTTGACTGTGTTGTCGCCAGGGGGACGGGTGGGTTATTATTGTTTTATATTTATTTTTCCTATATTGTGTTTTGATTGCTTGTAAGCTACCTAGAGTTGCTGTGAACGAGTAGGCAGATAGATAGATAGATAGATAGATAGATAGATAGATAGATAGATAGATAGATAGATAGATAGATAGATAGATAGAGATAGAGATAGAGATAGAGATAGAGATAGAGATAGAGATAGAGATAGAGATAGAGATAGAGATGATATAGATATAGATATAGATATAGGTATAGGTATAGGTATAGGTATAGGTATAGGTATAGATATAGATATAGATATAGATATAGATAGATATAGATATAGATATAGATATAGATATAGATATAGATATAGATATAGATATAGATATAGATATAGATATAGATATAGATATAGATTAGATATAGATATAGATATAAACAAACAAATCAGTTTCTACATTTTTGTTATTGTTGCTGCTTCTGAGGCTTTGGAATCATTCTATGCTTTCAGTTTACAGGGCACACCTCTATTTCAAACCATGACTTAATATTCAGAAATAGGAGGTGGGTACCTAAAATGCAGCAGATGATAATTAAGTAAAATATCTGGTCATTCTGGTTTAACTGATGACTATGGCTGCTGCAGTATTGTTCCTTGATTTATAAGTACATGGAAAAGCTTGCCAGCTTTTTCTAAGATCATTAAGAGACATGAAATGAAAGGGGAACAGGTAGTGAGAACTGCAAACTCTACCCAAAATGTTTCTAATAAAATATTCATACCCCTTATTAGGAAGCCTGTAAAGTTCATTCATATCCAGTCAGAGAGATTGCCATAATAAATCCAAAGCAGGTCAAACTAAACAAAACAGAGAAGCCATGTTGTAACTATTTTTTTAAGAAATAAACAATAGTTTCAAATATCAGTCATAATAGAAACGATTTATAGCTGAATGTTCAAGTTAAAATTGAGTAGCTATTACACTATCCTGGGGTTTAGCCAGTAACTGGAGTTAGCTGATGAGTGGTTTTCTTAATCCCAACCCTACAGTTTCCCTGTGTTGAGCAAATGGAGATGGATAGATCCACTTTCTTGCAATAGTTATGACTTCAAGATCATAGCAAAGAAGTAATAAAGCAAACGAAAGGCTGAGAGACACATCTTCCTCATGCAGAAACTTAAAAAAAATACTTAGCCCCATAATACCAAAAATGAAGCATTTTGCCTGGGTTGGCAAGGCAAATTGTCTCATGTTTCAGAAGGTTTGACTTAATTAGTAGAAGCCTACCATAAACATATTTTAGTAGAGAACCTCTGAAAGAGAGCAGCCACCTGTGAAGATTCATATTGCCCTCTCCAATTTTGTTACAGAAAGTTTCACATCTCACTCCAGAGTTTTAGACATTCTGATTCCATAAAGATATTTGAAACCATTATGGAGGTAGCTAAGGCTACCTGGCACATCACAAAGAAAAATGGGAACTGTATTAAAAAGAAAAGGAGAAGATGGCAGCACACAAGTCCCTTTCCAAAATAAGGTGTTGGTGGAACTTTTAAAAAGTAAAAGAACTATGGGGAGAAGATTTCTTCTTCTGCATATAACATACTGTAGCCTTATTCCATTTCAATCCCTGTTAGAAATCATGCATTTGCCCTTAAATATCTTTTTCAGTTTGCCTACAAACATTCTAAACCAGGGGTGTCAAACTGCCAGCCTGTGGGCCAGATGCATCACAGTGAAATGGCGCCCACTCCATTGCCGGCAATGGCAAAAAAAGTTGCCATACATCACGACACATCACGTGATATTGTGAGTTTGACACCCTAAACAGTGACACTCTAAACAGTGAGGACTGGCCCTTTTGGGTGATGATGGGAACAAGTATTGTTTTCCTTCTTCCGGTTTTGCATTCCCTGAAAGAAGACCTTGAAGGAGATCCCTAGAACACCTCAGAAGAGGTCCCTTCCATTCCTTGGAAGAAGACCTCAGACAGAGATTCTTTAAGATTCAATGGTCGCTCAAATGCTACTGTGCTAATTGCATTTGCATGTCATCCATTCTCAGCCATTAGACAGCTTCCTCCTTTTCTTCCCTATAGATCTTATTAATGAGAAATTCTTGACAAGGATCAAAGAAAGCAATTTTTCCCAGGGGGAAGGCAGCTGTATAGTGATAATCTAAAGAACCTGCAGTTAGAGTGAGTATTTTCACTACAATCTTCCAGCTGTTCTAGGCAAGATAGGTGTTGAGCAAATTTTGCTTATTCTGAGTCCAACATGTGTCAATTAATCCCAAACAGCCACTATGTGGTGTTAAATTTTCATTTTACTCCATCCTGATATATTCAGCCTAAATGGGTGTTAAATATGATTTAATTTTGTGCTCAGGAATGTCTTATAAAATCCAAGAATATTTTTCTCCAGATGAGAATGCTTTTCAACAGTCATTTTAACCCCAAAGTTAAAATTCTAAATGTGAGTCAGGCACACAAACAGTATTTCTATACAAATGTACTGTATGTGGAAGATAAAAAAAATGTTAACTGTCAGAAATAGCCATGAAAAATTAATATCTGCTTACTGTGAAAGTTCAAGTTTTGCAAATGCAGCATTCATTATCAAAAATGCAATAGCATGATATAATTAGGCATTCTGTACTCAGTCTGTCAGATAACACACTTTTAAAATGGCACAACTAAATCAAACATGTCTACTTACCTATTGAACGATAGTCAAACTGCTTATAAAAGACTTGGATCTTGAGTCAGTTTTGTAGTGCTAACAAGATAGTAAAGGATTCTGCTGAGTTTCAAACCTTTACTATTAAATAGAAGTAGAAAGCATACAGTGAGTTGAATATTATAAGAATGTTCACCATTCTCACAATTCTTTCCTACATTGCCTAGTTGCCAAATTGGTTGGGAATGAATGCTCTCTTCACACATACCTCCACACCTTCAACCACCCATTGCAGAATATGCAAAACACAGAAACAAGTTTTCTATGCAGAGACAGAGACTATATTGTATATGGCAAGGCATATGGCATTAATAATAATTCTCCTTTTGCATCCATTCTTAGAAATTCAGATTGGCTTTGTAGCTATTGCTCCACCTATTTATATTGGATACATTTGTTGTTTCTTTAGTTTGACATTTGATCATAGAAAATGATATAATCTAATTGTAAGGTTCATGCTATATTGAGATTCATGCTTAATTCATAAAGGGGGTGCAATGAGCTGGAAAACTGACAGCTCAGGTTTGAGATCTGTGCAATGTGGTGAGTTCCTCATCCCAGCTCCTGCACACGTAGCAGTTCAAAAATATGCAAATGCAAGTAGATAAATAGGTACCACTTCAGTGGAAAGGAAAGAGCATTCTCTGCACCTTTGGCATATGGTCATGCTGGCCACGTGACAATTCCATGGCTCTTTCAGCTAAGAAATGGAGATAAACACCATCCCCTAGAGTCAGCTACAACTGGACAGGGGAAAACTTTACCTTTACTGAATTCATGCTACTGAATTAAAGAGAAGAGGTAGAAGGGAAAGGTTCCCCTGCACATGCGTGCTAGTCGTTTCCAACTCTAAGGGCCGGTGCTCATCTCCATTTCAAAGCTGAAGAGCCAGCGCTTGTCCAAGGATGTCTCCGTGGTCATATGTCTGGCATGACTAGACACCAAAGGCGCACGGAATGCTGTTACCTTCCTACCGTAGTGGTCCCTATTTTTCTACTTGCATTTTTACATGCTTTTGAACTGCTAGGTTGGCAGAAGCTGGGATGAGTAACAGGCACTCACTCTGTTACATGGTAATCAGGATTCAACCCGCCAAATTGCCAATCTTGTGATTGACAAGCTCAGTATTCTAACCCACTGAGCCACCGCATCCCTTTAAAGAGAAGAAGGAACAGCCAATTTGGTGCTTGTCCCTTTTCTAACATAATGGTCTTTAATGACTTGATTACAGAAGAATGAGAAGAAGGTATGACCAGACTGAAGTGGAACAGGTAGCCCATTGAAGATTTATATCAGTTAAAATTCCCAGGATCATTAAGTAGAACTAGTGATGGTCCTGGGTGAAATCTGTTACCAGAGACTCTGTTCTACAGAAGTTGACCACTGTGGAACAAGCTATGAAATCAGCTCATTTTGTTGCCCCGTAGTCTCTCTTCCTGAAATACTAGATTATATTGCAGGACTGAGGATAAATTCCCTGTTTGTCAGACCTGTCTCAGTTTGAATCTCTACTGTAAGTAAGAATGATCCTTATTCCATTTGTTGAGAAATGTATAGTTTACTAGAAGTCAAGTGAATTACCAGTAACATAAAGCCAGCAGTGAAAATCGCACATCAAAAATCCCCAAGTCTAACTTTCCCTTCCCTTAGGTATGTCGTCTTGCTGGCCCTCTCATGTCCAATCAAATTCAAAAAAGATTTTTTTAATGGTCACTTCAAGTGAAGTTTGGCATGCAGCGATGTTCCGTTCCCATCCAAATGACCTTGAAGCTGTGTCTCGGGGAGATATAGTTAACTCTTCATTCCCCTTGAACCTCCCCCCTCCCATCCAGACCCCCTTCCAGTTCATGGCAGCTTGGCACCGATAGTGCGGGATAAGTGTAAGACAACAGCTGATATTGCTATTAATACAAGGGGATTTTAATATCTGCCCATTAGGGATGGAATTGAATATGGCTTAAGTATTTTTGTTCTCCATGATAACTATGAGCTTGTCTTATGTCCCAACTTGTGAAGTGGACATAAGTTTGATATCATTTATACCTTTTAGAGGTGGTTTATGACCTGAAAGTGAAAATATGATAATTACTATTTTGCCATAGTCAGATTGCTGGCTAGTTACTTATAGTTAGCTGCTTCTGCTAACCATTACAAAGGACACTGGTATGCTAGAGATGGCTTGCACCAACCCATAAGATACAATCATTAAATTTTCTTGAATTTTGAAAAGCAGTTGAGTGCAGATGTGATTTCAGATGCCTAACTTGCCAATCAGATATTTGGACTTCAGTAGAGCAGTACCAATAGAGCTGGTTTTTAAACATTTCACAGCAAACTCCCAGATGATTCACCCTAGGCATCTTATAAATCCATTTGATTTCCAAGCAGTGATATGTCAGAAATTCTGCCACAAGCTTCCTCATTCTTTGATTGATCATCCCTTGTATGGATGACAGGGATGCTGGGCTTGATTGCCATGAAGCAACTCTCAGATTGCATCTCTTGAGGGGTCTTCTATTTTTTAAACCAAACATACTAAGTTCCATTAGCTGCTCTTCACAAAATTTAGTCTTCAAGCCCCTTGCTATCTTTGTTATTCTTCCCTGCACTTCTCCAGTTCTTTGGTGTTCTTTTTCTATTGTTACACTAGAATTGGACAAAGTATTCCGGCTTCAATTTGACCAGTTCAGCTTAGAACAATATTAGCACTTCCCATGATCTTGACCTCTATACCTCTATTGATGCAGCCCCAACCTGCACTGGCTTTTTTGATAGATGTGGCATGTTGCCGACTGGTTAATCTGTGGTCTGTCAAGATACCCAGATCGTTCTCACAATTTTTTCTGCTAAGGCTATCTTGTATCTCTGCATATATATTTTTTCTTGCCCACCTTTCATTTTCACCATTGAACATTTTGTGAGACAAGGTTCAATGTTCCAAAATCCTCTTGAATTCTGAGGCTGTCATCTAGGATGTTAGCAGTTATTCCCTTCATCTCTTCTATTCCTTAATCTAAATCATTCATGAAGATGTTAAAGAGTTTTGGGCCCACCAAACCCTGAAGTACCCAACTGCATATCTCCCTCCATGTGAACATAGAGACATTAAGGACCACATGTTGGCTGTGGCTTTGCAGCAATGAAAGCATCTGATAGTAAGACAATCCATCCCAAATTGTTTCAGTTTGTCAAGAAGGAATCCATGATCTACATTAGCAAATGCTTTAGTGAAGTTTAAGACATGACAGTCACAGCATTCCCAAAAATCTAATCATACATCAAAAAGAGCAATGAGATTTGTCCAACATCTATTAATCACATTGTTCCTTTTTAAGTGCTAGCAAGCCTACTGCTTGGTGTGTGTGTGGTTTTTTCCCCCTAGGATTATCCCTGGTATTGATATCAAGCTGATTTGTATGTAGTTTCCGAGATCTATGTTTTCCCTTTTTAAAAATATTGGAACAATGTGGCTCTTCTCCAGTCTTCCACCATTTCTCCAGAATTTCTCAAAAAATCTTTTAACACCTTGAGATGTAATCCACTTTGTCCAGGAGACTTGAGTTCATTCAAAACAACTGGGTGTTCTCTCACCAGTTCTTTCTCTATTTTGATCTGCAGTTCTCTAATGCTCCCCACTGTGCTGCTTCTGACAAGTTGGACTGTTGTGAAAAGACAGGTGCAATTAACTAGGTATCTTTCTCAAAGACTTTGAGAGCTGCATTAATGTGTATTCCCTCAGTCATTGAATTGGCAGAAAAATATGCTGGCATAATTTGCACTTCCCGATGGCTGGGCTGTTGTCTGCCTCAGTAAAAGGCTTGCCTCCTTGCAACTTTGCTACAGGACAACTGAAAGGCAGGGAACAGTGGATTCTTCAGACTTTGTTTCTTCTCCCATTCAGAATTATCAGCCAGCAGAAAAAAAAACCCTACCACTAATAATTCTTCTTAAAGTGAGGGAGAAAGGCACTGACTACCTTTCAAAATGTCGAAGTGACAGCTCAGCACTGCAGTGATGCCTGGTAACCTGTCACTTAGACTACCTCTGAACAAGAATCTTGAAGACCAGTAGGTTTGGCTCAAAGATAATCTGACTAACCATTCTGGAGGATCGAGAAGGACTATGGGATGTAGCAGTAGGAAATTTGCATGGTCATTGAGAGATCTCCTTTCTGTTTCCTCCTATGTTTGTCCTGGCCCAAAGTTCTTTGTGAACCAAGCCACTGATCTGTCTATAACACAACCTTCCTGTCACTGGGGCTAGAAGGGGTAACTGGTAGAACTCCTATCCATTTCACCTAATTCCTCATATCCCAAACTGATCCAAACTGTCGGCTCCTGGGAGAATGCCCTGGTGTATGGAAAAGTATATTACAGTAGTCACGTTTAACTGATCTCCTTGCCAAAAAAAAAGAAAAACAGAAGGAAGTTTGGCCATGTAAGTTAGCAGAAAGCAGCAGAAAACAAGCAATGCATTCATTAAGAAGAGAGCTAGCAACACATTACTTCTCCATCTGAAATTATTTTTTTTTAATAGACAGATGTAAAAGGATTACTGAACATGTGTTTAATAGCAGCTCTAGTACTCTTTCAGAAGACAAGATTACTAGTGTATTAAAATAATCCCTCACCAGCATTTTGCAAAGCATGAGTTAAGCAGTTCACAGACAGAATCCTTCTTGGAAATCAGATGCCACTTTATAACTGCATTTAAGTGTCCAATGAATGGGGAGGACATTCTGTTCACCTCAGCAGTTTCACCTGCCCAAGGCTCCGACCATGTCATCCTGAAATAATTCATGAGGAATCTTAGGTTAGCCATGTTGACTTGAATTAGGAGAGGCATAAAATACTACTTGAAAAGTGGAACACCACAGATAGATTTTGTGACAATCAAGTTAATGTCCCTTATCTATTTTTCAAAGGAGAAGGAATAAAGAATGACAGTATACCAGAAAAGAAATACATACCTATCTGATCAAATATTTTTAAAATATAGAAGCATCTGATAATTTTATATTCAGGATCTCATTGACATTTATAGATGGGCATTAATTAGGAGGGCAAATTCTGGCTGCAAAAAAAGAAAAAAGTGTTTTACAAGATTTTTTTTTCAAATGGAAAAAATATTCAAATTTGGAATTTATATCCAGTGAATCTGCAATAAAAATGTACTGGTAAAACTGCAAATAACATTATGATTGTGATATATTTACCATATAACAACTTTCATCCAAACTAGCATCTATAAATTTGGTTCATTGTTAGCAAAATCTTGCCCATTACTTAATTAGACAATAAGATACAGGAGGATCTGGACAGAATTGAACACTGGGCACTATCTAACAAAATGAAATTCAGTGGTGAAAAAAGTAAGCTTCTACATTTAGGCAAGAAAAAAAACAAATGTACAGGTATAGTATAGGGGGTAACTTGCTCAATAGTAGTAACTGTGAGAGGGATCTCAGAGTCCTAGTGGACAATCACTTAAATATTAGCCAGAAGTGTGCTGCAGCTGCCAAAAAAGCCAACACAGTGCTAGGCTGCATTAACAGAGGAATAGAATCAAGATCACGTGAAGTGTTAATACCACTTTACAATGCCTTGGTAAGTCCACACCTGGAATACTGCATCCAGTTTTGGTCACCATGATGTAAAAAAGATGTGGAGACTCTAGAAAGAGTACAGAGAAGAGCAACAAAGATGATTAGGGGACTGGAGACTAAAACATATAAGGAACGGCTGCTGGAATTGGGTATGTCTAGTTTAATGAAGGGAAGTATGAGGGGGGACATGATAGTAGTGTTCCAATATCTCAGGGGCTGTCACAAAGAGGAGGGACTCAAGCTATTTTCCAAAGCACCTGAAAGCAGGACAAGAAGCAATGGATGGAAGCTAATCAAGGCGAGAAGCAACCTAGAACTAAGGAGAAACTACCTGACAGTTAGAACAATTAATCAGTGGAACAACCTGCCTTAAGAAGCTGTGAATGCTCCAACACTGGAAGTTTTTAAGAAGAGACTGGACAGACATTTGTCCGAAATGGTATAGGGTTTCCTGCCTGACCAGGGGGTTGGACTAGATGACCTGCAAGGTCCCTTCCAACTTTATTATTATTATTATTATTATTATTATTATTATTATTATTATTATTATTATTATTATTATTATTATTATTATTATTAAAGCTGGCAACCTTAAGCGACATGGACTTCAACTCCCAGACTCTATCTATCTATCTATCTATCTATCTATCTATCTATCTATCTATCTATCTATCTATCTATCTATCTATCTACCTACCTACCTACCTACCTACCTACCTACCTATCTATCTATCTATCTATCTATCTATCTATCTATCTATCTATCTATCTATCTATCTATCTACCTACCTACCTACCTACCTACCTACCTACCTATCTATCTATCTATCTATCTATCTATCTATCTATCTATCTATCTATCTATAAATCTACAGTATCTATCTATTGTCAATCAAAACTGGAGGCATTGTTGAACATTGTTGAATATGTTTCCTGACTGGGCAGGGGGTTGGACTAGATGACCTCCAAGATCCTTTCCAACTTTTTATAAAACTTTTATTCACATCCATTTGGGAGTAAGCATTCTTGAATGCAGTAGAAATTACCATCTGACTAAATGCACCTGTGTTTCTCTTTGTTCTAGAAAAAATATGCAGAAAGACAGTTCCAGCTAGAGAGCAATGACCTGAAAAATCATATGAAAATACAGACCCAAGTTGATGATAAAGCATTTGCCTACTGCAGTTGTAAATACACTTCGGGAGGTCTTTGGTGCTATTTCAGACATGGATGATGAAGTGTTAATGCTACAATGAATGTTACGCAGAATTATATAAATATTTTTCTTTCCTTGGATTTGAGAGGTGACACAACTGAGGTGGCTTTTGATGAAAGCTCAGAATAGATTTGAGAAACAGGAAAAAGCATACCATTCCAGAGAAATGGAAAGAAGAAAACAGTGAATTGTTTTTCATCTGTCCTGCACCTTGCCTTACTCTTGCCAAAAATTGTTAGCAAAAAATTCTCAGAACAGATTGGCAAGAGATGAGAAGCAACAGAAATCTGGCAACATGATCTTGTTACCTTGATTTTTCTGGGAGGAAAGGCAGGAGTTGGAAGAAGGTGAGTAGCATTGCCCTAAGTCTGTGATGACGAACCTTTTAGAGACCAAGTGCCCAAACTGTAACCCAAAACCCAGTTATGTATCATCGGGTGCTGGGTGGGTGTGGCCCATTGGGTGGGCGTGGCCCATTGGGTGGGCATGGCTGCAGTAGTAACGGCAGACTGGGTGGGACTAAAAAGTTCAATCAATCAATTCCAACTTTGCAAGATCTGTTTTTTCCTGCGAGAAGTTAAAATTGATTGATTGATTGAACCCCCCTTTTTTTGCACACAACGGCGGAGGCCTAAAGCGAAAAGGTTTTATAAAACCCAGCAGAA
The DNA here is from genome assembly GCF_947247035.1 of Vipera ursinii. Taxonomy (NCBI): domain Eukaryota; kingdom Metazoa; phylum Chordata; class Lepidosauria; order Squamata; family Viperidae; genus Vipera; species Vipera ursinii. The sequence goes on from NC_139513.1 coordinate 104,494,206, forward strand.
GGCCTAGGACTGGGGCGATGGCGCATGTGCCCACAGAGAGGGCTCTGCGTGTCACCTGTGGCATGTGTGCCATAGGTTCGCCACTACAGCCCTAAGTACTCCAAATCCTGCCTTACTACAAAGCCATCTATAGCACTTAAATGCATTTTAAACAAAACATTCTAAAAACGTCTTCTTAACTCTTTTCAAGACATTGATAACATTCTGTTTATGGGAACTTAGTACCAAGCTTATGACTTACCCATATTCTATACAGGATATAGTTTTGATTAATTTTATTGTGTGTTGGAGGTTCTGTCCACATGCATTCTCAGTTATTGGGGAAAACCTACTGATGAAATTTCTGCTAATTTTTTGTTGACTTGTTTAGTTTCCTTTAAAAAAAAACAACTCACAATTCCACTGGTGAATTAATGCTATAACATATAAGTCTAAAAAAACAAGCATAGCAAAAGCTTCAGTATACTTACACGAAGTCTTCCAAGGTTAATGAAATAGGATTTCAATATCTATGCTTATAATATCGTCATCTACTCTGAAATTATTGTTAGGCATATGGTGTTAGCCTACAATGTTGGGTTGAAAATATATTAACCATAATGCTATGGCTTTAAGTTGTTAATTGGCTAATGGCCATTAATCTCATGGCCATAAGAGGAAGCTAGGAACGTAGCTTCTCTCTCTCTCTGAATTCACTGCTCTCTACTGTTACTGTTTTTGCTCTGCTGTTGGTTTACTACTGTTGTAAGCCTGAACTGTGTATTTGACCTCTGGACCGGTAAGAAGACTTTGTAGTTTGGACTGTTGCTATTGTTTATGACCTGGACTGTTTATTTTTGACTGTGCATTTTTGTCTTTACACCACCTCAAAGTAAAATACTTTTTGCTTTTAGAACTCAGTGTACTCCTGTGTGTGACTTTTACTACTCTCAGTACCCTTCCTTGTCTGTGCAACTCTTTGGTAGCACAAGGAGACCTCTGCACATCAAATTCCTTAACAATTATGATTGGTTTTGAATGATATTTGTTCGTTTCCTCTGATGTTTGTATTAGCTTTCCTTGATAGCTTTAGCTACCTTTTTTTAACAGAATAATTCATTGACCTGGTTCTTTTTTCAAGAGGTGACAAGGAGTTTTTTGTCATACAATTCATTAATTTGCATTTACATGATGGGGGGGGGGTTGAATTTTCAACTAATTATAATCAGTGGCTATGTCTTTATGCAAAAGTTCTTTGTACATTCACAAAAAAAAAAAAAGATCAGCAGTACTACTTTATGTCTCTTTATATTTTCCTTAAATGATTTCTTATTATTACCATGAAACTCATTTTTGTTAACATTGCCTCTTCAGCATATATTTTATTGTGTAGTCTGAACATCCATTGCATTCCAATATTCAGTTTATGTTGTGAATGTTTCAATACCTCCCCCATTTCTCCTCTTTTTTATGCATTCTCTTCCTTAAGACAGAAAAAAAAATCCCACAGAAATATACAGAAAACAAGTCTTCCAGATGTCCCTTTAAAATGCACAGAATAGTTATATGGGATTAATTTGTCATAGTAGCAATCCAAAGAATTTATATACAGGTATGGGAGAGAGCTGTGTGTGCATAATCAGAGTGCTGCTTTTTGATACAACCCAGGGTTGTATGAGCAGAGCTTATGGCAAATGATTCTTTTCCTCCTTGAAGTAAAACAGTTTTGTTTTGTTTTGTTTTGTTTGGGGGGGGGTTACTGGTTTCCCATTCCTAGTTCTGCTTATACTGCAATTATAGCTTCACTGGTGTCTGTTCAAAATGTTTTCTTTTTCCAAAGAGCCAAACTGCCTCACAAACCAGAGAGCTTTTTTTGGCAAACTACTGCCATTTTTTTATTATTATTCAACTGGTTGGAAGAATGAAGTTATGAACTGACACATGTATGTCTATGTTAAAAGCCAGCAGAAGGAAGAAACATTGTAGAGATAACAGCAGAATGAATTCCAGAAACCTCTCATTTTGTACTGCTTACTCTCCTCAACTAGGAGGAATGTTCGTCCTTTCTTGAGCAAACTCAGGTTTCATTTGTGACTTACTCATTCTCTTTTCCTCTTCCCCCCCCAAACTCTTACATAAAAATAGACACACTGCATGACAAATACTGAAAACAGTGCTGGTTTTGTTGACAATCATGCCACCTTGTCATCCAAATTTTTGCTTTAAATACTTGTAGATGACAAGGCTTTCGTTTGCAAACAAATTTCAAAACTGACAAACTGTTTTGTTTTTTTCCTCTTCCACGTAGACATTCTTGGTGGACCTTTTTTAGTTACTCAGCTCCCAATCGAAATGTTCATTTCATTCTTATCATTTCTCATTTTTATTTTTGTTATCTGTGAATAATGTGAAATCACCGCTTCCAGGTTGGACCTAAGCAGTGTGGCTAACAGAAGAAAATTTTGTCAATGTGCAGATTTTACTTTCTTCTCTTATTTTCTGTTTTATAATTTTATTCATTTGTAACATAAAATATGAAAATACAAAAGCAAATGGTAAGGGACAACAACAGGGAAAAGGGAAAAAGAAAAGTATGGAGAAGGGGAGGGAAAGAAAGAAAAAGCATTGACTTCTGACTCCCTCTGGGGCAGTAAAACAAGAGGTTAAGATCGAATCTCAACTTTTTCCATTTCTATAGTAGTATGAACTAGCCATTACTATATCAGCAAATCAGTCTAATCAGTAAAACCCCAAATCATAGTATCATTTTTTTCCCCACCTCAAGCACAAAGTCCAGAAGCGGTTTCCAAGTAGAAACAAAAGTACTTATAGTCTTTTATTTTATCAAAACAATCGATTTAGCCATCTCTGCTAATTTCATCAGCTTTTGTAACCATTCATCCATGGTGGGAATCGAAACATCCTTCAATTTTTGTGCACAAAGCAGTCTTGCTGCCATCACTATACATAAAATCAGAGTTCCAACTTTTTTTTTCCAAGTCCACTAGACCCAGAAGAAAAGTTCTGGTTTAATCTTTATATTCACTTTAAGAATTTTCTGCATTGATGTATACTTTCTTCTCTTTTTTGTTCGCTTCTCTTTTTGTTCCCTTTTGTGTATATGTAGTTTGTATTATTCTATATCCCTTTTGTGGGGAGGGATGTAATTTATGTAGGTCTGTTAAACAGAATACAGACAGTGCATGGAATTCCATATCAGTTATGTGAAATCTTTCCTATTTCTTTCACAATTTTTTCCTATTTCTTTCACAATTTTCCAATTTATTCAGTATTAGTTTAATCTCCTGAAATATCAGGTCTATCAGATTTCAGTTTTTCTCCCACACTTGAAACAGCAAGATTTGGCTTTCTCTTCAAGAAAGAAACATCTTATAGCCACCTCATCCTTTTTACTTCTGTCAGGAAACATTGTTTCTAAGGTAAAAGTAAAAGGTAAAGGTTCCCCCGCACATGTGTGCTAGTCATTTCCGACTCTAGGGGCCGGTGCTCATCTCCATTTCAAAGCCGAAGAGCCAGCGCTTGTCCGAGGACGTCTCCATGGTCATGTGGCTGGCATGACTAGACACCAAAGGCGCACAGAACGCTGTTACCTTCCCACCATAGTGGTTCCTATTTTTCTACTTGCATTTTTACGTGCTTTCGAACTGCTAGGTTGGCAGAAGCTGGGATGAGTAACAGGCGCTCACTCTGTTACGCGACACTCAGGATTCGACCCACCAAACTGCTGACCTTCTGATTGACAAGCTCAGTGTCCTAACCCACTGAGCCACCATGTCCCTTGTTTCTAATCCACTATTAAAGCATTTCATGAGCAATTTTCTATCATCTCACTTCTTTTCCATGTCTGGCCTGTTTTCCCTAGTTATAGCACCCATTTTATATTACCCATTTTACCTTCTCTCATGTAAAGTAGCAGCCCTTTTGAATAACCTTAGAAAGCCTTTTTCATCCAGCCAAATAAAGAGAAAAATCAGTTAAGAGAAATTGTAGCAGCTTCATACCACCCATCTTCCTATGCTGCTTGATCTCAGGTGACCTCATTGTTACATAGTCTTAGAAACTAAACAAGGATCACGAGGAATCATAGCTAATTGTTAGATATAGTTGAGAGCAGGGCACAGGCCAAACAATTCTGTAAGCTATAGTTTTCCAAATAGAAATCTCGCACAGGAAAATAATTCATATATGTAAATTCACAGATGGCCACTGAAAGATTTGCAGTTATGTATAAATACCCATTTTAAAAAATTTTCTTTCTATGTACAATCCCACATAGTGACCAATGCTGAGCAAGTATAAATTCCAACTGGTAGGGAAAACAAACTATTACAGCTATTACTGATTACACACGACTGCACACAATGAATCTACTTAAAATTCCACTTTTACACACAAATAACATATATTTCTTATAGCAAAATATATTTCTTGTCTCCTTAGGGGAGAAAAAAAAATGCCAACAGGCCTTCAAACATTTGTCTTACTGATTTGGAAGTCCAGATGTTCATTGCTTTGTCTCATTGTACACAGTCTATAATAATATCCATTCTGCTGCTCGCTCTGCACACACAATTAGAGAACACAGCTGGCATAAAACTCTGACTTGCTCATCTACCTCACACCAGATGGAAAACTAGTACATAATGACAGGCTTATCTCAGTTACAGTTCTTGTCAGTCAGATTTCCTCTGAAACTTTTCTTCTTTTTTAAAATATTCTTATGAACAATTGAAGGAAGACTTCCAATTTTGTTTCTCCTACTCCATGGACATTTGTTGAGGTCTTATATAGTACTGATTTGAAATTGCAAAATGGGAGAAAGCTGAGAGAAATTAGTAATGACTAATGAGACAGGATGTCTGAGAAATAAATCATTAGTAAGATCTATGGGTTTGCATTATAATGTCATAAATAAAATATAATGGGTCTTAGAGTTTCCTTCCAGAAAAAGATAACACTGTTTGATTTCTCAACCTTGGTGTCTGGATGTCAATTCCCAGAATTCCCTAGCCAGCATGCTGCCCAGGGATTCTGGGGATTGAAGTCCAGATATTTTAAAGTTGCCAATGTTGAGAAACACTGGATTAGAGGCCGTTTTCCACAACCTGATGCCTTCTAGTTAAATCGGGATTGTAATTCTCAGAATTTCCAGCCAACAAACAAGCTGAGAATTTTGGGAATTCTAGTCCCAACACATATGGAAAGTACCAAGATGAATAAGTCGGATTTAAGATTTTTAAAAAGTGGCTTATGCGGCTTCCTGGGGGAAAGTGATACAGAGACCTCTGAAAGCCATTATCTACACACAAATCATCAATCATTGTTTTAGACAGTATGCCGCCATTAACAATCAAACACAATAGTGGAATGGTTTGGGAATCATCCTCCAGTTATGCAGAAATTTACTTATTTAAGAAAATGTATGTGGCAGCCCACTCACTCTCAGTGACACCAGATGGCTTACAAAGATTTTTTTTTAAAAAAAAATCAATATGAAAACAATAAAAAGCAATAACCCCCCACCTCCCTGGTGAAACAATCAGTCAATTTCTATTTGGGAAATCTGGAGCTTACAGAAATGATCAGTGATAGGGAGAACATTCATGCTGAAACCCGATACTTTTGCCAAGCCAGGAATCATCAGTACAGAAACACACATACACACACTGAGGAGCACTCTGGCACTTCCTTATTCAAGCTGAGTATCACCTGAGGCTACAGGCAGGATCATTAAATTCATTGAGAGTGAAGCAGCAGGTGAGCAGCTTGAAGGTAAGAACAGAACCCTGTCCATAAAATACTGTAGAGTTTAAAGTCTTTCTTTCTTTCTTTCTTTCTTTCTTTCTTTCTTTCTTTCTTTCTTTCTTTCTTTCTTTCTTTCTTGTATGACAAAGTCAATGGTTATCCCTTAAGTTAATATATTAATATATGATTTGCTGTAAATCATACTGTATATTAATTTAATAGCCACCAGTTGAATATAACAACATTCCCTAGCTTCAGGGTAGACTTCACTGGAGTGACTAATTGAAATACTCTCAGTTCAAGGACAATATATTGGGAAGGTTTGCTGGGAGCAAATGACTGTTAATTTAAACTATGCTTATGGCTGTTTTTTCCCCAGAAATATTTAGATATATGTTGCAGAAAAGAAGAGGGAAACTACATACTTGGCATCAAACAGGAAAAGAATGTGCCACCAGTTCAGGACCTCTGGCATTTTCTAATGTGATTAAGCATATTTAAGTACCATTCATAAATGCTCATCTTTTAACAAGCCTAGCTAAACTGTTTAGAAAGATTGCTTCCTTGATTTTTTCCCTTTTTTTCCCCTTATACCCTTTACGGCAGACATGTCAAACTCGTGATGTCACATGATGTCGTACAATGTCTTGGAGCATTTTCGCCATTGGGTGGGCAATAGGGTGGGCGCAGCTTCCAGATGACACGTCTGGCCCGCAGGCCAGCAGTTTGACACCCCTGCAGGCCAGCAGTTTGACACCCCTGCTTTAGGGTATAAGGCCCTAAAGGGTATAAGGGTATAGACCTCTTTTATGGCCAGATCTTGCTAGTGATCTAGAATATAATCTAATCCACTCACTCAATACAAGCTCCTCCTGCAGAAATTTGGTCACTCAAGTCATGAAGATTCATCTTATGCTATACATAAAAAAAGGTAAAGGTTCCCCCGCACATGCGTGCTAGTCGTTTCCGACTCTAGGGGCCGGTGCTCATCTCCGTTTCAAAGCCGAAGAGCCAGCGCTTGTCCGAGGACATCTCCATGGTCATGTGGCCAGCATGACTAGACGCCAAAGGCGCATGGAACGCTGTTACCTTCCCACCGTAGTGGTCCCTATTTTTCTACTTTCATTTTTACGTGCTTTCAAAATGCTAGGTTGGCAGAAGCTGGGATGAGTAACAGGCGCTCACTCTGCTACGCGGCACTCGGGATTCGACCCGCCAAACTGTCGACCTTCTGATCGACAAGCTCAGCGTCCTACGCTATACATAGTACTGATCTAATTCTAAGACTTGAATATCTCATTTGACAAGCTAATACTGAGGCTTCAAGGAACGATACTTCATTTACCACTATCACCTTCCAAATAATTGCAGGCTACAATACTCTATAGCCAGGGTCTTCAAAATTGGCCCTTTTATGACTTGTGGACTTCAACTTCCAGAATTCCTCAGCTAGGCATGCTGGCTGAGGAATTCTGGGAGTTGAAGTCCACAAGTCATAAAAGGGCCAAGTTTGAAGACCCCTGCTCTACAGCTTAGTCTCTCTATTTTTCCTATGCTGCCTCTAGAGCAGAGGTGTCAAACTCGCAATGTCACGTGATGTGTCATGATGTATCGTGACTTTTTTGCCATTGCTGGCAATGGGGTAGGCATGGTTTTGCTATGATGCATCCAGCCCATGAGCTGGCAGTTTGACACCCCTACTCTAGAGTTTAGGGTCTAAACTATGAGGTCATACATATACTTTTGGATGTTTTTGCTACTCAACAACATGTTGCATCACTCTGAATACTTTGGCCACTCAGAACAGCCTCTCTCAGCATCCCAAAAAACACAAAATCATTGGGTTGGTAGTAACCTTGGAAGTCTTCTAGTTCACTTACCTGCTCAGAGAAGGAATCCTCAGACCATTCTGGGCAGATGCTGATGACCTTTGCTCAACAAACTCCAGAGTCAGAGCCTCCCTGCTTAAGAAAATGGGTTGTTTCAAGGCATAATAGCTCTCAGGGCAAGAGAAATCCTCCATACATTGAGTTTTTTAATAATAATAAATAGAAGAGAGGAGGAAGATCTGCAGATTAGTCAATGAATGTATAGAGGCAGCTAAACCTACAGAAGGAATGGAGGGATGGCAAATATTTCAGAAGAGACCCCCCCCTTTAATTTATTGGATTGTAAGGTATAAGTGTGTGTGGGGGGGAGGGAAGGTAGTTTCAGATTTTCACACTTCTGTTAATGTAACCTTCCATTAAAGATAGAGCTAATACTCTTGGATGTGCTTTTTGTCTGGACTGCTTCACAAGGCCAGCTATATGGACCTCATTCTGTGAAATTTCCATCTTACCTTCAAAAATCAGAGAGAATAAAACTACACCTTCTTCTCTGTGATGGTCTTCAAACCATTCAAAGGCCACTGATGTGTCTCCCAGTGGATTTCTATGCTTTATGATAAACATACCTAAAATGCTAAATTAGCATGTGAACTTACCCTGGTAGCTATAGACCAACACCACTTATTTTGTCTCCTTGTGAACTGGACTGGAAGTGAGATGTGTGATACAACACTTGTCTTCCAAGAACTCTGTTTTTTCCAGTCTTGCTATAGTTGAAGGCCTTCATGAGGAAAAATATCCATGATGAAATGCAAGCTGAAAATGTGGGCAGCCTGGGAAAAAACAACAACACAACCCTGGCTTTGCCAGATTCCTGCTGCATTGTTATTGCAAGCTGCTTTCTTTCTTTTTTCTTCATCATCATCAGGTTATGCCTGTAAAATGTCACCTTATGGTGCTGAATAAGAAAGTAACTGTTGCTTGAATAGATGGGGCAGTCAACACACCGGTAACTGTTTCCAATTTTTCATCATCAGATTAAATTATTTCATGCATTATAGATTTACTAGAGAATTTGTCCTTGAACATTAAAAAAGTCATTTTCTCATGCAGTCTGGATTCACTATTGATTGTTGTGCCATTTATTTGTAGATTTATTTTTTATACATAATATTGTTTAACAATCAAACATCAGAACCTTTAGTATTTATAAAATGTGAGATGTTATTTGCTTTTTACAATCTTATTAGGGGGGAAATGACTTGCCTTTGAGACAGATCATTTTGTTCCTATTACAACACGAGAATAAATTATTCTAACAGTAGAAAGGAAATGGAGAAATTACAATTATAGATACAAATGAGGAATGGGAAAATAAAGTGAAAAAATACTGAAACATTTATTTTAAATAATTTCATGATGCTATTAAGGAAAATGGCACTATTTGTTTTATAAGCTTCATCAATATATATTTTTGTGAATGTTAAACTTCATTAAAGCTGCAAACATGGGTACAAAGAATTTATCCATTCTGTGTGATGTAAGTGCTTTATTTTGCATCTAGCTTAATTTATTAATGCATAAATGTTAACAATCGCAAAACTATTTTAGTTCTGAATAAAGCTATAGTAGAGTTTTCTGAAGGAATAATAAAAATAATCTTACTTTATTGTCTTTTTAATATCTCTGTACAGCTCAAGAAAATCATCATCAATATGGTAATAACTTCAACCAGAAATCATACACTTATTCTATATACTTTCCTGGGAAGGAAAGCCATGGCAAATCTAGACAGCACACTAAAAAGCAGAGACATCACCCTGTCAACAAAAGTGCGTATAGTCAAGGCTATGGTCTTCCCAGTTGCAATGTATGGCAGTGAAAGTTGGACCATAAGAAAGGCTGAGCTCCAAAGAATTGAGGCCTTTGAACTGTGGTGCTGGAGAAGACTCCTGCGAGTCCCTTGGACTGCAAGGCGATCAAACCGGTCAGTCCTAGAGGAGATCAATCCTGACTGCTCTTTAGAAGGCCAGATCCTGAAGCTAAAACTCAAATACTTTGGCCACCTAATGAGAAGGAAGGACTCACTGAGGAAGAGCCTAATGCTGGGAAAGATCGAGGGCAATAGAAGAAGGGGACGACAGAGAATGAGGTGGCTGGATGGAGTCACTGAAGCAGTAGGCGTGTGCTTAAATGGACTCCAGAAGATGGTGGAAGACAGGAAGGCCTGGAGGAACGTTGTCCATAGGGTCGCGATGAGTTGGACACGACTTCGCAGCTAACAACAACAATATACAGAAATATGGACAAAACTGACCAAGTCCAGATTTTTGTTTTAAAATGACAAAGACTTATGAAATATTCAGCATTACTGTTTATTTGTATGCCCTTTGTTACACATGAGTTATTATATCTCTCATCTTAAATCTAATGAAAAAATGTACTGGGATCTAGCAAAAATATTGCCTTTCAACTAATCTAATGATCACCCTTTTGTCCAAATCTTAGTCAATTGATTAATTTCCATCAGGTGATGACTGACAGTGACCATATGGATAAATTTTATTTGGGATGATGTTTTCAGCCTTGACTTCCACAAGGGTGCATTCATTGCTGTAATGAATGGACAGGTCCATCAACATTGCAGCTGGTCATTCTCTTCTGTTTTCTTCCACCTTTACCAGCATTACAGTACTTATCAAAGGAGCTGGTTGTTTGAATAGTATGTCTGAATATAATCGTCTGAGGATGATCATTTAGACTTTGAGTGAGAATTCTGAATTTGTTTACTGTTTTCTTATTTGTTTCTTTTCCTTATTATCCATTGTATTCTCAAAAGTTTTCTCTTAGAAGCTCAGTTCAAAAGTATCAATTCTCTTCCTGTCCTGTTTCTTCAAAGTCAAACTTTCCTTTACATAGGCTATCACAGGGAAAGCTATAGATTGCATGAGTCTGATTTTTATAGATATACATCCTGGCACCTGAAAATCTTTTTGAAGTCCTTCATAACTACTCTTCCAAATTGAGTCTGAAACATATATCTTACCTCCTGGTTCCTTTCCTATTTATAGTTGATCCTAAATCCAAAATCCTCACCATTCATTCTAAGACTGGTTAGCGTACCTTTTGTCACTAGTTTGAACTTTTTAGTCTTCAGGGTCGTGTTTTTTTTTAACTTTTATTACTTGAGCTTTCACATAATATATATTTTCAGATATTAGTAGTATCATCAGTATAATAGAAGCAACTGATTTTTTTTCTTCAACTTTAAAATCATGCTTGTCTTTTTTCCATGCAGCTTCCCTCAATATGTAGGTTAAATATATACATACATACATATAAAGGGACGCGGTGGCTCAGTGGGTTAGGACGCTGAGCTTGCCAATCAGAAGGTCGGCAGTTTGGCAGATCGAATCCTGAGTGCTGCGTAACAGAGTGAGCGCCTGTTACTCGTCCCAGCTTCTGCCAACCTAGCAGTTCGAAAGCATGTAAAAATACAAGTAGAAAAATAGGGACCACTACGGTGGGAAGGTAACAGCGTTCCTTTGGTGTCTAGTCATGCTGGCCACATGACCACAGAGACAAGCACTGGCTCTTCGCCTTTGAAACAGAGATGAGCACCGGCTCCTAGAGTTGGAAATGACTAGCACGCATGTGCAGGGAACCTTTACCTTTTTTTTACATACATATAAACTGTATGTATGTATATATTTCACAGTCTCACCATGTTCTATCTGTACTGTAGCTTCTTATATAGTTTGCAAGACAGTAAGTTATTCTGAGATTCTTATTATCCTAGAGCAGGCATGTCAAACTGCCAGCCCACGGGCTGGATGTGTCACACCAAAACCATACCCACCCCATTGCCGGCAATGGGGAAAAAGTCACGATCTGTCGCACAATGTTACATGACATTGCGAGTTTGATATGCCTGTCCTAGGGTATTCCTTAACTTGATATGATTGACACAATCAAATGACTGTCCATTTGTTGCCTTCTCTATAGACAATGAAGCACATATTGACATATGAGGTATTCTTTGGTTAATTCAATTATCTAGAATGCATCAATATTAATATCTCTTGTTCCTCAGCCTTTTCAAAAAGCAGCTTGAACATCTGGCATCTCTTTTTCCCTCAGAATTTTAATCAGTTTTGGATGATCCTAGATATTATTTTACTAGCAGGTAAAATGAATGATACTGTGTGATGGTTAACACAATCTATTAAGTCTCCTTTCAATCAGTCAGAATACAGCTAGAAGGGACCTTGTCCAAACCCAACTTAAGCTTCTGTCCTTGATTAGTTTCCATCCATTGTTTCTTATCTTGCCTTCTGGTGGTTTGGAAAATAGTTGACCCCCCCTCATCTTTATGGCAACCTCTCAAATACTGGAATACTGCTATCATGTCCCCCTAGTCCTTCTTTCTTTAGACTAGCCAAACCCAACTTGTGTAGCCATCTTCATATGTTTTACTCTCCAGACCTTTAATCATCTTAGTTGCTCTTCTATGCACTTTTTCCAAAGTCTCAACATCTTTGTTGTTGATCTTCAAGGTAAATGTTTCACCAGGAAGCCCCAGACAAACAGATAAGTGGCTCCTATCGCATGGATGGATTGAGCTCATAGGTAAATCTGTCAGTCTTCACTTATCCATCATGCCTGTCAGCCAGACTGAGAAAGATACTTTCACAACTGTGTTAAAGAAGTGATAAGAGTTTTGTAGAAGAAAGGTTGGATTAATCCTTTGTCCTTCACTTTGGAAACACCTCCACAGACATTTAAATACTTGTTTAATTCTCTTTTGAAAGAGTGCTAACTCCTTAATTAAAAATAATCCTGAAAACATCTGGCAGGCACTGATAAGCTATGGGGTGAAATGGGATATCTTCCCAATATTATTTGATACTTCTCAGGCTGGCTGACAACCACTTGCTGAGGAGACTTGCCTCTTTTCTATCAATTGTCCAATCACACAGTTTAGCTTAGTTGATCATTAGCTCAATTCCCCTCCCTAATCTTCTTGCCAATTCAAAGATCTATCAGGACAAGTGGAAAGGGATAGCTCTTGGGGAAAAGGGTAAATTTAAAAAAAAAAACCTCCCATAGCCAAAATAGTAAGACCATGGAGTTGGAAAGAAAGGGGTGTGCTCATAGCAGCTTAGAATAGTCAATGAAAGCTGGTCAGATATTAGTTCTTAATTATGTCACTGACCATATCATCAACAAGGTCACTGAATATCAAGACATGTTGGGGGAAGTGGGAAAGTGTTAATTTAACACTGGAACAGCTGAAGGTAAATGTAAACTATTCCCATGATGGTCTGAAGATGAGAAGAAGGCAACATTATCAAGTTATTTCCTTTAAAAAGAACAAGCCATCTTCATACCAGTATGTTATGTTGTATTGTATTGTATTGTATTGTATTGTATTGGATTGTATTGTATTGGATTGGATTGGATTGGATTGGATTGGATTGGATTGGATCGGATTGGATTGGATTGGATTGAAGTGGGTTGGATTGAAGTGGATTGGATTGAAGTGGATTGAACTGAGTTGGATTTGTATTGCTGCTTATCTCACTACACTACACTAACTGGGTGGCTGACAACAGTTAAAACAATACCCAAATCATAAAATAATTAATTAAAAACCATTTATAAACTCCAATGAAAACTGTTTAAAACAGGCAAAATAACTACAGCCAGAGTCAACATCCAATGATGAGCCCATTATCACTTTGTGCTGCCTAGGAATAGAAAATTAGAAATATTAGAAAATATTGTAGTACTAAGTAAGATGCAAAGGATGTATTTTCTGATAAAACAGGAACTGTCCCTAGCAGACAGTGTGATAACAACAATTCATAGATATGGATTTAAAAAGGGATTGGATAATTTCTTCAGAAATAGGAAACTCAAGGGATATAGCATGTTTTGATGACCAGATTTTACTTCCTATTTTGAATTTCAAATGTTTAAATGAGGTTATTTGGGAGCAGTAGTAGAAGATGTGATAGTCATCATATTCTGTTAGATTTCAGAATATATTTTGTTTTGTTACCCTGGGAAGATACAGAATAATATGTCTTTGGCCCAATAGAATCTTTAATTCCTTTATTTTCTTTCTTTTAATATTGTATATGTCATCCATTCTCTAAGTGGCTTACAAATATTTAGTTATGTAATTTAATAAAAGTGAAAACTTTTGAAAAAATCAACACCATAAATTTCTAACCTATAAATAAAGCTTGGATAAAGATGTAGTTTAAAACTTATGTATATTTATAAGGATGTACCATCTTCAACTTTAAGTCATATTCCAAAGTACAGACACAACCATAATTCTCACTCTGAGCTTTCTGCTAAAAGGCAACACTTACCATTTTCCTATTACTGCCAAGAAATCCATATAGACATGCATAAAATTATCAAGAATCCAGCTTGACTTGAAAAAGACGTTATCTACCTCTTCTTTATTGCTGGTAGTTGGATATGACCAGGGTCCATAATGTTGCCTCTTAATATGCTTAATAAAACTGTTCAGTATGTTTCTTATTATGGATGTGGTACCAATGGCATGCTTTATGTTCATTCAAACTTTTGACATGTTTCAAATGGATCATTCAAATGTTACATTGTAATATATTGTAATTACAGATATTGTGTGTAAAATGCTTGCTTTCTGAACATTTTTTCGGCTTGATGCATTTTTTAAAAAAAAATGTAGTTTAAAAATACAATGGCTAGGCTTTCAGGTCTTTGAGTTATCACAATATTAAAGTACAATGGTTGCTTTGCTTCAAGAGTTTTAAAAAGAAGAGAAAAAAGAAAGAATAACATGGTGAAATCCTATTTTTTTGCAAGAGGGAAAGTATTTTGTACATATCACGTATTTCATTTGCTGTACAAAAGAAATTACATTTTAGTACTTTAATAGCACTTCAAATATTACATATCATCAGCATATTTGATTTATAAATTATTAAAGGAATAAAATGAAATATTCTGTTTAATCCAATTAATTTGAAGTAACTTCTATTTCAACAGCTCTAGAATGTGCTTATCCTTTGTAGTCTTTTGTTACAGTTGTATGTTGACAATTAGCCATGGAAAACTAATTTTCAGCCTATTATTCTGTCCATTTTTCCTTCAAGCAATTTCGTTTATTTGAATTTCCAAGCACAAATATACATTTTTAACATTATCCCCTCTTTGTAAAATATCTCCTTTTCTTTTCTTGACCAGGTTCTGAGTTTGTAAAAGAAGACAGCATGAAAGGCTGGTGTGCCCTTTTAAACTTCCCATGTCTGGGGACTTATAGGATGTCAAAGAGGCATAAAAACATAGATTCAGAGGACTGGAAATGACCCAAGGCAGGACATCAGACAAGACAATAATATATTTGCTCATTAACACCAGCTTCTCAGCTGCAGGACTGGGAACTTTATGTGAATATATTTAGATCCAGGCTACTTGATTTAGGGCATTGGCCCTTTGGTTGTACTGGTGGACAGTGTATGAGAAAAAGATTTTGATAGTGCCAGCCATGGTATCCTTTTTAACTGCTTGCGAAGATGAAACAAAGGATACATTTTAAGTGTTTCTGGGTCATATAGAAAGGACCCTTTCAAGGTATGAGGAAGGGACATTAAAATTTCATACATTAATTAATGATATCCCTCTGGTAGGATCTTGTGTTTTATCCATTGTTATATAGGTTTACATTGTGACACTGCATATCAAGGTTCCTTGTTTCCCTTTTTAATTGCTGCACTTGCTGATCTATAAACACTTTTGCCCTTCTTCAGAATCTGACAATGATTATTTCTTGTGAATATCTCTAATAATATAGGCATACAGATCAAAATACAAGGTTTTTTTTCCTTTTACTAAATTTCTATATTTGAAGAAGACTTTCAGCTTCCTGTAGGTCATTGGGTAGGTAAAGGAAAGCTAACTCGACTGCTGCTTGAAGTGAAATTGGAATACAATGAGACTTTCATGTAATTGGTTACACAAGTATTCTTTCAGAATGGGTTAAAAAAAAAAACTAGGGCACCTTCAGAAAACAGACATGTTTTATGTTCCTACTTCAAAAGCCCAATTGCCTTTTTGCTAAATCAGGTGCCAAAGCAAAAAGGGAATAAGGAAAAAAAAATATGTCCTGCATGGTTGAGTTGACCTAATTCTACATTTGTTCAGATTGGATTTAGGATAGTTATTTTTATGCTATGAAATACAACTAAGAAGAGAGCACTCTATATTTCTCTATATGCTTTATTCTTATCCCACCAACTGAACTTACAGAATTACTTCCCTTAGAAATGACAATTACTGGTCATATAAACTATACCAAATTATTGTGGGATGCTATGAAATATATCTTATATATCTCATGGTCTATAATCATCAGAAGTATCATTGTCCTCTCTCTCACTCATCTCCTTCTTTCCCACCCCTAAAAAAGCTCAGAATACACTAGACCAGTTTGCATTCTGTCAGCACAACAACCCTGTGAAATTAGTCAACTAGAACAAAGGTGATTGGGTCAAAGTATACTTCATGGCTGAATAAGGGACTTGCCTCATCCTAATCCGATTTCATTTGAAAGGGCCCATATGTTACCCAGCACAATTAAATCTTGGGGTGATGCCTGTATATGCTTCTAGCATATTGAACAAATTTCTCTCAATATTTTGTTTCATCTCATACAAAGAGAAAGCTTTTGAAAAGATTCATCTAAATTTCTTCTGTCTCAGCTCAGGACTAAATATACTGAAGTAAGATATTGCCATATTTTATAGTAGTTTGGAATATGAACTTAATAAAAAACAACCACAATTTCATGCACTCAGATATTCCAGGATTCTGAACAGAAAGACTCTATATCGGAGCTTCTTTGTGTCTGTCTGTGAGGCACCATGGTGATAGTATTTCTTTGAAAGGTAATTGCTTCTCAGTAGGCATGTGCCTTAAATGCAGCATGTGTCTTTTGTGCTCAATAAATTAGTTTGAGGTACATCAATACATCACATTTTAAGTGTGAGGGAATAGGAGATATAAGAAAAACTGCATGGTTTTACGATCTATAATCCTGCAATCGTGAATTTCAGTCCCTGCCACATTTGCTCACTAACCTACTTGCTTGTTTTCTTATACCATTTTCTGTGAATTCAAAGGGCTATGCAGAAATGATATTTTAAAATGAAATAATTGTTTGGTTGTTCACACAAACATTTCTACATCATCCTGAGCCTGAATTAGAAAAGGGAATTTAAAATTGTTTTCTGCAACATGTGTCTCCATGACATTCAAAGTCAGAACGGTTGTCCCAGATTCATTTGCAACCATGCATATAAAGAGATTGTGTTTCTGCAACCCTCAATATAAACTCATTTTGAAATCCCTGCCAGTGCCAAGATTTGAAATCAACACATTTTATTCCTAGTGCATTGAACCCACAATTACCCAAAAGAATGATCAAGCAGTCTAGAAGAAATTAAAAACACTAAGGAAGAAAGGTTGGGAAATGTGCTTAATGCTTTATTCATGAGTCAAATATAACACTAGTGGGATGGAAGGCTGGTGCAGGCGATTTTCCCTTCCAGTAGGGATTCTCTGACACAGATTAAAATTAACCGAGGGAAGAGTAACTCCTGCTAAGCATGTTTCTAGCTATCAGTAATGGTGACACACTTGTAGACTTATTGAACATATCTCAATTTAGCCACATTTTGAGCAGACACATTAAAATCAATAGGATTCTACACTAAACATAATTCTATCTGTATGTCTGTCCTGTCTGTATCTTCCTTCCAAGAATAATCAAATGCCTAAGAAAAGGAGAAGGACAAGTGAACCAGTGGTTATGACCTACAAAGCCCTACATGGCATGGGTCCGGATTACCTATGGCAGCACCTGCTGCCAGCATCAACTTCCCTCCGTCCAGTGCGCTCCCACAGAGAGGGCCTCCTCAGGGTGCCTCTGATCAAAGAATGTCAATTGGTGGCCCCCAGGGGGAGGGTGTTCTCTGTGGGCACGCCAGACCTGTGGAACCGCTTGCCGGTTGAGCTCCAGATGGCTCCCGACCTGCGCTCCTTCCGGCGTGATTTAAAAACTTGTTTATTTGAACAATCTGGCCTGGTCTGATGGGTTTGGGGTTGGATTTAGTTTTAACACACTTTTAGTATTGTATTATTGGGCATAATTATTTAATTCTTTTTAATCTCTTTTTTAACTTTTGTATTTACATTTTGATATTTATTGCCCTGTACACCGCTCTGAGTCCTTCGGGAGAAGGGTGGTATAAAAATTTAATAAATAAAATAAATAAATAATTTATAGCACATCCCAGCCATCATTAAGATAACATAAGCTTTGTCCTCTTGACATAATATTGACGCAACAATGGTTAGATGTCTCTAGAATACACCAAGTGGGAAAGAGAGAGAGGGGGGGGGAGAGAGAGAGAAGCAAAGGCAGAGAAGAAAGGAGAAGGATAGAGAAGGAAAGATATAGATATGGAAAATATGTACCAGAAAGCATGAGTGCTACAACAACAGTAGTATAAAAGAATTATATAGGTAAGGGTTACTGGTGCCCATTAGGCTACTGCTATCATCATTAATGAGAGACAGTTTGAAATTATCTCAGAGTTAATTGTCTTAAAGAGAGGGATAAAGAATGCTTGATAGGTCCAATGCAAAACTGTAATAGGGCTAAAAGAGTGAAGGGAAGCATGCAGACAGTATTTCGTACTGATCTCCTCATGTTCTTTCATAGTGTGCCGTCAGTACTGTTCTCTGTTTGCTTGGTTTTAGAGATAAGATAATTTCCTCCCCTTTCTAGACTATTTCATGTTCCTCACTTGATTCTGCTCTTTCGCCCTGCTCTATTATCAAACAAAATTACATTTCTAACCTGCCTGTTCATCTGTCTGGCTTCAGTGAGACATATATCTGAGAAATGGACAGCCTGGTCTCTTTCTCTGTGTTCCAATGGCTTCTATTAATGAGTTTAGCTGAAGGTATCGTGCTGTGATTTTTGCTCACCATTTTAACTAACACATTGCACTCCAGGGAAATTGTCACTGGAATCCTGATGCTGCCCTTTATCCCTTAATTCTCATGAAACATGGGATTGGATTATGCCACATCTGTCAGTTAAAATACAATCACACTGGCCATTTGGGACCTAATTACAACTGGTGTCAAATTCATATTTCATAATTTTTTTCACTTTTTTGGAAGAAAAAGCAATGTACCATGTTTCTCGGAAAGTAAGACCCTGTCTTACTTTCTTTGGGGCTCTGAAATAAGCAGAAGGTGTTACTTTTGGGGAGGGCTTACTTTTTGCCAGTACCGGCACCAGTAGGCTGTGAGCATGTGGGGTGTGATGGGGCTTGTGCATGGGGTGGAGAAGCAATGCAGCAGTGAGGGCATGGTGGTGGACCAGGTATGGTACTGGTGTGGTCATGGTGGGCAGTGGCGGAAAGGTCACAGAGCCTGGTGTGGGGCAAGTCAGCCCAGATCTTCCATGCAACCACTGGAGTGACCCCCTGCTGCCAGCCTTCCAGGGCCCTTTGCCACCGGACACTGGTAGCACCAGCTACCACTGGCCCCGCCCTCTCCATCCCACCACCTGCTTGTCTGTGGCCACAACAAACTAAACCCTTGGTGAGCCCCAACCTCTGCCCACCCTGCCTACTGGCTCTACTGTTGATGGGACATTTCTTAGCCACATCAGGTGGGGTGCATTTCTTGGCCATGTCGGGTGGAGTGCAGCCTCCCAGATATGGGCCGACTCATTCCACCCCACGCTAAGGCTTAGCTTACTTTCAGGCGGGGCTTACTTATGGAATAGGGTTTACTTTTGGGGAAACACGGTATTGCTGAGGAACAGCAATTGAGTAATAAATAGAAATATTTTAAGGCCCTTTTCCATCCTTCATTCCCCGGAAGGTCTACTGTCAATGTTTCTCCCTCTCACCCTGGTGAGGAGGGAGGGAGGATAGGCAGTGGAGACAGGATATCCCTTTGATCAACCTGATTTTAAAAATAGGGCCGCCCACATAACGTTAAAAAGAAAAGTGCAAGGAGTTATTTTACTTGTTCATGCTTATTTGCTGGGCAAAGAAAAAGTATAGGAAGTTAATCTTGGAAAGAATAGTAATTTTTCTCTTTTCTCTCACTGACTCTGCATGTTGTGGTAGTTCTTCACATTGAGTAATGACAGGGTGTGGCTACACTCTGGTTTCTCTTCAAATTGCATCGATTTTTTCACCTTTTAAAGAATATAAATGCTTATGACAGAGGATCAGTCGGGTTTTGCTCATTGCTTCTCTTCTCCTCCATCCTTGTCAAGAAAGAGGAAGCATGAGTAGGCACAATGTAACAGAATATATAACAGAATAACGGAGCTATAAGGGACCTTGAAGTTCTTATAGTCCAACCCCCTCCTGCCCAAGTAGGAGACCCTATACCATTCCAGACAATTGTCTGTCCAGTTTTTTCTTAAAAACCTCACCTCCTTTCCAATATACCTTTCCACTAAGGGCGATGACCTTGATAGAATTATGTAGTTGCCTAGGCAAAAGGGCTGCAACATTTTTAAGCCCAGAATGGGATAACATTTGGAAGCAGCTCAAGCAGATGTTCCCAAATTCACTGAACAATATGAGGGGGAAAGAGGTACAGCATAATCAGACTTACTAGATTCCGTTATTGGCACCAATCTCAATAAAAGTATTTTTTACCTTCCTGTGGAGTTGATATCTTGGTCTAGTCTACCAGGTGAGGCCTACCTCTGCCAAGTTCAGCCTTTCCTTTTGCATTGGCCCAAAGTAGAGAATAAATAAGCACATGGTGAGTCAACTGAGCAATCTAAGACCAACACAATAATTATTTACTCCCCCACCAAAAAAAAATGGACAGAGGCTAACTCAATGTCTTACAACATTGAGAATTTCATTACCCGGCAAGAAGCATCCCTATAATGTACTTTCAGAGGGAGAATAATGGTGATCAAATGTAACGTGGTTGTAAAGGTACTAAAGTGTTGAAGTAGAACTGGGAACCCTAACTTTAGTCATCCTAGGCCATGGAAATTCACTGGACTATTCTGGATGAATCTCTTAGTTTAATCTAGTTTAATGTAAATCACAGAATTGTTCTTGTAGGATAAAAGGGGAACCTCTACACAAACCATCTTGCACTGCTGGAGGAAATCTGCATATAAACCTAAACAACAACAATAATGTCATTTTGCCTCTCTTGTCTAGCTAAAGGAAGGTGGAAAGTGAGCTATTAAGGACACTCTAGATCAGAAGCCCCCAACCTTTTGGGCACCAGGAACCAGTTCTATAGAGAATGATTTTTCTGTGGACCAGAGGGGACATGGCTTCAGGTGCTGCCTTCATCCAGCAGATGGGGCTTCACTTGTTTGCATGGCTTGATTGCTGGCATGCCGCAGCCCAGTGCCGGTTCACAGACTGGGGTTTGGGGACCCCTGCTCTAGCTCAAGCTTTCTCTATAATGGTCTAACCTTCAGGTCTATGCTTCCAAAAGTAGATAAACCAGCTAGGAAGCCTACTTTCTTCTCTGCCTGTTTCTAGAAATGTAGAAGCTCTGTGGGGATGCTTTTGTGATAAAGGAGCAGGATGCCTTTTGGCTGGAAAATTCCATAACCTCTTTGAAGGCTTGATAACAGGAACATAAAATGGTATTATATATTAGAGAAAGACAGGGAAAGGCTTGTGGGATGAATAGCCTCTTCCAACTATCTACACATCCAGCATCACCTAAGACTTTATTAGAGTATTCATGCCTGAATAAATCTGACCATCTCACAACAGATGATCTCCTGAAAGTTCAAATAAGAGTATATGTTACAAAAAAGGAAGTAGTAGATAATTATTTTATTCACTTATTTATTTTTCAAATGTTTACACCACACAACTCACCTGAGTGACTCTAGGCAGTTTACAAATGGCATATTAGGATGGGGCAGGTAGTAATATTTATTGATTGATTAAATAAATTTGTATAAGCACAAACACTTTTGAAACAGACCAAAGCTCAAAAACATCTACTATTGTGCTTCCAACAATCACTGGGTGCAGCGCTAGGAACTTTTCAAGCTAGATGATGTTATCCATTGGAGGACCAGGACAACTATTTTTATTTGCAGTGGCAAAAGATTGAATTTTGCTATTTTGGGAGATAATTTAACAATGACATCAGAGAAGGAGAAAAATCATCCAGCATAGCATTCTCTGAATTCATAAAGAGTAGAACTTATCTGTGTTTTTTTTATAGGAGGTATGCTGCTACATGCTGACTAATAGTTGTATTACTGTCCAACTGGTCAAGATCTCTGGTCAAGTTTTGTCAGAAGGCAAAAAGAAAGAAAGGGAGGTGTTCAGTTCAGCAACAAAGCCAGAATAGGTCCAAGCCAAATTTTAAAGTAAGGACGATAGTCAGCCCTTTTAGAGTTTAAGAAGCTATCAACTAATCGCTCAAAAATATAGAAGCACAAACCAGGAAGAAAGATGGTTGAAACCAGAAAAAGGAAGATACTTTAGTCAAACTCAGTATTTAGGCAGGATGCTAGGAATATCATGATATGCAAAGCTTCTTATTTTTTGTAGAATATTTAAGGTAGTTTTCTTGCTTTCAGGTTGTTCTGTCTTGATTACTAAGATATTGAAGGAGGCTCAATGTCTTTTAATTCTGAGTCAGGTAAAAGTTGCCTATATTTCAATTAGAGACAAAGTTATATCTATCTATCTGTCTGTCTGTCTGTCTGTCTGTCTGTCTATCTATCTGATAATATTTGCTTTCTAAACAAGTGTTGTTTCCTGAACAGCTTCTTATTGATCTAATTCATCCCCCAGGAATTATTTATGACCATTTCATCAAACTGAAGGTCTTTTGTTAATGCTCAGTGCATTTATTAGTTGAAACTATGATGTTCTGTGCAAACACCATGAAATGAATGTAATTCCAAGTACCAATGCCCTCTTAATCAGTTCTCTAATAAGTCATGCTCTGTTAACTTAATCAGCAAATATTATTTATTAAATGTTTTCATTGTTATGTCATGCTTAAGACTGTCTTAGAATATAAATAATATATATATATATATATATATATATATATATATATATATATATATATATACACACACACACACACACACACACACACACACACACACACACGCACACACAATGTTTTTGGTGGTCAAACAAATAACCATTTGCTTTCTTTAGGGATAAGTCTTTTTGCATGGATATATCATTTCCTAGCTTAGAGTACTTTGTAAATCCAAAGTGCCATTAGTGATGAAAACTGGGATGTATTTTTATGACCAATTTCACCATTGAGAAAGGAGCAATGTCTTCTGTGTTAGAAATTTGCTTCCCATTGATGAAAGAGCAGAAATTGTTCATATAGGATGATGGGAAGAAAAAGGGGAAATATCTCTGTTTTCAAGCTAAAAAGCAGATGCCTCTTTGCATGACAGCATAGCAATTGCAATAGCACTTAAATTTATATACTCTTTCATAGTGCTTTACAGCCCACTCTAAGCAGTGTGCCTATTGCCCCCAACAATCTGGGTCCCCATTTTACCAACCTCAGAAGGTTGGAAGGGTGAGTGAATCTTGAACCCCATCAGGATCAAACTGCTGACAATTGGCAAAATTAGCTTGCAATACTGTATCCTAACCTCTGTGCCACCACGGCTCTCAGACCCCAATAATAATTAGTTATAAGACTCCAATTAAAAAAACACACACCTGTGTTTAGATAAATTAAAACATTCCTTTAAGAAGATGAGATTCTGAGTATTTTCAACTGTTTTATTGTAGCTGTGGTTGTTTTGCAATGAAGTTATAAAGAGCTATGTTGCAAAAAAGGGAGCAGAGACCTCCAATAATCTGTCAATAGTGAGTTGTCTAAGATCAATTTTACACGATACATTTTGAATATTCTTATATTATTCTCCTTACTTGTTATAACCTGATTGCTACTCCATCAAGTTAAAACAGAATACCCTAACATTATTTGTGAAATGTCTGGTGATTGGATTGGAGACTTAGATTCCATTGTGTCTTAGAATGGACAGAAAATATTTAGGTATGGTCAGCTACAATTGCCTAAAACAGTACAGTCTTAGGAATTATACCATATGCCCCTTTGTCTATAGCAGGGGTTCCCAAACAGGGGTGCTTGCACCCCCTGGGGGTGCGAGGTAATATTCCAGGGGGTGCAAAAACTTGGGTTTTCAAAATTATACTGTATATGTATTATACTGTATATGTATTCCAATGTTTTGTAAAGGGTGCAAGAATATATGAGAAGTGTTCTAGGGCTGTGGGGTATAGAAAAGGTTGGGAACCACTGGTCTGTAGGCAGATCATCTCACTTTTGAAAATTAGTACACATTGTCTTATGACTCATCTTAAACTACTGTTCTTCACAACTGATGTTGCAAGATAAAGACTTCTTGTAACACTAGAATATAATCCACACTATTTTTTCCATGTTTCCTCACCATTTACAGTAGTTAATTTCTCACTCTTGAAATTTTTGTTAAGCTCTTAAATATGTCATCATCCTAATGAGATAGCTTCAGTAAGTTGCTATTAAAATACTTAATAACATTATGGTAGTTAGCCTATAATAATCTCTGATAAATTACAACTTTAATATGTTGGTTGGGGCACTGTTGATTAAGTGTAAAAACAACTGTATGTCTTGAGGATATTATATCTAAGTGGTTTTTTTTAATGGAATCCTACAATCATTTTTGTATGGTAGGTTTCATTACTTCCTGAAGTCTTTTTCTGTTCTAATATTAATCTCCTTTATCAGGCTGGATAGTGACAAATATACCTGTGTGATATAGGCATGCCATACAAAGAGTGACCTAAAAAAGTTTAAAGCCTAACAGCCAGACACAAAACAATGTATATGTTCCATCTGCTTTGTTCTCTTCATTTTATATTGCTTCTTAAGTGTCCTGTTAACATTCTTCATTATTATGAAATGGGCCACAGAGCTAACTACTGTTGGTAACTGAGTGACATTTTTATGGCAAACTACCATGCAAGATTCTATAAATTGTCCAAAGTTGTTGGGGATAAACTGTATACGTTTTTGACAAAGAATAAAGTTTTTCATGCTTGTTACGCAATTATAATAGCACGGACTGTGTCTCATCTCAAGACTGAGTTGTTGATTATGGACTTTTCAGAGAAGCTGGATTGATTCCTGAGAAGCTTTCAGTAAAAGATGGTTTCAGGATGACAATACACAGAGAAGTAAATACACACTAGTAAGTTCAACTTCAAACACAAAACAAATCAGGGAGATCTGTTCCTGTAGTCCAAGTGTAATAATAATAATAAGTTGGAAGGGACCTTGGAGGTCATCTAGTCCAACCCCCTGCTCAGGCAGGAAACCCTATACCATTTCAGAGAAGTGGCTGGCCAGTCTCTTCTTAAAAACTTCCAGTGTTGGAGCATTCACCACTTCTGGAGGCAGGTTGTTCCACTGGTTAATTGTTCTAACTGTCAGGAAGTTTCTCCTTAGCTCTAGGTTGCTTCTCTCCTTGACTAGTTTCCAACTGTTGCTTCTCGTCCTGCCACCAGGTGCTTTGGAGAATAGCTTGACTCCCTCTTCTTTGTGGCAACCCTTGAGATATTGGAACACTGTTATCATGTCACCCCTTACCCTTCTCGTCGTTAAACTACACATACCCAATTCCAGCAACCGTTCCCTATATGTTTTAGACTCCAGTCCCCCAATCATCTTTGTTGCTCTTCTCTGTACTCTTTCTAGAGTCTGAACATCTTTTTTACATCATGGTGACCAAAACTGGATGCAGTATTACAGGTGTGGACTTACCAAGGCATTGTAATGTGGTATTAGTACTTCACGCGATCTTGATTCTATTCCTCTGTTAATGCAGCCTAGCACTGTGTTGGCTTTTTTGGCAGCTGCAGCACACTGCTGGCTCATATTGAAGTGATTGTCCACTAGGACTCCGAGATCTCTCTCACAGTTGCTACTATTGAGCAAGTTACCACCTATACTATACCTGTGCATTTGATTTTTCCTGCCTAAATATAGAACCTTACTTTTTTCACAATTGAATTTCATTTTGTTAGATAGTGCCCAGTGTTCGAGTCTGTCCAGATCCTCCTGTATCTTAAGCCTATCTTCTGGAGTATTGGCTATTCCTGCCAGCTTAGTGTCATCTGCAAATTTGATGAGTTCCCCATCTATCCCCTCATCCAAATCATTGATGAAGATGTTGAAGAGCACTGGGCCCAGAACAGAGGCCTGGGGCACCCCACTACACACTTCCTTCCATGTAGATGCAGTTCCATTGAGGACCACATGCTGAGTATGGCCTGTCAGCCAGCTACGAATCCATCTGGTGGTGATGCTGTCTAACCCACATTTTTCCATCTTATCAAGTAGTAGGTTGTGATCTACTTTATCAAATGACTTACTGAAGTCCAAGTAAATTATATCTACAGCATTCCTCTGGTCCACTAGTTTTGTCACTTGGTCAAAGAATGCAATAAGATTTGTCTGGCATGATCTATTTTTGACAAATCCATGTTGACTTTTAGTGATAACTTTGTTCTCATCAAGGTGTTTGCTGATTTGTTGTTTGAGTATCTTTTCCAGAATCCTCCCAGGTATTGAAGTCAGTCTGATAGGTCTGTAGTTTCCTGGATCTATTTTTTCCCTTTTTTGAAGATGGGGAACTACATCAGCTCTCTTCCAGTTATCTGGTAGTTCCCCAGTGCTGCAGGATCTTTGAAAAATACAGTTCAGTGGTTCTGAGACCACGTCTGCCAGTTGGGGTGTAATCCGTCTGGTCCTGGTGATTTGAACTCATCTAGGCTGGACAGGTGCTCACTTACCATTTTCTTGCCTATCTTAACTTGTGTTTCTATTCTGTTTTTTATGGCACTGGTTTTGGTAGGTCTTGTGTAAAGACATATGCAAAAAACGAGTTAAATAGTTCTGCTTTCTCCCTGTTGCTTGTCACCTTCTTGCCACTTTCCCCCACTAATGGACCAATCATTTCCTTAACTTTTTTCTTGTTTCTTATATGTTGAAAGAAGTTTTTTTTGTTATTTTTGACTTTGGTCACAAGCCTTAGTTCATTTTGAGCCTTAGCTTCTCTCACTTCATCTTTGCAGGCACGGGCTGTTTGCTGATATTCTGACTTAGTTATGTGCCTCTCTTTCCACTTCTTATACTTGTCCTTTTTATCTTTCAGTTTATCAGAGAGTTCTGGTTTCATGCTGGTTTCTTTTGAAAGCTGTTATTTTTCTTCTTTGTTGTTATTTTGCTAGACTGGGCTTTTATTATCTCACTTTTCAAAATTTTCCAAGCTTCTTGAGTTGTTTTCCCCTTTAGGATTCTCATCCATGGAATTCTTCCCAAGGTCTCTCTAAGTTTATTGAAATTAGCTCTTTTAAAGTCCAAGACTCTAGTTTGGCTGTATTCTATTGCTTGTGCTTCCATAATGTTGAATTCCAATATTGCATGATCACTTCCCCCCAAGGTTCCTGTGGCTTCAACACCATCTATTATTTCAACTCTGTTAGTGAGGATTAGATCCAATATGGCTAATCCCCTAGTTCCCTTCTCTACTTTTTGGGAGACAAAGTTGTCTGCTAGGTTTGTCAGGAATCTGTTAGATCTTCCACTTGCTGCAGAATTTGTCTCCCAGTTGATATCAGGGTAATTAAAGTCCCCCATTACTATTGTGATGTGCTTCCTACATACCATAGTTAACTGACTAGCAAAAAGTTCATCTATTTCCTCTGCTTGGTTGGGCGGCCTATAGTATACACCTATGGCAATGTCATTTTTTCCCCCTTTTATATTGACCCAAATACATTCAAGTTTACAGTTTTCATCATTGTTGTGCTCTATTTCTGTAGAGATAAAGTTATTTCTTATATAGAGAGCAACTCCACCTCCTCTTTTGTTTAGTCTGTTTCTTTTAAATAATTTAAATCCCTCTAGCTGTATGTTCCATTTGTGGGTTTCATCCCACCATGTTTCTGTAATGGCAACAATATCATATCCGCCCTCATTTACCTGAATTTCTAGTTCACCCTGCTTGCTGTTCATACTCTGTTCATTGGTGTATAGACATTTGAGTCCTTTATGACTGACCCTGTGTTTACTTGCTACATAACTTATGTGGTGTCTGAGTTCCCCTATTTTCTTAGATTGCCGGGGACAGAGATGTTCTGTATCAATTAACTCACTGTCCCCGTTGTTTAGTTTAAATATTCCTCCAGAAAAGCTGTGAATTTATTGCCAAGTAACTCAGACCCTTTCTTGGATAGATGCAGACCATCTCTTTTGTACATTTTTTTATTGGACCAGCTACAGAGATCGTGACTAATATAACCAAAGCCTTCTCCTTTACACCACTCCTTTAGCCACATATTAAATTCTGCTATACGCTGGCCTTTTCTATTTTGCTCTGTATACACTGGTAATACCTCTGAAAAAGTGAGCCTACAGCCTATTCTGCTGAGTTCCTGCCCCAAGCTCTGGAAATCATTCTGCACAAAGAGTACATCGTTTTGGGACAGATCGTTAGTGCCAAGATGTACAATGGCATCCACATCACAGTCTTTGCTGGCATTGTTGACTATTTTGAAAATACGCTTCTTGTCCCTACTGGCAGTAGCACCTGGAAGACACCTGACCTCTTTTGAAACCTCTGTATCCTTTCCTAAATTTACATCCCTTATAATTGAATCACCAACCAGAAGGTGGCTTCTCTTTTTGGGTACCTTTCTTTTCTTGCATGACTGATGTGTAATAGCTGATTCGCACTTCTCACTGTCAAAAATAAGTCCATCTTGGACCATGGTCCCCTGCTTATTTGAGTTATCATCACAATTACCTTGACCTATTTCCTTAATGTCTTTGTTAAGGTCAGCAAGGGCACTGTATCTGTTATGCAGGGACACAGCTAAAGCTTTGGGTTTATGGTTCACAGCTCTCACCCTGCCAGATCCCACGGTTGTCCACACTGCCCTTCTCCTGCAGGATCTTTGAGGTAGAGGGGGTTGTTAATGTGGAGTCTCAGTAGAGTAGGAGGGCTGAACTGAACACCTGATTTCTGCCTGAAGAGCGCAGATTACAGACCGTAGATGAATAATATGTCCTTGTTGACTAGTAATTTGTGTACAGATAGGACAGTTTCCCAGTTTGAAAAGAGTGCTGCAAAAGACAGCTGCAAAACAAATGTTGCACTGAACTAAGCCAGACATGCTGAGATGAAAGGAATCTCAGATGCACTTGCCCTGAATGTACTACCACTACTTTTGATTTTGTTATATGATTCGTGCACCGTTAGGCACACGGGCCACTACTGTGCTCCTCCACCCACTTCTCCTTAACTCACAGTTTTGTAGCTTTTCCCAGCAGCCTCTGGCAGTTTAAAAGCAAAGAGGGTCCAGTCAGTTTAAAAGCAAAGAGGCTCCAATCAGCAAGGACTTAGTTACTGTGCTCCTTCACCCACTTCTCCTTAACTCACAGTTTTGTAGCTTTTCCCAGCAGCCTCTGGCAGTTTAAAAGCAAAGAGGGTTCCATCAGTTTAAAAGCAAAGAGGCTCCAATCAGCAAGGACTTAGCTACTGTGCTTCTCCACCCACTTCTCCTTAACTCACAGTTTTGTAACCTTTCCCAGCAGCCTCTGGCAGTTTAAAAGCAAAGAGAGTCCAATCAGTTTAAAAGCAAAGAGGCTCCAATGAAACTGCTGTCAAACTGCTGGCCCATGGGCTGGATGTGTCATGAGGAAACCACACTCACCCCATTGCTAGCAATGGGGAAAAAGCTCCGATACGTCGTGCAATGTCATATGATGTCACAAATTTTGCATGTCTGCTGTAGTCAGTAGTTCTAAGTTAGGTCTCTAGAGGAGAAAAACATGACACCAAGTTTCTTCCAAGAGGCTTCTTCTTAAAACATTGATAGCAGAGAATTATTTTTATCTTGTATTTTAATCTTAAATTTTAATTAGCCCCATAAAATTTTGATCACTTTCCTCCTAAGTTTCAAAGAGAGCAGTGCTCAGAATTTCATGCACGTTGCACATTACACCTGTAAGGCCAGAGTCATTCATATTTGCAATAGCTTTGAGGGCTGCTGATTAAATTAATAATGACTGTCTCCACTTTTCAGCCGAAGCTGTGTCTTGAACTGCAAGTAAATTACATAAGAATATTAGAGATTTGTTTTCATAAATATAATTGCACTGTGGAGTGATTCTTCAGATTGTGTCCACAGGGAATTCTGAATTCATTTCATATATCTCCAGCATGTTATCCTACTTAAGAAGGTTAAAGTGCAAAACACTTGCTTGCAATGCTCTGAAAATAAGCTTGTCTCTGCTCCTGCCTCCCCAAAGCCAATATGAAATTTTGCACACTACAAGTCAAGTGTCATAATTCTACCAGGTAATGGGTAACAATTTCTCTTCCTTTAACATGAGCCCAGGGGGAAAAACAAGGTTAATTCGCTTAAGAGGTAGTTATTACAACATGAAGATTTGTTTCGGCTCTCTTAAAAATGACCAAAGGTTCAGTATTCCAGAGCAAAGAAGCATTTTTCTCTTTCTCTCCCCTCTCCCACCCACCACCACACACAAAATCAATAAAAAGGGGGGGGAGATACTTCAGCTCCAATGCCTTCTGATTGGAAAGTTGCAATGGCTTTAGAACAAGGTGATTTAAGCGTGAGGATTTGCTCTTATTTCAATAATGATAAGTTGGTTGGCTGCATGAAAAACATAATCTTAAAGCATATGTACCACA
This sequence comes from Vipera ursinii, assembly GCF_947247035.1. Taxonomy (NCBI): domain Eukaryota; kingdom Metazoa; phylum Chordata; class Lepidosauria; order Squamata; family Viperidae; genus Vipera; species Vipera ursinii. The sequence goes on from NC_139513.1 coordinate 104,524,656, forward strand.
AGAGGGACATCAAAGATTTTTTGCTCTCTTTTGAGCATAAGTATTATTGCTGCTAAGCAAGAGTTTTAAATGCTAACAGAGAGATTATTATTTTAGAGTTTGGTATTATGCATTTATATTAGATACAACAAGCAAGAAGGGACTATCTGCTGTTTAAGAGAGGTTTCTTCCCTCTCCCCATAAAAAACCCTTGGAGAAATTCTAGACCTAAGAAAGCAAGGTAAAATTTTACCTGGTTATGATAATGGAATGAAGCAGCTGCTTGAAAATAAAGCAGATGTAGCTGGTTGATTTCAACTCTGTGTGCAAGAATTATCTATGGCATAAAGCAGGGGTGTCAAACTCACAACGGCATGTGACATGTCGCGATGTATTGCAACTTTTTTTCCATTGCCAGCAATGGGGTGGGCGCAGTTTTGGCATCACACATCCAGCCGACAGGCTGGTAGTTTGACACCCTTGGCATAAGGAATAGAAATAATCACTGAAAGCAAAGCATATACATCAATTCTGTTCATAACATAGGAAAGGAACATTTCTCAGTCTTTGGAATTGAAGAAACCTTAGTCATCTAACATTTGCAAAGCATGCCACCACAGGAGAAGGCTGTAGACATACCTATGACAATGTTGTATTGCTTTTGTTTATTCCTTCTTGTATTTATTGCTATGCATTATGAAAAGTACTTACATCTTTCAGGCACTAAATAGTGAAACATTTCAGCAAATTGTACCACCTCTACTTCTCTCTTGCTAGTGAATGCTTAAGGGGAGGGGGAAAAATATATCTGATAATGTTGGGCTTCTGGCTTGACTCCTGAAGGAGTCAAATGAGGTAGGGAAACAGATCATCCGGCAAAACTATATTTCTTGCAAATAAGGTAAAACATTTTGATGCACTTCAGCTTGTTCACTTTCATTCTCTTTGCAAGTGGCCACACAAGGACATGTTTTTACTGCTTGCGTGTACAATAAAATAGGCAATATTTAGTTGTCAGGAAATGTCTTTTAAAGTGAATGTCAAGTGTTGAGTGACCTCCAGACTACAATCAAAGAAAAGTAAGCTTTCAGACAACCAGAAAAAAAGTGATATAGATTTGTCCACTCAGAGTCCTCCATTTCACAGCACGATAACAAAGAGATGTATAATAGTGCTGGATTCACTATGAATAAAAGCAAAGATGCTCCTGAGATGAGCTTTACACTTGGTAACTACATCCACATGGTTTTCTTGGCAGCATTAAGGAAGAGGATTGCATTGTCTTCTTCAAGGATCTTTAAAAAGAAATTTCCAGTCTAACTACCTCTGTAGGAATTGCCAGGTGGTCTCCCTTTCAGAAATGAAAATGGAAAAACCCTGCTTAGCTTCTGTAATCGCTCAAGGTCAGCTAGTCCTACAATCTGCTGAGTCTCTATGCTATTAAAAATAACTATTCTAAAAATAATTTAAGGAGTATTAAAATTATTTTAGATTATTTGATAGGAGCAAAAAGTATATATCTTGGGTGAGTATGTGTGTATGTGTGTTTTTAAAAAATCATCAGAAAGGTAATTACTGTAAAGAACTTTCTTTAGCCCACAAAGATAGAAATATTACTCTTAAATTGCTTCTTGCCAGGAAACAAAATGGCATGTCCCTGTCTTGAACAGCACTTTTCATCAGAACCAAACTATTACTTTGGAAAAGATCACTCAATAAATTCTATAGAAACAGTTGAAGTAGCAAAAGCTTGGTTTGTGATATGCAGTTTACTTTTGTTAGCACAAATTATGAAAGGTGACCTACTATCAGATGAAATTCAGCTGGATACTTTCAAAGACAGCTGGTGATTTCCTTTCTTTCAAACAAAAATGACCTTACTGGAACATTAGCAAACCAACCACTTGGGTGGCTTTAATTGGGGAGTCCTTAAAGGAAAATTATTATTGTCTATGAATCACAGGTTTACCCGTGAATAGCAGTTGCTAGGAAAGATTTCCTCAAAATAAAAACCCACCAGCTTCACAAAGTGACCATTGGTTGGAATTATCATCAGAAAGTAAATAAGCATCTCAATCAGTAACAGCCTTTTCTAATTCTGGTTAAATTTGAATAGTTAATTACATATTTTTTTTTAAAAAAATCGAGGATTTTTCACAAGTACTTCGTTATCTTGCTTTAAAATTGTGTGGTTGAGTACAAAGCATCTAGAGGACTATATATCAGAGCTAAGCATTAATGCTTATACCTGTTAAAGCTCACAATATTGATTACAAATTCTGTAAGTGATGACACTAAATTTTTTTGAATGATACGGAGACATTTTAAAGTCAGCAATTATTCAAGGTGAACAAACCTGTCTAGTGTGCCAGAACTGATAACCTTGCTTTTCTTAAAGGAGAATACCTTTCTTTGTTTGATAAGTGATAAGACAGTAGATATAAAATGTACAGCATAGTAGGCTAAAACAAAGTGTGCAGTTTCTTCTGTATTTTTAAGGCTAAAGAGATTTATCCTACTGCAGCACCCAGAACCTGGAGAAGATACGCTGAGTCAAATTCTCAGGAAGATGCTAAATAAAGTCACAAAGGAATATGGCCCTTCCACTGTTCTAAGGAAGCGATTGGATGAAAATAATAAAAGGCATAACATAAAAGCTATCTCAAGGATTTAGAAAGAGGACAAAGCATGTCTGAGCAGTGACAGTGAAACTGCCAATTCTCAGGGCTCTTAATTTGGTCAGCCAGGACACAAATTATAAGAAACATAATATACAATATCTATTTCACTGTAATAGTCTTCTTTTTAATATTGTATTATCTATAGTGGAACAAAAAGGTCTACCATCATTCAAGAACTCCTCTGCCGTGGACTTCTGTTGTCCATTATAGAAGAGTCCAGGGCCATGCAAATAATTGAAAACCGTTTGGTATGGCTTTTATTTAAAGGAAAACTATGCATATAATACCAGTAGATATATAAGTAAAATAGGTTTTCTTCTGAATAGTTCAGAAAAGTTCAATTCTTCTATTTAGATTTATGATGCCTCCATAATAGAATCTTATATATCCAAGGTGATTGGTACTAGGAATTTACAGGTTTTATCTACTTTGCATTATATCATAGCATAGAAACTTGTATATGGGCATCTACAAAGCGGTAATGAGAACAAATGATAAAGCAAGCATCACAATGTTGTGATGCAAATCCACCTGCTTTATATTTAGACTGCAACTTCATACAAAAGTGATGGGATCATAAAAGGTGAGCTTTTGTTCTTGTTTACTAGATTCCTCTCTATGAATACCACTATGTAATAGTTACAAAATCTATTTTATCTTCAAGGTAAGGACTCTGTATGAAACCCTACACTTAATGTTCAAGATGACTCATGGAACAAGTGTCAATTACAAACAAAATAAGTCATAATATTGTGCCTATTGAAGAAGTTATTCAGTCTTTCATTTTCCCTTTTCTTTTTTTTTCCTTTGTTTTTCTGGGTGCCACAAATTCTTTTTGCTTGTGGGTATACATTATATTTTGTGCAAACAACTAAATTGCTTCTATTTTTCCAGGCACAATTTTTGCTGCCATAATTTAATTTAATATCAATAAGACCATTCATAGGAACCTGAATGAAAAACACACTTGACTAACTTTGTTACTTCTATTATAAGGTGTGTTTTTTTTTGTTTGTTTTAAAGGGTCTCTTATTCTTAATCGGCCAACAATGGATTCCGGGCCTGGATTTTTTTGTCCTTTCAAGAAAACTGAATCTATCTTCAACAGTGTTCACACCAGAACTCTTACCCAACAGCGTAAAGCATTTTAATTTTCCATAAAAGGGCAATGTTGACCTTGGAGACAAGGTAAAGTAAGTATATAGGATCTTGTGGTACATTTCTTTTTAAAATGTATTGTTTCAATATTTTTGTAAGATTTGTATTTCTTGCTGATGTTTTTTGGCATTAAAATCACTCAAGCTGTGCTGGAATATAATGATCTTCACTGAACCATGGTATAGAAGGATAATTCAGTTCATGAAGGTTATTCTAGCTCATTGTATACACAAAAGCTTAGGAGTGAATGCAGGAGAATCTCACTTCTTGACATGTGCTCTGTTCAATTTCTATTCAAGACAATGAAGATTCACTTATATACAGAAATGCAGTCATCTGCATCTGCAGAGCAATCCAGCTGAACTGGGATTCAAGAGCCATACACAGGGAGGCATTCTCTTATTGCAATTCTTTCAACCACAAACTAAAAAGATCTATGTAACTCATCCTTTCTTTATGATAGCATTGCTTACAGAATATTATGCTGTTCCTGCTACCACACTTGCCTAGCTTTCTTTCATATTTTTCTCATCTCTTGGCCTTAATTATGTTTGCCCCTTGTTCTTCTTCCTCTCCTTAGTTTAACTTTTCCTGTCATTCCACAAAAAGAATGGAAAAATAAAATAATATTCTGAAAACAAATCTGAATACATTCTTTAACTGCACCCACACTAATATGTTTCAAAATATAGTGCACATTGTGGAAGGTGGAGTGGAGAGAAAATTAGGATAGAGTCTCCTCTTCCTAACAGTGTAAAAAGAATGTGTAGGATTGTAGGAATGTGTAGGACTGTAGCTCATCAACAGAGCATTTCCCCCCCCAAAATATCTTCTGGTTATGCAAGAAACTATGCTATCACTGAGTAAAACCTAAAGGCGATTTTTGCCTTACTTGATTGCATAGATATACAAACTATATTTCTGAGACCTGCAGTCCAACATGTCCCTCCAGAAATTGCTGTGAAATTGTCATTTCTCATGTAAAAGAATGATATTCTGCTGTTTCAATTATATATTTGTGTTGATTTTCTCTTTTCTGCATCTACTTTCAGGGTTGTGGATCCTAAAATACTGTTCAAAAGTCCTTTGCCTCCTTGGGATAGGGGGAACAATATGTCATTGGCATAGTTTTCATTGTAGGAAAATATCAGCTTTTGTTCTCTAGATCAGTTTACCGTTTTCATCACTTATCCTATGCTGTATTTTTTTAAACAGTGCTTTCTTTGAAAGTCAGCCTGCCTAGTATACAAATCAGTGTACCCCTAACCCCAATCAATTAATCATCTTGTGATTTGCATGTAACAAGCATTCCTTTGTGAATAATAAGTTCACTTAAACAGTAATACAAAACAACCTTTATCAGGCTTTCTTTCTTTCTTTTTTTTTTGCTGTTGCTTAGCATTTCCTTGCTTACGATCCTTAAAGCTGGATTTAGAACCATAATAGAGGGCATGGGGTCCATTTTCTCCTCCTTTCCTTGGAAGAACCATCAGCTTATGGGAATCGGCATTGAATATTTCACGATTATAGCTTTGCTTTGGTTTCATAAAGGGACTAAACAGCTGCACACTTCAGAAGGGCTAATTTAAATACCTGCTTCTTGTGTGCCACTATAGGGAGATATTTATATTATCTATCCTGCTTTCTGCTAACCATTGGGCTGAATGCTCCCTGCAGCTTTGCTGACTCAAAATAATGACTTGTAGGGGAGCTCTAATGACAGAACAAGGGGCAATTACAGACACAGCATGAGGCTTGGAATAACTGTGTGATGTATTTTGTGCAGTTGATTGACCTCGTGCTCAAGTTCATTTGTGCTTCACTGTCGTAGATACAGCCTGTGCCTCAGGGTATATGGCTTGTTAATTTCAATATAAGAAGACAGAGCAGATTAGATCAGATCAGGCTTCTCCCAGAAAAACAAAAGCAGCAGCATTACAAAGGGGATCAGGGAAAGCAAGATATGTGGGTTGCAGGGAGAAAAGAGAAACTAAAATTTTTGAATGTCTTCAAAAGGCAGAGCACAAGATTGGTGTAATGGTTCTGAGATTATCTTACCAATCATCTTGGCATTGCCTTTTTTCTTGATATATTCAGAGTATTGGATTCCATACAAAACACCACTTAGTTTTCTAATTCACTCTGTTTTGAACTCAAAATAAATACTTCATTAAAAGTATTGGGAGAGACTCCTCAATCAGCCTGAACATTCCATACCCAAATTACTTCTTTCTTTTTTCCATCCTTCTCTTCACCTCTCAATGCTATTAGCTGAAATGAGAAATGTTTCTGGCATTTCGCCCCCACCCCCTGTCTTTCAGATCACATAATATTTTAACTAGCAAAAGCTATAGAGGAAAACTAAACTTTCCCATCACAATGTATTTAAATGATAAAGTCCATTTATGTGTTTAAAGGTAAAGGTAAAGGTTTCCCCGCACATGTGTGCTACTTGTTTCCATCTCTAGGGGCCGGTGCTCATCTCCGTTTCAAAGCCAAAGAGCCAGCGCTTGTCTGAGGACGTCTCCGTGGTCATGTGGCCGGCATGACTAGACCCCAAAGGCTCACGGAATGCTGTAACCTTCCCACCGTAGTGGTCCCTATTTTTTTACTTGCATTTTTTACGTGCTTTCGAACTGCTAGGTTGGCAGAAGCTGGGACGAGTAACAGGCACTCACTCTGTTACGCGGCACTCAGGATTTGACCTGCCAAACTGCCAACCTTCTGATCGACAAGCTCAGCGTTCTAACCCACTGAGCCACCGCGTCCCTTTATGTGTTTACTGAGTTACAAATGTATTGGATACACAAAGGGCCCCAGAATATGGTAGCTACAACAAAAATGATTAGATCTTTTTAAAGAAATATTTCAGTGCTATCTGGTACAAAATTACACAATGATTCTTTGGAAAGCATTGCATAGCAACAGTTACATGCCATTCATTCATTCATGGTTGAGTTCCCACAGCACATTTAGGAGCTTACTGTCAAATAATTATGATTCATTCATTATATGAACCCAGTGTGTTTATATGATGAACAGCTCACCATAAGCTCAAACTTATCTGGAGGGACATATAACATTTGTCTTAAAGCCGGGGTGCCATAGTTGTTAAGGTGCTGGCCTAGGGTCAGGAGCAGGAAAACTCAAGGTCTGCTCCTCTCTTAGGCATGGAAACTGGCTGGGAGAATTTGGATCGGTCCCCCCCTCTCTCAGCCCTAGATTGGAAATTTGGAAAACATTAATTGGTTAATCTACACTGAGCCAATGTAGTGGATTATGGGTTATTACTTTTATTGGCAGATTGTGATCCATAACCTTCAATGGTTAAAAGAAGTGGCTGGCCTAAAGTCCCCCTGCAGGTTTATGTGTGTCCTAGAGAAGACAATAACCTGGATCTTCCTGCTCTTAGTCAACACTTTAACCACTACACCTTTCTGGCTTTCTATAAGAAGCAGTAACACTTTCTAATAATAAAAAAACATGACCTGAACAACTGTATTAAGAAAAGCCAAGAACCTTTGCTGAAGGAAGTCAATCAAAGAAAGCTTTTGAAAAGTACAAAGATGAAGGCTGAATATAGAAAAGAAACCATTTTATTTCAGGGGTGAGATGCCCCCCCCCTCTTTCAGCCTTTTGAGATGCAGCTCCTGCTGACTCACGTGGGGCTCAGAGAGGAGCACACATAGCTGTGGGGGTGGTTAATACCTTGAAGGCCTTCCCTTCTGCCTTTTTATATTTCAAATTTAATTATTTCTGTTTTAATTGCCTCCTATGGGAATCTAATATTTATATATGGTTTTATGTTTTAAAAGTATATCACCCATAGTCGCTCTGGATCATTTCCAGATTTGATATATAGATAAATAAATTTATGTCTGCCTATCCCAGATTCTTGGGAAGGACTGATAGGTAGATAAAAATTGCCAATCTAAACATCTGGTTGATGGTGCAGATAATGATAATGATAATGATAATAATAATGATAATAATAATAATAATAATAATAATAATAATAATAATAATAATAATAATAATAATAATAATTCTGCAAGAAATATCATTTGCCTGTAATCAAGAACTGGTGGGATCATAAAATAGAAAAAGTCATAGAAAATGATAAAGTTAAACTGCTCTAGGAATTCAGAATTCAAACAAACAAGCACCTGCAACAGAGAAGATAACAAAATACAAAGATCTACAAACAGAAATAGAAAGACTGTGGCAAAGGCAAGCAAGGGGAGTACTAATAGTAATAGGTGCCTTGGGTGCAATCCCAAAACAACTGGAGCACCACTTGAACACCATTGGCATTGACAAATTTGCCATTAGTCAATTGCAAAAGGCGGTCTTACTAGGAACTGCTTCCATCCTGTGACAATATCAAACATCCACATCTGCCTGTCCCAGGTCCTTGGTAAGGTAGACAAAATGCCAAATCCAGTCTGAACATCTGGCTGACTGTGTGTTGATCAATAATAATAATAATAATAATAATAATAATAATAATAATAATAATAATAATAATAATAATAATAATAGCAGCTATTGATTTGAAAGCAAGATTCTTCAAGAAGAAGCTTTGAACATGAAATAGTCTGGAGTTCCTCAGGTTAAGAAAGCTAAGGATAAACCTACTTGGGTTGAGTGCCATCTTCTCATCATTTCAGCTGATACAAACACCTGTCTCATAAATTTTAGAGATACTGTGAAGTGTAGGAAAGTAATCTTTTTCACTTGTGTTATATTCCAATTATACAGATAAATTCTACAATGCAGCACACTGGAACCAGCTTTCTTTTTATCCCTGTCATAAAATGTCAGCAAGACTATTTCGTTTGTTGTAAAGGTCAACTTCTGATTATCATCTGTATTTGAAACAAAATGATTTAATGAAATATATCCCAAAGATACTGTATCTTAAAAATAGTAATAATACTTATTCTTTAATCTGACATATGCTGTAGTGTTGTATACAGACTGACCTTTCTTGTAGCTAATGAGGACCTAGATGCAGGATGTACAACTTTGATCTACCATGTTCATGAGTCAACAGTGAGAAGATAAAAAAAGAAAATGCCTTTGTGGTTTTTAAGTCTGCTGTTTACTTGCTTCACTGCTTGCAGCTTGACTGGTCAGGTTTGTCTAGCAGGCTACAATCCTAATGAGACCTTTTCTGCAAAGTTTGGAAGAGTGTTAAAATGAGGAAACTACAAAAATATGTTTCTATGGTACCATCCACATGCATAGGTCTGAATGGAATGATATGAACAAAATGAAGTGAAGTAATATGTTTTTTTAAAAAAAAAATCTGTCTTTTACAAAAAGTTTCACAATTTGGTTTTAGTGGTAGAAACAACCAAATCATAGTCAAGGAGGAGAAAGAAGGAAGAAAACGAGAGACAAATAAAAGAAGAAAATAATAAGCACCTCTTAAATTTATTGTTGTTGTTGTTACTGTTATTATTATTAATAATAAGCAACTTAGTTTTATTTTGATGGGGAGGTGAGTATTAAGATTACCGTATATACTTGAGTATAAGCCGACTTGAGTATAAGCCGAGACCCTCTAATTTTACCCCAAAAAACTGAAAAAAGTTATTGACTCAAGTATAAGCCGAGGCTGGGAAAAGCAGCAGCTGGAGGCTGGATCTCCCGAAAGACGTCTCTGCTGAGATGAGAGAACGGGGTGGCAAGCCACCAAGAGAATGGGGCGGTGGAGTGCTCCACCGAGAGAATGGGGCGGCTTGCTGTTCTCTCGGTGCAGCACAGCAGAGGCTGGATCTCGCGAAAGAAGTCTCTGCCGAGAGAATGGGCGGCAAGCCTCCACCACCCCATTCTCTCAGCGGAGCGCTCCACCGCCCCATTCTCTCAGCAGCTTGCCACCCCGTTCTCTCATCTCAGCAGAGACGTCTTTCGGGAGATCCAGCCTCTGCCGTGCTGCACCGAGAAAACAGCAAGCCGCCCCATTCTCTCGGCGGAGCACTCCACCGTCCCATTCTCTCAGAGGCTTGCCACCCCGTTCTTTCATCTCGGTGGAGACTTCTTTCGGGGGATCCAGCCTCTGTCGCCCCCTTTTCTCAGCTGGGCTCTGCCGAGACGAGAGAAGGGGGCAGCAAGCCGCTGAGAGAATGGGGCAGTGGAGCACTCCGCCGAGAGAATGGGGTGGCTTGCTGTTGGTGCGGTGCGGCGTGGCAGAGGCTGGATGCCCCGAAAGAAGTCTTCGCCGAGAAAATGGGCGCTGAGATGAGAGAATGAGGCGTTGGAGCGCTCCGTGAAGTATGGGGCGGTGGAAGCTTGCCCACCGCCCCATACTTCGCGGAGCACTCCAACCGAGAGAATGGGGAGCACTCCGCCGAGAGAATGGGGTGGCAGCTGAGAGAAGGCAGCTGAGAGAAGGGGGCGGCAGTGGCTGGATCCCCCGAAAGAAGTCTTCACCAAGAAAATGAGCGCTGAGACGAGAGAATGAGGTGTTGGAGCGCTCCGCGAAGTATGGGGCGGTGGAAGCTTGCCCACCGCCCCATACTTCGTGGAACGCTCCAACGCCTCATTCTCTCGTCTCAGCGCCCATTTTCTCGGCGAAGACTTCTTTCGGGGGATCCAGCCTCTGCCATGCTGCACCGCACCAACAGCAAGCCACCCCATTCTCTCGGCGGAGCGCTCCACTGCCCCATTCTTTCAGCTGAGAGAAAGGGGCGGCAGAGGCTGGATCCCCCGAAAGAAGTCTTCGCCGAGAAAATGGGTGGCAAGCTTCCACCGCCCCATTCTCTCAGCGGAGGCTTGCAGAGGTGGCGGCGGAGCTGCGCGCGCAGCTCTCCAAACCGCCGCTGCCCATTTGAAGAGCTGCTGCCTTCGTCCATGTTTGACGAAAGCAGCAGCTCTCCAAACTGGGGGGTGGAAGTTCTTTTTTTTTGTTCACTGGAGTATAAGCCGAAGTGGATTTTTCAGCCCAAAAAGTGGGCTGAAAAATTCGGCTTATACTCAAGTATATACGGTATGTTCCTTTAGCAATAACAATAGCAGTAGCATTTAGACGTATATACTGTTTCATAGTACTTTACAGCCCTCTCTAAGCGGTTTACAGACTCAGCATATTGCCCCCAACGATGTGGGTCCTCATTTTACTGACCACAGAAGGATGGAAGGCTGAGTTAACCTTCAGCAGGTCAGAATCAAACTTCTGGCAGTGATAGAATTAGCCTGCAATGCTACTCTCTCTTTAAGACTTAAAATCTTCTGAGTATTCATCCTGCATTGTTGCAGGGGTCACTGTTCTGGCACTGCCCCAGCTAGTTCCTACAGCAAAGGTGTCGATACATGATCATACAAGGGGTTTTGTTTTTCATTTGGCTTGGCACAGAGCAGGACTTTGATTATAACTAAGAGGGAGTGACTACCCATGATCATCCAGCTGACACTTCTGGGTGTTAAGAAACCTAGAATCTGGATCTCTCTTTTCTTAGCACCTTATCATCCACAGCTGGCTGGATCTCTTTAGGAAGCAATGTTACTTTAAAATAATTTCTCATTAAGGTAATAAAACGCCAGCTAAGGAAAACCAGAAGATCTTGAAATGCAGTACAATGGGCTCCTCCAAGCATGGAGGAGGACAGCAGTGATTCTTATTTTTAGACTAACAGTTATTTTAAAAATGTCACTAATAACTTTTTTTTCATTCTTAAAAGATATTGAACTAAATCATTATGGATCTTTAATTAGGATCTAATATCGATATATTGAATGGCTCCTGATCTAGGTTAGATGAGGATGAAGGCAGGATTAAGGAAATGTGCCTGTAATTTTCACATCCATATTGTTAAAATGATCTTTGAACCAATGTTTGATTTGAATGTTGTTCCAGGAACTTAGATGGACCATTTAAACCTTATTGATGAAGATTAAAACACTGCTGCCAAATTAACATAATTGTCAAGGAATCAGTCCCATTAAATAGGTCACTCCAAAAGATCAGCTCCATGGAATATTAGAACTACATTGAGATTGGGCATGACAACAGACTCTTGCAAGTCAGATTGCTCTTTACACCTCTTCCTTGTACTCCAGTGAATCAGGGATGCATCTGTTTAAGCTTCTTCCAATTATTTGGTTTCCCAGGATTTAAAGCAACTTTCAGGCCTCTTCATCTAGATAACAATATTTCTGTCAAGGTCATCTCCCTCTCTATATAAAAGAGACAGTAGAACAACACATACGGTATGTTATGAATCTACAAACCCAGGTTTTCTATCAATTGTTCACTGATCAAGAATTGACAGCTAGTACTCACAAAAGTCCAAAACTGGTGTGAAGAGATTCATTTATATAGATTGTAAAGACATAATAGTAGATGGCTGTGGAAAACTTACCTTTGCATGAAAGGTATAAAAGTTTCCAAGTGAAAATCTAAACTTTTCTCAGCTTTCTGTGCTGCATTCCCAGAATAGCAAATGTTGGGGTTTTTTTACTTACATCCACATTTGAAGTTTTAGTGAGCACCAAAATAATTTATGCATCTCCCTTAAAACATAATTCACTCTCATGCTTCCAAGATTATTTTCTTTCCAGACCACAGAACAAAGTGGAAGAGCACAACACTTGTTTTTCTTTGGGATCTCTAATATTCTTTGACTGCCAATCAGTCTCAGAAAAAAGTCTCCTAATTTTTCCACAGAGATGTGATGTTCTTTAACATTAGAGCAATCACAACTAATGTATAAACTGTTCCATATTATGAATGTCTTTTCACAGGAGTAACAACATCAGCAAAAATGGCAAATAACTGAAAAATGAAGAAAAATCAGTGGTTCTCCAGAATTTGCAAAGAAAAATCATGACATTGGCAGAATGGGCAAGAAATTATATTTACAGAAGATAAATATTGTGCCTTTGAAAGTCAGTTAGAAATCTAGTTTTATTTTATTCTGACAAAATGAAATTAAAAGTAAACTTACCAGCAGTAAGGTTTCAAATATTTGAGGAAATACATTCCAATTGTAGATCTTAAACCTATGGTAGATTGAGTTAGTTGACTGAAATTTTGTTTATATTCCCATTTTATAGAGCTTACTTATGTAGAGTAACATAATTACAGGGTCAGAAGAGCTTCAGTGTGAGGGAAAATGTCCAAAACTGCAATTCAGAGTAACCCCTACTATGAAATATAAATTGTTAACTTTCAAGATGCCATCACATGTTCTTTCCAGAGTTGCAAAAAAGAAAGGCAAAAATGTACAGACCATCGCCAGTCTAATATTAAGCTTGCTGGACAACAACTTCCAGAATACTTAGTCACTGACCTTGTCAGATAGGTAATAAGTTAGGAAAGGCTACAATAGTCTACTAAGCCTTTTTAAAAAGCTCCCTCCTTTTCATTGCTATTGTAAATTTTAGATTGCAATTGAAGAAAATGACCTTTATCTTAATCAGCATCCTTTAACCTTGGTAGCTTTAAGCTGTGTAGACTTCAACTCCCAGAATTCTCCAACCTGTCATGCTAGCTAGGGAATTCTGGAAATTGAATTTGAGACAGCTTGAAGCAGCCAAGTTTGAGAAACAGTGCTCTAAATATTATGTGATTAGGGAGAGGTACAAACAGCAGAATAATAATAATAATAATAATAATAATAATAATAATAATAATAATAATAATAATAATAATAATAATAATAAAAGAACTGGAGAAGATAACAAAATGCAAAGACCTACAAATAGAAATAGAAGGACTGTGGCAAAGGCAAGCAAGAGTAGCACCAATAGTAATAGGAGCCTTGGGTGCAATCCCAAAACAAACATCCACATCTGCCTATCCCAGGTCCTTGGTAAGGACTTGATAGGTACACAAAAATGCCAAATCCAGTCTGAACATCTGGCTGACTGTACGATGAAGAAGAAGAAGAAGAAGAAGAAGAAGAAGAAGAAGAAGAAGAAGAAGAAGAAGAAGAAGAAGAAGAAGAAGAAGTAGTTGGAAGTGACCTTGTAGGTCATCTAGTCCAATCCCCTGATCAGGCAGGAAACCCTATACCATTTCAGACAAATGGCTGTCCAGTCTCTTCTTAAAAACTTCCAGTGTTAGAGCATTCACAGTTTCTGGAGTCAGGTTGTTCCACTGGTTAATTGTTCTAACTGTCAGGAAGTTTCTCCTTAGTTCTAGGTAGCTTCTCTCCTTGATTAGTGTTATGTATTCAATGCAGGCATCTGCATAGCAACAGCCACTAGGGGTGTTGACCTGGATGGTTTTGGCGGGAACTTTAGTTTTGGCGGGAAACCTAGGGCCAACCCCATTGGCTGGTCACCTACCTGGCTAGGTATTTAAGGAGGCCAAGTAACCCTCGTTCCTCAGTACGTTACCCCCCCCCCCCAATAAAGAGCTGAACATGTACTCCGGCTGGCGTCTCTCCCTTGCATCGGACCCACTACATTACAATTAGTTTCCATCCATTGCTTCTTGTCCTGCTTTCAGGTGCTTTGGAGAATAGCTTGAAGCCCTCTTCTTTGTGGCAGCCCGAGATATTGGAACACTGCTATCATGTCACCCCTCACCCTTCTCTTTGTTAACTGACACATACCCAATTCCAGCAACCGTTCCCTATATGTTTTAGCCTCCAGATCTCTAATCATTTTTGTTGCTCTTCTCTGCACTCTTTCTAGAGTCTCAACATCTTTTTTACATTGTGGTGACCAATACTGGATGCAGTATTCCAGGTGTGGCCTTACCAAGGCATTGTAAAGTGGTATTAACATTTCATGTGATCTTGATTCTATTCCTCTGTTAATGAAGCCTAGCACTGTGTTGGCTTTTTTGGCAGCTGCAGCACAGTGCAGCTGCCAAATCCTCTGCTTTGTTGTTGACTTCTAAAGAGGCATTTGCCTAACTATAATAGGACTTCTAACTCTATAGGCTTTTGGTATGAGCTAGCAGTGTTTCATTAATATCACAAGAATTATTTTAAATTGGGAGTTTTAGCAAATACACATTAAATAATATCTCATTCTAGGAGATTAATGTGGGCAGCTTAATTGGAGAAAATATCTTCAGCATTTGCCTAAATATTTCAAGGCTAAAATTGTGAGCAGGTAAAAGTACATAACCTCCTGCCACCTTCCATCCTAACAGTGACATTTCGATAGCTAGGTCCATTACCACACAAAGGGCTAAAGGCATGCTCAAGCAATTCAGATTTTGCTTTTTAGTCAGGGACTGGGGAGGCAAGGGCTGACCCTTATGAAGGATAGGTGGCTTCTACATGCAATGTCAGCTCTCTCCACTCTTGCAGACCTCCAGTGTTCAGGAACAGGCGTTGAAAGTGCTCCAGCTTCCAGTTAATTTTCTTTCTCCCCTCAGGCTTTTGTTTCCATGCTATCTTCTGAATCAGTAGAGATGCAACCTATCCATGCAGAATAATTTTTTTAAAAAAAAATCATGATGCATAATTACAACTGGGGAGGAGAAAGAAACCATAAAGACCAAAAGGTGTCCAGGGTTTGCTTGACTGGGTTTATTTGCTGTTTCAAAAGATATGGGAAAGAGCACTAAAGGGGCAACAGGTAATCATAGGGAAGCCACCTTCAAAATGCTTTATGGATTCCCAGCCAAACTGCTTTACTGATATGGTTTTAAAGAGTTCTCTCAAGCACATTGTTCAATTGCTGTAAGGAATAGAAAGCAGGCACCTGGTGAGAATGACAGATGGCAACCAAGGTGACTTGTCTGACAAACGGGCAAGCGTTCATTCATTTGTAAATAGCAGGCATTTATCAGGGGCTATACAGCAAGACATGGTGATGGCAGAAATAAAAAAAAAAATAAAAGAAGACACTTTATTTCTTCTGCCTCTCAGCAAAGCTGAGCTTTTTGTACTTAGTTTAAAATTGCCAGTATGTGGCAGGATGGGGGAGGGAATGAGAAAGGTGAGTTTCCTCCTCCTTTTTGCATCTGGGTTTGAGAAGAAGAAAAGGCCATAGTCTCTCCTTCTGCAAAGGCAGCATTGGCTGATCTCCTTCCTCCACCCCATTCAGCCAGCAGGAATATTAAGAGGACTGTAAGTGCTGGTGGCCACCAAATGATTCCCTGAAAAGCTGAGCACTTGCATCAGATGTTCATGACAGGCAAAACTCCTATGGACCCCCGCAAATGACATTCAGTCTGTGACAGGCAATTGTTAAAGGTTATCATTTTCCACGTTCCTACAATGACTGAATCCCGTGGCTGTGCAACAGATATTTTTTTTCCTCAGATTGTAAGGGTAACTGCACTTCAGAAGATAGCCCATGGGTAGATTCAGAGAAAGCTGCCATGCGGCAGTAAGAAATGACAGTTCTTAAGATATGACTCTGTGTCACCAGGCTGCCTCTCACCTTTTTTGAGTTCCTGGGATGTTGTTTTACCCAGAACACATCTATTGTTAACCTCATCCCTTGCCCAAGGGATGCTCCCTGCAGCTTATCAGAACCCATTTTAATTACTTTACTTACATACTAATTTTTTATGCCATCCATCTCACTGATACAGTGACTCTACGTACATTTTGCATGGGTGGCAAGGTTGATTCACTATTCTAGTTTTTATACTGGAGAAGGTCAGCATGACTATCATGCTCTCACTTCCTAAAGTCAAAAACACTATCTCTGCAATAGACTCTCAGTACAGTTTTTCCTCATTTGGTTGACCTCTGTTGTTCAGTAGTTCATGATAGTCAAAACAAAAAGAGCTTGGCATTAAAGAAGAAGGATCTGCATGCGTAGCTTACAGATATTGTGAGTAGGCCCTATAAGGCACATCCTGCATGCCGAAGAAATATATAGACCGATTGGTACCGTATTTTCTGGCGTATAAGACGACTGGGCGTATAAGACGACCCCCCAACTTTTGAGATGATTTTCAAGATTTTTCGTCTTATACGCCGGAAAATCAGCGAGCCCGGGAAGGCATGCCCTCCCCTCTCACTGTGGAGGAAGCAGGGCAGGCTGGCATCTGGTGGGAGCCGGCAGGGCAGTCCTGCGCACACGCGCACTCCCCAGCTGTTAAGGAGCACTCCTTAGCAGCTGGGGAGTGCGCGCGTGTGCAGTGTGCCGGCTCCCGCCTGACGCTCTTCCCTCTTGAGGCAGCATCACTCCCCGGCTCCTAAGGAGTCCTCGGGGATGCTGCCTCAAGAGGGAAGAGCATCGGGTCCTGCCAGCTCCTGCCCGACGCTCTTCCCTCTTGAGGTTTTTGAAGAAAGGCATCACTGCCTGCAGTTTCGAGCCTGAGCTCCACTGTACAAATGAATCTCACGCAACATCCCAACAGGCCCTCCGCTTTCATTTCCGCTTCGGATAAACAAATTAAAGGGAGATTGTTCGTACGACTCTTGGTTTCAGGACAGCGATGGAAGTAGAGGCAGTGATCAATTTCCTGTGTCCGATGGACAAATCAGGACCCAGTCACGCCCAAAGAGGTGGCACTTTCCTTCTCTTCCGTTGCGAGCTGCTCCAGGGATTCCACAGGTGGCTGCACGTTCTGGTTAGGGAGGGCGGCTCCTCCTCGGCTTTGGAGATGAGGTGGATTGGGTGGGGGGGGGAAGGGGAGGGATGCTTTTGTCTTATTTTCTATCTCTTGCTCACCTAATAGCCATGATTCATGATATTTACAGCTGCCCGGTACATTATGTACTTGTAGGGTAAGCCTGGGGGAAGGGAATTATTGCAAGGAGCTGCGGGAAGGCGTTAGGGAGACAGTGGAGGAAGAAAGTAGCGATGATCTCTTCCCACCCTCCCCTCCCTGGTGCTAAAAGGGAATTTGGGTGTACCCGGAAAATAACATTGTCGGCGGGACCTAAGCGGATCTTTGGAAGGAGTCTAGCTGTTGCTGGAGTCTTGTCTTCTAACCCGCTCCGTAGTGATCTTGCTGGAACGGAAGGTTTGCTTCTCTAGGAAAGCTAATCAGTATTAGAAAGTTAGCACAGGAAGCGGTAGCTTCTGTTCCTTTCACAGCCAAGAGCCGGAAAATGTTTCTTCCAAGATTTGGAATCGCAGTAGAAAAATAACTAAATTTGGAACTTTTCGGCATATGGTAAACGTCAAGAGAAATACAAACAGGTTGAATGGATTTTTGGTCTGGCCAGCAAGATCCAATGTTATGTATGCTAACTAAATCATAATCAAAGCATTAATATATATCCAATATGTGTGCACAAGACAGATAGAGATCTTAGCAGGGCCGTTATTTTACTCTTGGGTCTTGCCGGCTCCCACCCGACGCTCTTCCCTCTTGAGGCAGCATCCCCGAGGACTCCTTAGGAGCCGGGGAGTGATGCTGCCTCAAAAGGGAAGAGCGTCAGGCGGGAGCCGGCAGGGCAGTCCTGCGCATGTGCGCGCTCCCCAGCTGCTAAGGAGTGCTCCTTAACAGCTGGGGAGCGTGCGCATGCACAGGACTGCCCTGCCAGCTCCCGCCAGATGCCAGCCTGCCCTACTTCCTCCACAGTGAGAGGGGAGGGCGTGCCTTCCCGGGCTAGCTGATTTTCCAGCGTATAAGACAACTGGGCGTATAAGACGATCCCCCCAACTTTTGAGATGATTTTCATGGGTTAAAAGTCGTCTTATATGCCGGAAAATACGGTATATTAATGGTTTTATGAAGACATTGGACAACCATGTGTCTGGAATGTATAGAGTTACATGCTTGAGCAGGGGTGGGTGTGGGTGGGAGAATTGGACTAGAAGACCTCCAAGGTCCCTTCCAACTCTGTTATTCTGTTATTCTGTTTGCTATTCTTTTAATGTGTCCAAATAAAAAATAGGGACAGTGGGTATACAGGTGTACAACCATCATGTACCACCACAACTGGGATCAGATTTTCTGTTGCTAAGCAAGGCAGCTGTTCAGTGACTCATGCCTGATTTTACAACCCTTTTTGCTACTGTTGTTAAGTGACTCACTGCAGCTAAGTGAATCAAATGGTTGTTAAAGTGAGCCTGGGATTCTCCCATTGACTTTGCTTGTTGGAAGCTGACTGCAAAGGTCACAAATGGCAATCTGGGATGCTACAACCATTATAAATATATGCTGCTTGCCAAGTGCCTGGATTTAAATCACTTGATTGTGGGGAGGCCATGCCGGTCACAGCTGTGAGGATTGGTTGTAAGTTACTTTTTCAGTTTCATTGTAACTTCAAACAATCCACTAAATGAATGGTTGTAAGTTGAGGACCACCTGTAATGGATTATTCCTTGCAAATATAAAAAGATGACTTTTTAACACAGTAAAAATGGGTGTCTTGCCAAGTCCTGTTGTGCTCCCTCATCATGGTGGGGGGGTGGGGGTGAAGATGCAAGAAACAAAGAATATTTGTAGTATATTCCAAGGTGTGAAGTTGAATCCAGCTATCCAGCTAAAGCAAAATCAAAAATCAATCTGGTTTTAGTTTAGTGAATGTCTTTCCAGAGGCATTGTCAGCAGCTTCTGACTGGCTACAAAAATGTAGGCAGTCTTTCCCCCACCGGTTTGGAGGGATTCCTCAGATCAAAGAGAAGGGTCACAACTCTTCCATGATCAAACAAGGGTCCTCTCCTTGCTTTTTGCCTCTATGGGGTGACTTTCAATCCTTTCCAGGGTCCCCAGCAGGGCGAAATAGAACGTTAAAGACAGAGCCCCATCTTCCAGCATCCATTTTACCGCGACGTCAAAACCGGAAGCCAGCATTGACAACAATTTGATAGCACATAACAACAATGGCAGTAGTTCACATTTGGAATTAACATACCATAGGTAAGCCTTATATAGCAAATTTTGTATACACAACCTGGAATATTCACTCCTGGTTGCTTGCATTTTTTAATAATAATAATAATAATAATAATAATAATAATAATAATAATAATAATAATAATAATAATAATAATAATAATAATAATAATGATGATGATGATGATGATGATATTGGAAGGGATCTTGGAGGTCATCAAGTCCAATCCCCTGCTCAGGCAGGAAACCCTATACCATTTCAGGCAAATGGCTGTCCAGTCTCCTCTTAAAAACTTCCAGTGTTGGAACATTCACCACTTATCAATGCCTCTGGAAAGACATTCACTACTAAAACCAGATTGATTTTTGATTTTCAGATTAATTGACTACTCTTCCATAGATTTTCTGGTTGTAAGTGAGGGAGGAACACAGAAGTCTAGCTAGTGGGTGTAACTGTATGACCAAAGCCCAAAGCTCTTTATAGCATGCATAGACTCCATTAAAAAGGAGTGAAGGTTCAATCACAGGGTCATATCTGACATCCTGATATTTTGGATTCTACCCCCAGATGCCCCAAATGTAATTCAGATTGGAATTATATCCATACTACATAACCCATGCATACAGTGTTCCTGAGATGGGGTCATATTGGGTATGACAGATCATTAGGATTTTCTTATTTGAGGCTGGATTGATAAAATTCCTTGATAGATCTATCAAGAAAATGTCAGTGCTTTTTTTCTTGTCTTTCACTTTGCATAGCATTATATTACATATTGGAGATGGAGTTCCATTATGGGTTTCCTGCCCATTCCACCCTAGGCTTGGACTTTGTGTCCAATTGGTAAAATAGACTTATGTTTCCCTGTAGATCAGTAGTCAGCAAACTATGTCCTGTTGGTCAGATATGTCCATCACCAGAAATCATCTGGCTTATAGTCCAAGAAAAAATACTGTATATACACCTGGCTCATAGGGGGGAGGGAGATATAGATATAGATTAGATATAGATGTAAATGTAAATGTAGATGTAGATGCAGATGTAGATATAGGTGTAGGTATAGGTGTAGGCATAGGTAGAGACAGATGAGAGAGAGAGAGAGAGAGAGAGAGAGAGAGAGAGCGCCCTTGCACATCCTTGGGCAGACATTTTGGTAACAGCATCATCACCCACATCAGCATGGGCAAAAGAAAAAAAGTCCTGAAGTGAATGAGGGCTAAATAATGCCCCCTAAAACAAGAAGCTTGCAAACCCGGACTTCCGGTGGCTGCGTGGCGCCGGAGACAGCCTTCCCGGGCTGCCCGCGGCTCAGCTGAGTAATTTTCACCCGAAACAGCGCCGATCAGCTGTTTGGGTGAATTTGAAGCCCCCTCCTCGGGAGAAGAGGAGGGGGTGAGGCCCCAGGTAGGGGTCGAGTTCTCCGGGGCCGCCTGAGCTTGTAGCTTGGGCGGCTGAAGGATCGAACTCCCCCGTAGCCTGGGTCGCTCCCAGCTGGCCAGCGTCTCTGCTCCGGATTTCTTGGAGCAGAGCCAGGCGTTTGCGACCACCCCTGCTTGAAGGAATGACTATGGATTAAAAGGAGCAGGCAGAGCAGTACAAGAGGAAAAGGTGAAGAGGATTATTATATTTTACTCTCGAGCTTGATGGACTTTTTAAACTTAAAGTGAAAGTGCATCACAAGTGAAAGTAAAAGATGGCGGCTAAACCTCCCCCAAAAACTCTTCGGAGTGCTGGAACTTCTCCGGTGCAACAATCATCATTGCAGGCGTTGCATCCTCCTGATGTATTGACACCGAAGGATTTACAAGATGCTCTTGAAAAACATGCCCAGGTAATTCTGGAATCAATGGGTGATAAATTTGCAAAGATGGAGGAGAAATTGGAGAAATTGGAGGAGAGGATGGAAGAGAGGATGGAACAGAAGTTCAGTGTGATGAAGGTAGACATTTTGACTTCAGTGCATAAAGTGGCTGAATGTGTGGAAGATCTGGATGAAAAAGTGGAAGATTTGACTCAAAAGAATGCCATATTAGAAGCAAAAGTATTGGAGAATGAAGATTTAAGAGACAAAATGGACAGAGAACTGAGTCTTGCTCAATATTACCAGATGCAGTTTGCTGTTAGAATCAGAGGCTTAAAAGAGAATATTAAGGAAGATCTAAAGCAGCTGATTTCTGAGGCTCTGGAAGTGGTATTGAATCAGCCAGCATCTGAAATAAAGGGAGGCATGGACAAAGTGTTTCGTGTGAATTCATGGATTGCTAGACAGAGAAAGCTGCCTAGAGATGTGGTGGTTTATTTTGCAAAGAGGGAAATTAGAGATGAAGTTATACAAGCTGCCTATGATGCTAAAGTTGTGATTGCTGATCAAGAAGTTTTGGTTCTAAAAGAAATTCCTCCAAAGATTTTAAGGAGAAGGAAGGATTTTACATTTCTTGTGCAAGAGCTCAAGCAACGAGATATAAGGTTCAGATAGGATATTCCAGTTGGGTTGATGGTGATGCATGAAGGTAAAAGGTACCGTCTGGTTACTGTGATGCAGGCGCGTGATTTTTACAATAACGTTTTAAAAGCAACCCCATTAACACTTCTGGAAGCTGCAAAGGGATCTGGAGAAGGAGAACATCAAGAGGCTGAAGATGGACAGACAGAGGAGAACGGTGCTGGAGGAGATCAAGCTACAACTTCTTTGGATGATCCTAGAGAGCAGAGGGTGACGCGTGCTGCTTTAAAACGATAAAAAAAAATAAAAGAACAAGATCAGCAGAAGTCTATGGAACTTCCACAACGTACTTACAGCCAAGCAGTGGGAGGAGCACGGCCTAAAAAAAGATAGTCCTATCAAAGCAGTGCTCCAAGAGCTTTGGGATGATATGCATGGCAACTAAATTTTTAACTTGGAACGTTAATGGACTAAATTCACCACAGAAGAGGAAGAAAGTTTTTCAATATTTAAAACAATTCAAGATAGATGTTATATGTTTGCAAGAAACGCATATTAGGGTTGTGGATCAAAAGTATTTATCGAACTCAAGGTTGGGTACGCAATTTGTTGCTTCTGCAATGAATAAGAAAAATGGAGTGGTTGTTTATGTTAAAAGTGCTTTAACAGCAGACTTAATTGAAGCAGATAAGCATGGAAGATACGTTATGATAGAGCTGCTGCTATGGATGGTTTGTCAGCGGCTTATTATAAAAATTTACAATTAGAGATGATGAAACCGTTAAAGGAACTGTTCCAGACAATCCAGAGGGGGGGAAAGGTGCCACCGTCTTGGAGAACAGCTTTTATTTCCTTGATTCCGAAGGAAGACCAAGATGCTACTCAAGTTAAAAATTATAGACCGATATCGCTTTTAAATACAGATTACAAGATATTCGCTAAGGTGTTGGCTAATAGACTGATGAGGGTTCTGCAACAGGTGATTCATGGGGACCAAACGGGGTTTATTAGTGGTAGGCAAATGAAAAATAATGTGAGGCATATAGTTGATGTGTTAGAGTTTTTGGAAAGGAACAACCAGATCTCTGCGGCGCTAATTTTTTTAGATGCTGAAAAAGCTTTTGATCAATTGAATTGGCAATTTTTGATGAAAGTTTTAGACCAAATGGATTTTGGGGAAATTTTTTTACAACCGATTAGGGCATTATATCAAAAACAAACTGCCCGAATTATAGTTAATAATAGTTTGACAGAAGCATGTAATATTGAGAAGGGCACAAGGCAAGGGTGTCCGTTATCGCCCTTGTTATTTGTGTTAACATTAGAGATATTATTGGTTAAAATACGGAATTCGGAAAAAATTAAGGGTATACAAATTGGAGATCAGGATTATAGATTGAGAGCATTCGCAGATGACCTGGTTGTTACAGTGACCCAGCCAGAGAACTCTGTTGTGGACCTGATGGAGATAATAACACAATACGGGAAGGTTTCTGGATTTAAAGTTAATATACAGAAAACCAAAATTTTGGCCAAAAATATGACAGTTTCGCAAAAGGCTCTCTTAGAAGGATTAACTGGATTTGAGATTGTTAAAAGGGTTAAATATTTGGGGGTGCTTTTGTCGCCCTCTAATACAAAGTTATATAAAAATAATTATGAAAAATTATGGGGGAAAATTCAAAAAGAATTGGAGAGTTGGGAAAAATTGCAATTGTCTTTGTTGGGACGGATTGCAGCAGTGAAAATGAACGTCCTGCCTAAATTTTTATTTTTATTTCAAATGATACCGATTCTTAAGAAAGATTCTAATTTGGAGGAATGGCAGCGAGGTATCAATAAATTTGTTTGGGCAGGGAAAAGGCCATGAGTTAAACTTAAGATTATGCAGGATACTCGTGAGAGAGGTGGTTTTAAAATGCCCAATCTTAAACTATATTATGAAGCTGCTGCATTAGTAGGAATAAGTGATTGGATTAATTTGACACAAGAGAGATTATTAAATCTTGAGGGCCACGATTTGTTGTTTGGCTGGCATGCATATTTGTTGTATGACAAGAAGGTAGACAATGTGTTTAGAGTGCATATTCTAAGACAGGCATTGTTGAGAGTTTGGAAGAAGTATAGACATAAGCTAGATTGCAAGATACCACTATGGGCAATTCCAAAACACGCAATAGAAAATATACATGCTGGTTTCAAACATGATGTGACTACGTACAAGGAGATTCTGAGCTTGGAAAGAAGTGTCTGGTGTTTGAAATCATATAGCCTCTTGCGAGAAGAGAAGGTTGTTCAAACTTGGTTTCAATATATTCAGCTACGGGCCAGGTGGAAAGAAGACCAGAAAATTGGTTTTACAATGACTGATGAAAATTTGATAAAGCAAATTAGAAATCAGGGTCCAGCACATATCAAACGGATATATCTTGCATTGATAGAAATTGACTCAGAAACAGAGCTTGTTAAAGATTGTATGATTGAATGGGCCCAAAATATTCAAGAAGTTATTACAATGGATACGTGGGAAAGGATTTGGGTGAGGAACGTAAAATTTACACAAGCTCAAAATCTAAGAGAGAATTTTTACAAAATGTTTTATAGATGGCATTTAGATCCTAAAAAGCTTGCAAGTATGTATCCGAATTATCAGCCTAAATGTTGGAGGTGCGGTGACGAAGACGCAACATATTTTCACATATGGTGGACCTGTAAAAAGGTTAAGGCTTTTTGGATAAAAGTCTGGTGGAACATGCAGAAGATTTTTAAACAGAGGATAAAGTTTTGTCCGCAACTTTTTTTGTTGGGAATAATTACAGATGCTACAGTTGTGGACACTAAGTTGATGTTGAATTTAATTACGGCAGCAAGACTCTTAATAGGTCAGTATTGGAAGAAGGAGGAACTGCCGACTATAGAAGAATGGACTTTAAAGATTTCTGACCTGGCAGAGATGGCAAAGATATCGGCCTATTTGAAAGATCATTCGCAAGAACGCTATATTATGGAGTGGAGAAAATGGATTGAATATATCCAGAACAAATATGGGACTAAAAAGTTTCATGTAGCATTTGAATAAGTCTTCCTTTCTTTTATCTTTTTTTTTCTCTTTTTTTATATATTTTATATTAATAGTGTTTGTAGTTATCCTATATGAGCTAGAGAGTGATAGATTTTAGAGTTTATGGTTGTTAGCATATGGTTGTTTATGATTTTTTTTTGTTTTTTATACCTTGTACTTAGCTCTGGGAAGTCGGGGGGGAGGGGGGAGGGGGGAGGGGTAAGGAGGGAGGGAAAGGGGAGGGGTAGGGGGGTTTGTTAAAGATAAAATGTATGATAAAACTTTTCAATAAAAAAAAGAAGCTTGCAAACCCTTGCTTTAGACCAGGTGTGTCAAACTTGCAACGTCATGTGACGTGTTGTGGTGTATTGCAACTTTTTTCCCATTGCCAGCAATGGGGTGGGTGCGGTTTCACCATGATGCATACGGCCCGAGGGCTGGCAGTTTGACACCCCTGCTTTAGACTCTTCTTATAAAGACCTATATTCACATTGTGATGATGGAGTCTTTCCACGATTTTCCAGAAAACATAGCTTGAAGTTTTCCATAAACATCAAGAATTCTGAGATGTTGCATCATTTCTCCAAGAAATCATGAACAAATAGACACTAAGTATATGCTTTCCTATCCCATATGCAACAACATTAACATGAATCATCTACACCCACACTCCCCATCTTGAATGCAAAGAAGGACATTTACATTTGCTTAGTGATAAAAATAGAAGTATTTTCAAGAACTACACCTGCATGCATTTGAAGAGCAAAATGTTTATTTGAACACTCTCTTTCCATTTCTCACTGCATCCTACAATTGGTATTTCTATTTTCTCTGTGTAGTTTTACTACTGACATCAGAAGAGGGAGAGAGCAGGCAGTGAAATACTAAAATAACTCGTAGGAATTTTAATTTAGCTAATTTGTTTTCCCCCTTAAAAGTAAACTATTGGTATTTTGGATGAGGTTTCCTTCTATGTATATAACCTTGAGAAATCCCTTCTATTGTTCCCATTAAAAAAAAATGCCCAGGAATTGCTATAAAACAACTTCAATACTGATAATACAGGAAGAAGAGAGCAATAGCAATACCAATAGCATTTAGACTTATATACTATACTAGCACTTTACAGCACTCTCTGGGCAGTGTATAGTGTTAACATTATTTGCATATTGCCCCCAACAATCTGGCTCCTCATTTTACTGACCACAGAAGGATGGAACATGAGTCAACCCATCAGGATTGAACTCCAGGCTGTGGGCAGAGTTTGCCTGCAATGCTACACTTAACTGCTGCACCACTAGGGGTCCTCTGGGCTGATCCCAGAACAGGGCTAATCCTCCCTGACTCCAGTTATTCTTGCCGTATTTTACCCAATTTCAGTTGCTAGTGCAAAAAATAATAATAAAAAAGTCCATCTATTCAGCCAGGACAATTTTAAGAGTGTATTGTGGTTGTTCTTAAAAAATGACTACCATAGAAGGATTTCCCCATTTAAAAATGGCTATTGTGTGGGATTATCCTGTTATAGCAAGGGTCCTCAACCCCCGGTCCATGGCATTCCAGCAACTGGGCCGCACAAACAAGCAAAGCCCCATCTGCGGGATGCAGGCAGCACGCAAAACCACACCCCCTCCGGTCCACGGAAAAATCTCTCTCCACAAAACCAGTCCCTGGTGCCCAAAAGGTTGGGGACCTCTACGTCATAGCATACATAGTATTTTCCAAAGGCAAATCAGCAAGATAGTTTTCTGTCTATAAACCACCCAAATGCTTCCTATTACTTTAATTCACTATTGAATGATGAGAACCTTCCCAAGCAGAGCAATAGTCTACAACTGTATTCCCTTTCTACTTTTAAATGGCCTAAGTGGGACTCAGGGATATTCCTGAACACGCAGATAATGCTGAGTTGGACTTTCACTTTCCAACATACCAGCTTCCAGGGGAAGAGATAAGTGGTAGATAGTAAGGCAAGGCAAGTAGAGGCCCCTGAAGGGTTGAGCACTGGGTTGGGAACCTCAGTGAAAAGATCCATATGGGGATGACAATTTTTGACTAAATATGGAATTTAGAGAATTTACAGAATGATGAAGGGATCATTTACAATGTTTTAATGAGATTTAATGTGTTTCTGTGATTTTGTTTGCTTGTACTTAATGTCTCCTTCCCTGAGTGCCTTTGATTTGGGTGATAATAGTATTTTAATAAATAAATAATCTCAGTCAAAAAATTATGTTTGCCTTGCTACTTTCTCTTCTGTGGTATGTTAGGTGAGAAGAAGGCATGTTGATCAGGAGTTCAGTTTTTATTGTTTTTCATTCATTAATTTTAAAAAGCAGGGAATTGGGGCTCTACATGTTGAATTCAATTAATCTGCATTTTGATGATCTATATCTACTTGCAGGTAAAGCTATGGCTATTTTCCTCCCTACCTTGTTATTTCTGGAACATTCCAATTCTTCTGTCAAAATAATTGCTGATGTACTTGAGGGGGCTACATTATCATTTGCTTGAGTGTCAACCTCCAAGCAATCTTGATCCACAGATTTGCATAACCAAAGATTATGATATTCTTATGAGGTTTGTGATATGTCTGTCAGCAAGATGTCAGTGGAATCAGCTAGATCCCTTCCTGATACTCACAAATAGCTGTGAGGCTTGAAGCAATAATTTCAACATGTGAAAAGTTCCCCCCACCTCCTTTATAAAGTATAGCAGTGGAACCACTGTCAAGTTATTTGGAAAAGAGGAAAAACACATATATACACTAGGAAAATGTGTTATATTTCCTTAGGGGCTCAAGGTGTTCTTTCAAAATACACATAAAGCAAAAATTAACATTTGACCTCCATACACTGCAGCATTTGCTACACTCCGTACATTTGGTGGCTGTTTTGTTAAATCATTTAAAAAAATAAAATAAAAACATATAGAAAGTAAAAGATTTTGAATTAATCTATTATTGACCCAAATTTGCAAGTATAGAGGTGAGATATATTTAGAAATAAAAAATAAAAATAGGCTACCTATTTACTGACCTCTATGTAACCCATCATCTCAGTTAGTTTGAAACCACTAATGCATTGCATATCTGTGCAGCTTGTATAAAGACATAAATATTTTAAAGATCATAACTTGTCCAAGGTCTAAAGGGCCGAATTTATGGCAGAAGTGATATAACTGATATAAGAAGGTGTTTCATTTTTAAGGCTATGCTGAATCTCAAATGTTTCATTCCAAAGAACAGTATAAATCATTTTATATGATACAAATTGACCTAGATTTGTTTATTTTGAACAGTAGCACCTGTGTTCCACAATAAGCCGGCAAGTGCTTGAAAAGCTATTTTAAAGTAAGTTGACTCAAATGGGTTAACTGTTCAAAGGGGAAAGAAACTGAACATAGTTCCTAGGCATGCCAAAGCTGATAGATGCCTAAATTAGTTATCTGAAGTTTATAAAGTAAGAATAGTTCAACAGATGTAAGATGAATCTTAAATCCTCTTTGGAGGTTTGTTTTTCCTATAGAACAAACACTGAATTTATTTTAGGACTTTCTGTTTTAACATTAAAGAACTTGATGATTCCAGAAAGACTTCAAAAATCAAAATCTTACTAAATTTGATGGTTTGGTGGGGGTGGGGTGGGCCGGGGCAAGGCTTGAAATGGAATAATATCCATTGCTAAGTGGTCTTGCCTGGATTGAACAATGCTCATTGTAGTAAACAATCTGTTAATTACCAAGGAGGTATAATTCTTCTCCTTCCTCTTCATTTCATGAAAGCATTTCTCTCTTTACCTTGAGCCTTTTGGCCCAACCTTGCCAGGTTTTCATTTTGTCAAGGATGCCTATTCCTCAAGGACTATCATTGTTCTCATCACCCCTATTTTGGTGGAACTGTCAGCTTGAATCCTCCCTTACAATTTGAAAGCTTTTTCCTCCCCCATCTATGTACAGACAACTAATGCCATATCATAGAGGCAGCAGAAAGACAAATATGTTTGACAGTTATTAAATATCATCGCTCAGCTGAAGTTGGGAGGAATCTGTCTGGTTGAAATTGTCAGGAAATAAACCAAAAGGAAAGAAAGACAGAAACTTTGAGCAGATGCTGCAGATATCCCAGTTATTACTTCAATTTCACACCCTATGTATTCGCCATGACAGCACGTTTTGACAGCATGCACTCCTTTCTTCAGTTCTTTGTCAGCTGTAGACCTGTAATAGCTGGGTTACTGTTTAAACAATAGTGATTAGATCAGGTAGAGGAGGAAACACAGTGGCAATAAAAATTAGGGTGCTTCAGTAAACCTTCAGATGACTCTAAGCCCTTCAATGCTAGGCAACTTTTGTCAGTGCCACCCTGTGAATGATGGGCCTATTTTGACAAACAAAAAGGTGACTCGGATAGTTGTTCTTTTTTTATTATTATTATTATTATTATTATTATTATTATTATTATTATTATTATTATTATTATTATTATTATTATTATTATCAGTGCTTTTTTTGTAAAAGAAAAAGGTGCCGGAACTCACACATGTCATACAACCCACCTTGCCTACCCTACAAAGTTCCATCCAAAAAAGGTGCTGGAACTCCGTTCTGAGCATTCTATGACAAAAAAGCCCTGATGATGATGATGATGATGATGATGATGATTGTTATTGTTGTTGTTGTTGTTGTTGTTATTGTTATTGTTATTGTTATTGTTATTGTTATTATTTATTTCCAGATTCTGCAAACAGGATAGAAGTCTGACATGCTAATGAGATTTTTTCCCCCTCAGTGTACATCATTTTACACTAGTTTATACCGAGCTATATTTTCCATTTATATTCTCAACACCCTTGATTAGAAAGCGGGTTTTTCGTTTTCCTGTTCCATAACACTGATTTCTCTCTGTAAAACTGCCTTATCGGCAGATGTAAGCAGCAATGTCTGGCTGGGGGAGATGGTTAAAAAAGAAAGAAAGAAAGAAAGATGACAGCAGCCTTTACATGATCAAAGCCTCATCACTTTTGTACAAACATTGGAGTGTGCATGGGCAAAGGAGCAGCACTGCAGCATGGCTGAGTTACCCTGCCATCTTGATTTTTTTTTCCTTTTGGCCCTCCCCATGGAAGGGTGTATGTGTGTGCACACACATGCACTTTTAAGTTAGTTTTTAATTCCTGTCCCAAAGATGTGTTTTCACAAGGCAACTGGACTTTCTTGTTTTTCTTTGAAGGCATTTCGCTTCTCATCCAAGAAGCTTCTTCATCTCTGACTGGATGGTGGGGAATGGAAGCATTTAGAGCTGAAGAAGCTTCTTGGATGAGAAGCAAAATGTCTTCAAAGAAAAACAAGAAAGTCCAGTTGCTTTGTGAAAAAGCATCTTTGGAATAACTATGATCTGAATGACAGAAAATCTCCATAGACATTTTTGATTGCTGGCAACTGCCTGAACTAGTCTTTGAAGTTTTCTTAGCAAGATTTTTTTTTAAAGTGGTTTGCCTTTGCCTCTTTCCTTATTCCGAGAAGGAGTGACTTGACTTTGTATCCAAGGTGGGATTAGAACTCACACTTCCCAGTTTCTAGCCTGGTGCCCTAACCAATGCACCAGACTGGTTCAATGGATGCCTTTAGATATGGTTTATGCTATTGTAAGTCATGCTTGATAATAGATGCCTAAAGAAAGGAAGAAAAAGAAACCCCCTAAAGAAGGTGGCTACTAGAACTGTGGAAGAGGCTTGGAAAAGCCTCACCAACTGTACTGTGCAGGGTATTGCAATGACTATATTTTTCAAAGGCAGATTCTGCCCATTGTGGCCTCTGCCAGTACTGATGGAAGCAAAGATTGTGAAAGAGCCTCAAAACTGACATACCTTAAATATTGTGTTTTCTGGCAGTAGTTTCAGAAGGGGCTTCAAAAGAAATGGGGCTTCTGAACAGTTAGCACAGTCCCCAAAATGCTTTTTGAAAAGGCAATTGAACTTGGTTTTTTTTTCCTTGAAGTTGTTTCACTTTTCATCCAAGAAGCTTTTTCAGCTCTGACTAAATGGTGAAGGATGGAAGGATTTATATTCCTTGCAGTCATCTGCTTGTTAGCATTCTTTCTGAGAGTTGTTCAGACCACTTGAAGGTTTACCTATGCCCTCAGGGTCACCTTAATAATGCAAATAGGCATGGAGCCTTCTTGAAACTGCTGAAAGGATGATATTGTAAACAGAAGATAGGTGGTGTGGTCTGCCTCTTTGACACCTCTTTCAAACCAGTGGTCCTCTCTTTTCAAATGTGGATTTTGCTGTCTTCAAAAGAGTGACCTTTATCTTTCAAATGCAGATGGATTGCTGAATCTTGTCCTGATGGACAAGATTGTGCCATGAGTTTGTGAAGATGAAAAAAACAAAGTGCAGTTGCTTTTTGAAAAAGCATTTTTGGGATAAGTATGACCTGGATGACTGAAAATCTACATAGACATACAGCTAGCACAGTCCTAACATCTTCCTACAACTTTACCAGGATATAACATTCCAATGTAGTCTGATTGCTTTTCAAAGATATCAACAGTTGTTCAGAGAGACAGGGAGCATCTAAAGACATTGAATAAAAGCTGCTTTACATTTGATAACAGATCTCTGAGGATTCACCTGCAGTAGACTCATTTCATTCCAATAGAAGAGGATATATGTAGCTAGAGGTTGAAACATGGAGTCCTTGATGCTGGATTGTTCATCTGCAAACATTTCATTACTTGATGAAGTAATATCAGTGTGAATAAGCATGAGGTTAGCTCCTTGTTTATATACAGTAGTTTGCCCTGCATGTGTTGATGAGATTGTAGTTTTCTTCTTAATAGTTCCTTAATTAGGAGAGGAACTCCTAATCAACATCCATTTGGATGAGAAGCAGAACTTCTTCAAAGAAAAACAAGAAAGTCCAGTTGCCTCCTGAAAAAGCACCTTTGGGACAATTATGACCTGGATGATTCAGAATCTCCAAACACATTTAGCTATGCTCTTTGGGATGAACACCCTTGGAATGGTGCAGGAGTATGAACAGATTTCCAGAAAACATTGCAGATGACAGGAACCATTTGCACTTCAGTTTGAGATGCAGACTGAGTCAACACAGACTCATCTCCAACAGTCTGCGCCTATCTTCAACAGTGAAGGGACACAGGAATGTAAACATCCTGCAGCCAAGAAGGCACCACACACATTTGCACTACTCAAGTGATCCTGAAGACACAGATAAACCTCTAAATGTCCTCAACAACTCTCTAAAAATGCAAATGACTACCTGTCTTCAAGGAATATAAATTCTATCATTGCCCACCATTCAGTCAGAGCTGAAGAGATCTCTTGGATGAGAGGTGAAACATCTTCAAAGAAAAAAAAGTCCAGTTGCCTCCTGAAAAAGCACCTTTGGGACTTCTTTAGTTAGGGTATTAGTTTCTGCTTCATTTTTGTTTGATGTTAATTGCTGCTTATCTGGTTCTAAGCTGCTGGACAGAATGTGTTCCCTTCTTTTTGTTTCTTTCTTAGCCATTTTATTGTTTCTTTTGAATGTTTTTTTAAATGTGATTTATCTCTATATGTCTATTATAATGGCTGATTTTTCTGAATGCTAAGCTTCCAGGAATATTGTCATGTTTTGGGATTTATTTTGGTTTAAGATGCTGACAGTTTCCCAGTTGAAATTGTGGTTGAATCTGTTCATGTGCAATGAGATAAAGACATTTTCATCCTGGCTTTTAGTTGGTGTTTATGAATGTGCTCTCCTAGTCTTTTGCCTGTCTAGCCTTCATAATGGCTATTATAATCCTTAAAATGTTATAGATGACTCCTGTCTTTCCCCCCACCCCTTTCTTTACTTTACTTTTGGAGGGCTTTAGCTGGTTTGTGTCCTACAGTGATGCCATGTGATTGTAACAGTCTGTTGGTTTTTTTGAGAAATTTTTGATGTATGGTAGTGTTATCCTTTCCATAACTTTTTTTTATTAAAGAGTTTTACAGAAACAAAATTTTACAATATATCCCCAAATCCCTCCCACCCCAAACCCACCCACTTCCCCCCCCCCACTTCCCAGAGCTAAATACAGGATTATAGTTACAATAATCATATTCTAAATAAAAATTATACATAATATACAATTAACCAAATTCATAATGCGCTTTAACTCTCTTTTAACATAACTACCAACAAAGTACCAATAACAATATCCCACTAAAATCTACTCATAAGCTAAATGGTACTTTTTAGTCCCATATTTGTTTTGAATATAATTTATCCATCTCCTCCAAACTGAAATATATCTTTCCTGTGAATGATCCTTCAGATAAGCAGAAATCTTAGACATTTCTGCAAGATTCGAAACTTTAAACACCCATTCTTCTACAGTGGGCAAACTATCCTTCTTCCAATATTGTCCCACCAGTAACCGTGCTGCCGTTATCATGTTCAACATCAAGTTAGTTTCTTTAACATCACAATCTCCTTTCCATAACTTGTGTTGGTTGTGCTATAGTGTGAGATGAGTGGTCAGTCACTTTTTGATAGTTTCATGGATATCCATTTTGTTTGGAAAATATTATAAAGGTGGTCTGTTTCCTTTTTCTGGAATTCTTGGTTGTTGCAGTGCGTTTGTGCTCATCTGAATAATGTTCTTACATAGATTGTTTTGTGGAAGGTTGGCTTATTATTTTGATAAATGAAGCACTTCTTAGTGTGGATATTTTTCCAATAAATTTGCTTTTCTAATTTGCTGTCAATTCTTCATCCTGAAGAAAATATCCAGAAAGGGTAGTGTATTGTTTTCTTTTTCCCTTGTGAATTTTATTTCTTTGAAGGTGTTGATTGTCTCATGTGTCGTCTATAGTTGTTCCTTTTTTTATTATGACAAAGGTGTCATCTATATAGATGGAGCCATACTTATAGTGGTGTGGGGGGAGTACTATAGCTTCTAGATGCTGCATTACAGATACAAATGAGTTTCCAAACTTATTTGGATAGTGATTTAAAGGATATTTGCCAACTCAAATCCTTTTTTCTGTATGGAGTGACTTCTAATTCTAAAGGCCTATTTTTCTTTTTTCTTTTTAAAAAAGGAACTAATCCTTGTTATGATCAAGAATACAACTGATTTGCTAAAATACTGAGCATCCTTACTGAGAGTATGCAGAGCTTCAGAGAGACAGTTTGTAACTTTGAACAACATAGCCACTTAAAGCAAGGTTTTCCCCTCTTTCCCATGCATACACAAAATTTCTAAGCAGCAGTTCATCTGCAGTATGTTCAGATTGACCAGACTGATTTCTGTACATGCATAGAAACCACTTTTTAAACAGTAAAAGTACCACTCTAAGCAGAATGTCTGCTACCACTGGGAGAATCATGGCTTACTCTAGTTTCTGTTATTATTCCATTAGGACAAACTAATACTGTAGAATAAGACATCACCTGAGACTCACTGGCTAGACTGGAAAATCAAAGGAACATCTGGAACAAAGCAGGAGCAAATCACTTCTATTCAAATCCATCTAGTAACCAAGAGCTGAACCCAACTTGAGACAGAAAAAAGGCTTGACTTTTTGAGTATGTAAGGGTAAACTACTTTATCTACTTTGTGGAAGCTGGAAAATTTTGGTGCATAGGTTAACCATTTCCAGCGCTGTTTTCCTGGACTTGTTGACTCATATTAAAACTTCCTTACCATATTTAGGAATGGCAAGCTTTGAGGGAAAAAATGTATTGATATCATAGATGGTGAGGCATTGGCATATGACACTGGATTTGCCATGGTAGTGTCCCAGACAATTCCTTTAAGTTAGTGAAAGCTCATAACCTTTATTACCATTAATCAATGTAACTAGCTCATAGCATAATGCTTTTTAATTTTTTTAAAAAAATATGAAGAATTAATTCCTATGAACAATAAATGCTGTACTGAATGAAACTGGGTTTTACATAGTTAAGTACATACTGAGAATGTTTAGCTTGTGCTAACAAGGTTCCACCTTTTCCTCTCATGTTCTTTTTAAAAAATATAAATTCTGCATCCATGTATTTGGTTCTGTGAACTGACAATTGATTTACCACCTAGAAAATTATTCTTTATTGATTTATGTTATATTGAGTCAACTACAAACCTACAGTAGCCCTAATCAGAAAGAAAATTCTAAAGTTACTGTCATTCTTATTTAGTCAGGCAATTATAAGAGAGAATTACTTAATACCTCTAGGTGACTTCTAAACATTATTCAATTATGACTTTCACTAATCCATAAATTATAATACATAAAAGAGAGTGAGATCAGGGTAATTAATTGTTGCTAATAAGATCAATGTCATTTGAACAAGCAGGTATTTGAAATGTCAGTTCAGGGTTCTGTAATGCTGCATTATATATAAGGAAGATTTATTTTAATGGAGCTTCTGGTCTTTCATGGGCTGAAAAGACACTAATTTCTTGTATGTTAGACAAAGAATGAAAGAAAGAGAATAAAATGTTATGAATTCTCTTTATACCCCAATCAAATGTTAATTCACCAGCATCTCTAACCATTTTCATAGCATGTCTAAAAAAATATTTAATAAAATGTGTCAGTTGCACTATCACATGAATATATAGAAACACATATTTTCTGTCCCTGACTTCAGAGACAGCCATGGAGATTTCCTTTTTTGTCAGCCATTATTCTGAAGAGAAGTCAGTACAATAATAACATTTAGCAGAAGTAATAGGGCAAGACAGGATCAGTCAGCAATAGAGACAGCAAGTTTCATGACTTTATAATTTTCTGCCAATTCAGTGATGGGTAAACAGTTCTCACTCAGCAGTAAAGACCCTTGCATAAAAAGGGTGACTACACTGGTGTTAAGTGCCTGTTAAATTTGAAAAGGTGTAGTGCAGACATGTCAAACACAAGGCCCGGGGGCCAGATCCGGCCCGCGAAGTGGTTTCATGTGGCCCGCGAAGCCATCCTGGAAACAGTGAGGGAACGGCCCCCACTGCCTTGGCCCTGGCCCAGAGACCCTCCTTCTGCCAGAGACCCTTAGATCTGTCCCACTCCTGCCCAGGCCCCCATAGGCACCCTTGATGCGAACTATGTAGAGCTGGCCATGCCCACCCAATAGGTCATACACACTCTAGCCACGCCCACCCAGGCCACACCCACCCAGCCCCCTGAGGGCAACCACAATGCTGATGCGGCCCTCAGTGAAATTGAGTTTGACACCCCTGGTGTAGTGTTTCAGCCATTTTTGTTTGCAGTATTCAGATCATTCAACATTTGAATGGAATAAAATAATAAGAGTTGGAAGGGACCTTGGAGGTCTTCTAGTTCAACCACCTGCTCAAAAGGAGACCCTATACTATTTCAGACAAATGATTGTCTAGTCTGTTTTTGAAAGTCTTCATTTATGGAGCACCCACAACTTCTGAAGGCAAGATGTTCCATTGGTTGACTGCTCTCACCATTAGGAGATTTCTTCTTAGTTCTAGGTGGCTTCTTTCCTTAGTTTCCATCCATTGCTTCTCTTGCCTTTTGGTGCTATGGAAAATAATTTGACCCCCTCATCTTTGTAGGAGCTCCTCAAATATTGGAACACTTGTATGATGTCTCTCCTACTCCTTCTTTTCATTAAATTATACATACCCAATTCCTGTAACCATTCTTTGTATGTTTTAGCCTCCAAACCCCTAATCATTTTTTTTGCTCTTCTCTGAACTCTTTCCAGACTCTCAGCATCTTTTTTATATTGTGGCAACCCGAACTAAATGCAATATTCCAAGTGATAAACAAATGTAACAATTCAGAAAAGCTGCCTAAACTGGAAATAACACATCACCTAATCTGTTTTCCATTTATCTATGAAGAGACTAATGGACATGGAGAGAGAGGGAGGGAGAGGGAGAGAGAGGGGTGGGACTTAGGGAGAGAGAAAGAAAGAAAGAGAAATGCACAATGCAACTCAAATAATTTTAAAAGCGTTACTCTTTTCACCTTCTGAAGACAAGCAGATCACACCCACCCACCAAAAGAACCTCAGAAACTCAAAAACTTAGCATTAACATTAACTCTGTAGCTCAGCTTTTGGCTACACCAACGCACAGTCATTTTGTTCAAGCGTTGGTCACTCTATGTCATTTCATGGAAACTGAGGTATTTGGCCTTTACACATAGAAAAGTTCCCCCTCTCCCTGTTGTAGATGAGCAATTTAATGAAAATGATATTGAAATTGCCTTTTCTATGAAAACTAGTAAATCAATTACAAAAGCAATTTCTTTACCCAGTGTGATTTTATTGTGTTTGACCAGGGCATTTGATAAGCATTAGTTCTTGCTGAGAGTAAAGAGTACATTTTGTTTCAGGCTTGGCTATTAAGATGAAATGGTTGCATCAGAAAGGTAGTTTATTCCAATATTGAGAGGTTGTTTTTTTTTTGTTTTTGAATCTATCTATCTAATGGCTTATCTACACCAGCAAGTAAATGGGTATCTACATTTCAGGCAGGTTCTAGAGATATCAAAGAATGTTATCGGCACATAGTTAAAGTCCATTTTTATGGGCATTTTCATGACAACGACTTCTGTATAGACTGAGAAATCATTCTTTGGGTTCTGCATTTCTTTAGGATTTATGATGGCTTAAAACTTGCATATAAAAATGCATGTCATGGAAAGTTATGTTAAAATATATAAAAATGCAGGTAACACAAATGTATTGTCTTCTCTGTGTGAATTTTAAATAGTTTTAAATAGCAAAACAGGCACACCACTGATTACATGCAATACTGAAATCAGCCACACTTAGATTAATTCACAGAACTCTCTAGAACCAAGATTTCTTAGAAGATGTCTTAAATCAAACTTTGCATCATATATCAGAGGCTAATTAGTCAGAAAGCAGGACTCAGGAACATAGATGCAAGTTCTCTATATTTGGAAACAAATCATGGTTAGGCTTAGCTCAAAAAAAAAAAACCCAAAGCAAAACCCTATGCATACCACCAGGTTTGTTCCATCTTGGTTCAGCACAATATTTTTTAAAAAAATATGAACATAGGTGCATACATATGTATATTCTGTACATTAGCCACGCGAATTAGGATATTTATTTATTTATTCCATTCAACTGTGTCTGATTCTTAGATATTGCTTAGATAAGTTACTGCAGGTTTCTTGGCATTTTTTAAAAAGTGGTTTGCAATTACCTCCTTCCTAGGGCCAACAGAAAGTGACCAGCCCAGGTAGCTTTATGGACTAGAACTTTTAGTTTTCTGGTTTCTAGCCTGATGCCTTAACATTACAACAAGCTGGCTTTCAGCCTATTTATTATATTAACTCAGATTGTATGTGTTTCTGTGTCTGAGTTTGTGTGATAATGGAAAACTTCAGAGAGGCCTTCGCATATAGTTCTGCATTATATGTTTCTGTCACATCACCAGTAGCTCATTTCCTTTGAAAGCAATTATAGCTGAAAAAGTCTGCTTGTCTATCTGCCTCAATGTTAATTTAATACCAACCATTTTTTCAATAGATCCCTTTTTTATTTGATACTATCTTTTTTATTATTATTATTATTAACAGTTGAAAGGAGACACCTCATTTCACAAATGATTATATCCTTATTTGTGCTGCTTGCTCAGCCTCAGGCTGACAATGGTAACCTAATGTATGAAAATTATATTTATACATCTGTGGCTATGGAAGTTCCAAAAGAGAAGCCAACTGATATTTGATATTATTTTCTTTTTGTCATTGAAATGTTATCTTCCGATTCATCCTTCTCTCTTAAAAAGAACAACAACATGGGCAGATTTTCTTCTTCTTTAAAACTATTCTATTCTGTCCTTTGCAGGACATCAAACAAAAATGATAGAAAAAGAAACATAATCCTTTAGCAATATATCCATTTTCCCCACATTTTCTTTTATCATCAGAAAAGCCGTAGCCCCAGTGAGCATTTCAGCAGATGTAATCATTTGTGGAAATTCTGTCCTCAAATTTAATTTGCTTTCATAAAAACACACTAAAATAAAATGATAGCATGGCATATTGGCAAAAATATGATTCATTGATTTTAATTTAAAAATTGCTTGCTGAGATTTGTCTGAACACCACCTACTGTGACAATAGCAAAGGTGATTTAGGGAAAGACTCAGAGCAATTTTCTTTTGTCTCTTCCTGCTGAATGCAATATTTCAGATCCACCCATCAAGTAAATGGAAACTTTATTTGACTGTGCATGTCTTTGATCTCTGGAAGATATTCTTTTCACTTTATGAGTCAGAACCAAACAGAATATGTTCCTTTATAATAAGTAAGTTTAGAGATCATACTCCAGCAAATAGAAGAGAACTTTAATAGGACTACATTATGCCAATGCCTCAGGCTTGCACTCGATTGCTCCAGAAGTTGAGAACAATACCAGTAAGTCCCGAGTTATAGGACTCTGATTATTTCTTGAAGAATGGAAAAATATGAGATTGTCCTTGCAGATGGTCCAAAAACTTTAGCTTTTGCAAAAGAGGACAATTAAAGTGCAGAGTTGAATTGGGTGTTAGGTTGACATCCTGCAAGACGTGCACCTTGGGCACAAAAATCTCAGCTATTTACAGGGTCATCTCAACACTTGCAACTCTTCATGGAATCAATCTGTCTGAGAAGGTCATTCGGTGACCAAACCTGTCGGTCAAGACCCGCTACGCATTAGCAAATGAAGGTTCTGGAATTATTGTTATTATTATTATTATTATTATTATTATTATTATTATTATTATTATTATTATTATTATTATTATTATTATTATTATTCATGTTGGAAGGGACCTTGGAGGTCATCTAGTCCAACCCCCTGCTCAGGCAGGAAACCCTATACCATTTCAGGCAAATGGCTGTCCAGTCTCTTCTTAAAAACTTCCAGTGTTGGAGCATTCACCACTTCTGGAGGCAGGTTGTTCCACTGGTTAATTGTTCTAACTGTCAGGAAGTTTCTCCTTAGTTCTAGGTTGCTTCTCTCCTTGACTAGTTTTTTGTTTGTTTGTTTTTTAGCACTGGGCAAAACACTTTTTAATACTTTCTGGACTTTCAAGTTTATTACATTTCTACAATTATGGGATATGTAAAGCAATGAGGCTTCTGAAATTATTATTTTAATTGTTCAGTGCCATGGGCCCAACCCATCTTACAGGACTGTTGTTGTAGAAAACATAGGAGGAAAAAGGAATATTGTGCATGTAGGATCCAATCTGGGTCGGTCAGTGGGACCAGAAGTTTAGTCTTCTGAGCTTTTGGGCTTATGCTAGAGCCCATCCTCAGGGAATCTCTCTCTCTAGCATCACACACTGTGCCAGAGAGAAGTTCCATGAAGATGTGGTCCAGCACGTGTCTGAAAGCTCAGAAAACTGACACTCTGGTCCTGGTGACTGACACTCTGGTCCTGGTGACTGACCCAGATTGGATCCTGCAACATTATCCCTGGGACATGTATTCCTTCCTTCATTAATTAATTAATTAATTAATTAATTAATTAAATAATGAGTATTGCATATGTTCACTGCTGTGAATTGCTTAGAAAGTAATAAAGGCAGGATTTAAAACAATCAAATAAATAAGTTATTATAATATAATAATTAGGATAACTATAGGTTATTATAGGATAACAAATGTTTAATTTTAAAAAAATGATATTGGGCATCATCATCCACCATTAATTGCTTTAATTAGGAAATTAATCAAACTAAAAACTGTTAGGATCATAATCCCTTTATAAGAATTTCTGATAGGATCACTCTTGCAATTCTTGTCATAGTTCTGTTGCATACCTATAAAAGATACAGAAATGAAAATTAAATTAAACTTTAAGGGAACTGGAATTGCTCCTTATTTGTTTAGCTATTCAATTTCTATACTGCCATAAACAACTCTCAGCAGTACACAATGCACTTAATCTCAAAACATCTGTGGTGAAACATCCTGAAATGTCTAAGCATTCTGATTTTTTCGCTTAATGAAAGCATGAGTAACGGGAATATGAAAGAGGTATATAACATTATCCAGTGGCTAGTGGGCACATTTTACAGTCTCCCTTCTCTAAGGGAGATTGGTGATTAAGGAATACAAACAAACAAAATTAATTAATTAATTAATAAAATAACAAATAATAAATAAAATAAAATATAAAAACTAAACTAAAATAAAATAAAATAAAATGGCATTCTTGCAAAATACCTGTGGATTAGGCTGACCCAGTTAAAACAGTTTCCCCTAGCTAGGAGCAATCTTATTCTTCATACTTTGTTTGATCCCTTTTTAAAACATTCAATACTGACACATTTTGTTTCAGGGTGTTGCTTCATATACACATCAGAAGCACATTTCATCCTATAAATCTGGATCATTACGCAGACTAATATTTCACTCTGTCAAAAGTGGATGATGATGGGCTTCCAGTTCCAGATTTCAACACAGCCAGATGCGTGAGGGAATGCTCCCCATGTCGTCTGGATTTCTTCATCGGGGGACCCCTGTAAAGGGGCCGAAAGTCGCCCTGGAGGATGACGAGCGGGGAAGAGGTGTCTCCAGTCAGTGGTAAAAGGGCAGCAGCCCTCCCGTCAGCTTGGAGCAACTCTCGGAACCGACGAAGAATGGCCCATCGTTTCAGCCGTTTCCTGCTGAAGCCAAAATTACAACAAAGCACTTGAAAGCACTTGAAAATTGGGTGAGAATTGCCTTCTTCCTTTCCTAATTCCTGCTAAAATCTCCTTGAATTTGCTTCCCCCAGTGAGGAGAGAGGGAAGGGAGCCTTCCCCCCCACCCTCCTTAAGGGTGGCCTTTGATCATCCTGAGAGAAAAAAGAAAAACTTGAACAGAATAATACTATTTAATTCGACTTACTTCCTTTCTATTTTTGGTGACCCAAAACTCCCATCCTTACAGAAACTGGCTATTCTGTCTATTTGATTAAAAAAAGAGAGAAAAGAGAGAAAAGAATTACTTAAAAGTTACTTAAAAGTACTCAAAACTGATAAATTTACTCTGTCTGAAAAAGATTTTAAGTATGCTGGGGACATCTTGTGGCCTTTTTGGCAAATAAACCTGTTTATTTTGGAACTGCCCTTGACATTATCAGCTAAAGATAAAAACCTGAAACAGTTGGAGTTGAACTCAAGGCTTGTGGAGGTGAACATTTACTGACTTTTGTTTAAAAATTAGCCTTCACTAAGAACTATTTACCACTACTTCAAAATGGAGACTGATCAGCCACAAACCTTGCTTGACTATAAGCTCATATTAGAAACAATCCATAAAGTTTCTGAGATGTTTATCTCCAGGCTGGAAAATTTAGGTGCCAACTCCAATTTATAAGCTGTAACCCAGACTTCAACTAAAGAATTTACAACTCAGAATATAACAAAACTGGAACAAATTACTACTGAGACAGAGGAACACAAGGTACAAAAAGATATTGAAAAAAGTAATACAAAAAAATTGACTCTATCCAAAGAACCAACAACTCTAAAAGTACAAGGAGCTATCATTATGGCAAATAACCTTAAGGACCAACAACAAACTATGAGAAAACTTAATACTCAACTTTTGACTCCATCAAAAGAGCCTATAACTTTAGAAGTATACTATGTGCAAGATAGTGATACTAACATACAGGATGTGGAAGATCAACAAAGACAGTTTCTTGAAAGCCTGGATAGCCAAGCATTAATTACAAAATTGGATAAGACTCTTTACTTAAAGCAGATGAACCCAGATGGAAGAGGAATCCAGACCGAACTAAAGATAAAGTTTTTAGAGCAAATACAGAGAGTAGAACTAACAGGGCAAAAACATAATGATTACAAATGGTTTGGTTTTTGTGGATCACTGTTGGCTAGATGGCCTCTTCGATTCAAATAATATGTATTGGAGTGAAAGGAAACCTATCTGGCAATTTAAAGGCCCTGGTCTGGAAACCTGATTGGCAAAAAAAGAAAGCCAGAGTTAGATTTAAAAAGTGAGTTCTTACAGAAACATTAAAGGCTATCCTTTTAGTAATCAGTGATCTATCAGGATCTAAAATAGAAAATGTTTATGAGATAGAACTATAATTGGGCTTATTTTAGACATTATAATTTGTGCACTGACATAATGGAAATTTGGTTTATGGATCCCACGTTTGATGTTAAAAGATGTTTGATTATTCTACTGTATTTAAGTATTAAGAATTAGCTGAAATTTAAAACAGAATCTGGTTGTGTATAGTTGTAGATTGATAAATATAGGCTGTGTTCCTGTCAGTAATGTGTGATGTATTAGGATGTGAAACAG
Organism: Vipera ursinii; assembly: GCF_947247035.1. Classification (NCBI taxonomy): domain Eukaryota; kingdom Metazoa; phylum Chordata; class Lepidosauria; order Squamata; family Viperidae; genus Vipera; species Vipera ursinii. The sequence goes on from NC_139513.1 coordinate 104,568,011, forward strand.
ACAATGTTTATTAGGTAGAACATAGCTACTCAACCACTGTGTACATGTTAGATGCTATAGTTTTTGGTGTAATGAAATAAGGGAAATTTGGGTTGTGAATATTATTTGGGATGTTAAAGGCTAAACTTGAATAATATAATCAAAATCAAAATTAGGTAAAATTAAATAACAGGACATAGATATATCTCAATGAAATTGAATTGACTTTTTTTAACTGACCATGCTATTTCCAGAAATTTATTAGTTTAAACTGGTTGTACGAAATGTTAAGGGAAACTGGGAAAGATGTTTTGATAATGTAACCTGGAGTATGTACTGAACACTCTGTTACTGAATCTCTGATTACCCAGACACCATGATGCTTTCTAAATATGTAGATTTTAACTGGAAAACCAATAAAACTCATTTTTAATTAAAAGTGGATGGTGATGATATTAGATTTGGACATCATTGGCAATATGTTCAATTTGCAGTGTGTGTGTGTGTGTGTGTGTGTGAAGTCCTCAAGACTGCTAAACAAAGGCTACTAGGTTAAGAAGATATGTTAGAGAAGTAAGTAGAGGCCAGAAAGATAAATACCCTGTGCTCAGTGGTGGGATTCAAATATGTGAACAACTGGTGCTCTGTGTGGATGCCGCTTCCGGAAGTCCATTCTGGGCCTGGGCAACAAAAAGTTAGCTACCAGTCCTGCCAAACTGGTGCAAACTGGCTGAATCCCACCACTGCCTGTGCTCCAAAGAACCATACAAGCTGTATTCACAACTGCAGTCCATTAACACAGTAATGGCACAGCAGCAGAAACTCAGCAGTAGTGGAATAACATATGAGAGAAAGATAAAATACATAACATCAGTGCAAAGGGGATGCAGGATCTGAAGGCACAGGACAGCAACCTCCCACAATAGGAATCAGTCACTATCACAGTAGCAGATATACAAAAAGCAGGTCAAGAAAGTGAAGAGTTGGACAGCACACAGTCCAGACATATTTCACATCCACTACCTAAGAAACTAAGAGACGCGGTGGCTCAGTGGGTTTGGACACTGAGCTTGTTGATCAGAAGGTCGGCAGTTTGGCAGGTCGAATCCCAAGTGCTGCATAACAGAGTGAGCTCCTGTTACTTGTCCCAGCTTCTGCCAACCTAGCAGTTCGAAAGCATGTAAAAATGCAAGTAGAAAAATAGGGACCACTACGGTGGGAAGGTAACAGCATTCCGTGAGCCTTTGGCATCTAGTCATGCCGGCCACACGACCATGGAGATGTCCTCAGACAAGCGCTGGCTCTTCGGCTTCGAAACGGAGATGAGCACTGGCCCCTAGAGTCGGAAACAACTAGCAAGCATGTGCGGGGGAGCCTTTACCTAAGAAACTAACATCAGTGCATGACTGCCTAGCAGCACAGATGAACCAGGTGCTAGTAGCAGACCAACCTGGCTATCACAAGGAAGGACTGGGTTGAATATGAAAGACTCCCCCATAAGGTCCAATAACTGCCCTGCCTCCCCACAACTCTGAAAGTAACACTGGTCCATGAATAAAGCACTTTGTACATGTCCAGTTGAAATGTCATATACTGTTTTGACAAATTTTCGACAGTTCACCAGCATGTAAGATTATTCAGTGAAATATAAATGCGTTCTATTTACCATCTCATTATACCCCTTTCTTTCTGTGCAAGATAAAAGAATCTATCCATCTAAACTATTATTTAGATAAAATGAGGTTTTTGTTCAGTTTTCTAAAACTGAAACACGATTCTGCAATGGCATGATAACTTTTCAAAGTTTCATTTCTGCAGCAGCTGGCAGGCAGCAAAAACAGGACCTATCAAACTCCAGATGCGTCACCATCATGGGTTACAGGATGCTTGATAGGCTACAATAATTTCCTATTTTTATTAACATCTCCAACAATTTTTATATGAGGTTTATTTAGAGAATACCCATGGGGTATAATTTTCTAGGAATTCTCAGCAAAATGCCTTAGATGATATATAATAATATGTAAATTAAATGCAAATTACAGTCAACCATAGCCACCTGGGCAGCATATGCAGGTTTCATTCTGAGACCTCATAAATGCCTGCCATTGAAAATATGTGTTATCTTACCACAGCTCATGTAGACAACCTTGTAGGTAATATAGAAATGCAATCAGTACTCCCATGTTTTGAATGATGGTAGGATTAATTAACACGTACATAGCTCTCTTGTCATTTGGTTTTTTGTGTAAATTACCAGAAGCAGTAGAAGAATTAATAATGAATGATTTTTTGGAATAAACAATCTAGCTCTACAATTGAACTTGCCACAAGGAAAAGCTGAAGAGATTCCAATAGCCCAAGCTGACTACATATATAATGTCTCATATGATGGATACTGATGATTTACCAAGAATTATTTCAAATGTCTATACACAATACATTATCTGTGGCCTTAATTAATGACATTATATATTTAATTGACAGACCCAATTAATGATTATGTATGCAATAAGGAGTGCTCTTACAGAGACATAATCTTTCAAAAAAAAAGAGTCACAAAGATATCACAAAAGAACACTGCAAAGATGTTCATGCTTCATGGGTATATTCTTTCTCAATAAAGCTAATTTCTGGTTGGTTTGTTAGGCACATGCACTTTGTGGAGTTGCCTGCTGAACTTCTGTAAATCATACTCAGTCCAGTTCTAAACAAGAAATTGATAAGCATTTTCCACTGTCCATGATATTCTAATTTGTCTAAGGTAAAAATATACCGTAAGTGAGTAAGAGAACAGGAACTGAGATAGCGCAACTACAAAGAACAAGGTGTTTTCAAATCCAGGTTGCAAAAATTTGCAGAATAATTTTATGGCGACAAAGATTTATGGAAATTTCTCTTTAGAGACACCTAGGTGTTGTCTGGATTTTTGCAATTCAGTTCTGATATTCCACATAAAGAAAATTTCTGTACATTATGATATTCACTGTATTTTTTATATGTCAGTTTACAATAGGAATACAATTTTGAGGAGGAGTCAAGAATCTCCATTGACACTGAGTGATATTCTAAACCAGGCTGTACTTGGAAAAGGTAGCTTCTCTAGGGTAGAAAATTAATGTAATAAAATATCAATTTAATTACATTTAAAATGAATATTTGAAATATTTTCCTTATAGTAGTCTAGTCATTTAATTGTTTCCCACCTTCAGTCAGTGCCAATGTAATCTATTCCTCAATCATAAAATCAAGCTTCTGTAATAGTTCTTTAACCTCTGAGACAAAGCTTGATTAGTCAAGCATTTCAATAAGGGCCTCAGGTTTCTTCAACAAAAAGAGAATCAATAATAATAATAATAATAATAATAATAATAATAATAATAATAATAATAATAGTAGTAGTAGAAGTAGTAGTAGTAAAGTTGGAAGGTACCTTGGAGGTCATCTAGTCCAACCCCCTGCCCAGGCAGGAAACCGTATACCATTTTGGACAAATGGCTGTCTGGTCTCTTCTTAAAGACTTCCAGTGTTGGAGCATTCACAGCTTCTGGAGGCTGGTTGTTTCACTAGTTAATTGTTCTAACTGTAAGGAAGTTTCTCCTTAGTTCTAGGTTGCTTCTCTCCTTGACTAGTTTCCATCCATTGCTTCTTGTCCTGCCTTCAAGTGTTTTGGAGAATAGCTTGACTCCCTCTTCTTTGTGGCAGCCCCTGAGATATTGGAACACTGCTATCGTGTCACCCCCTCACCCTTCTCTTCATTAAACTACACATACCCAATTCCAGCAACCATTCCTTATATGTTTTAGCCTCCAGTCCCCTAATCATCTTTGTTGCTCTTCTCTGTACTCTTTCTAGAGTCTCAACATCTTTTTTTACAAAACTGGATGGAGTGTTCCAAGTGTGGCCTTACCAAAGCATTGTAAAGTGGTATTAATACTTCACGTGATCTTGATTCTATCCCTCTGTTAATACACCCTAGTACTGTGTTGGCTTTTTTTGGCAGCTGCAGCACACTACTGGCTCATATTTAAGTGATTGTCCACTAGGACTCCAAGATCCCTCTCACAGTCACTACTACTGAGCAAGGTACCATCTATACTATACCTGAGCATTTGGTTTTTCCTGCCTAAATATAGAACTTACTTTTTTCACCATTGAATTTCATTTTGTTTGATAGCACCCAGTGTTCAAGTCTGTCCAGATCCTCCTGTATCTTAAGCCTATCTTCTGGAGTATTGGCTATTCCTGCCAGCTTGGTGTCGTCTGCAAATTTGATGAGTTCCCCATCTATCCCCTCATCCAAATTGTTGATGAAGATGTTGAAGAGCACTGGACCCAGAACAGAGCCCTCGGTTACCCCACTACACACTTCCTTCCATGTAGATGCAGTTCCATTCAGGACCACCCACTGAGTACGGCCGGTCAGCCAGCTAGGAATCCATCTGGTGGTGAAGCTGTTTAACCCACATTTTTCTATCTTATTAAGTAGTAGGTTGTGATCTACTTTATCAAATACCTTACTGAAGTCCATGTAAATTATATCCACAGCATTCTTCTGGTCCACTAATTTTGTCATTTGGTCAAAGAATGCAATAAGATTTGTCTGTCATGATCTGTTTTAGGCAAACCCATGTTGGCTTTTAGTAATGACTTTGTTTGCATCAAGGTGTTCGCTGATTTGTTGTTTGATTATCTTTTCCAGAATCTTTCCAGGTATTGAGGGCAGGCTGATAGGTCTGTAGTTTCCTGGATATATTTTTTCCCTTTTTTGAAGATGGAACTACATCAGCGATTTTCCAGTCCTCTGGTAGTTCCCCAGTGCTGCAGGATCTTTGGAAAATATAGTTCAGTGGTTCTGAAATCACATCTGCCAGTTCCTTGACAACCTTGGGGTGTAATCCATCTGGTCCTGGTGATTTGAACTTGTCTAGGCTGGACAGGTGCTCACTTACCATTTTCTTGCCTATCTTAACTTGTGTTTCTATTCTGTTTTTTTATGGCACTGTTTTTGATAGGTTGGACTGTTCTTTCCCTTTGTGTAAAGACAGATGCAAAAAAACCAAAAACAAGTTAAATAGTTCTGTTTTCTCCCTGTTGCTTGTACCTTCTTGCCACTTTCACCCACTAATGGACCAATCTTTTCCTTAACTTTTGTCTTGATTTTTACGTGTTGAAAGAAGCTCTTTTTTGTTATTTTTTACTTTGGTTGCAAGCTTTAATTCATTTTGAGCCTTTGCTTTCCTCACTTCATCTTTGCAGGTACAGGCTATTTGCTGATATTCTGCCTTAGTTATGTGCCCCTCTTTCCACTTTTTATACTTGTCCTTTTTATCTTTCAATTTATCAGAGAGTTCTTTATACAGCCATGCTGGTTTCTTTTGAGAGCTGTTATTTTTCTTCTTTGTTGGTATTGTGCTAGACTGGGCTTTTATTATCTCACTTTTCAAAATTTCCCAAGCTTCTTGAGTTGTTTTCCCCTTTAGGATTCTTATCCATGGAATCCTTCCCAAGTTCTCTCTAAGTTTATTGAAATTAGCTCTTTTAAAGTCCAAGACTCTAGTTTGGCTGTATTCTATTGCTTGTGCTTCCATAATGTTGAATTCCAATATTGCATGATCACTTCCCCCCAAGGTTCCCGTGGCTTCAATGCCATCTATTATTTCATCTCTGTTAGTGAGGATTAGATCCAATATGGCCAATCCCCTAGTTCTCTTCTCTACTTTTTGGGAGACAAAGTTGTCTCCTAGGTTTGTCAGGAATCTGTCTTCCACTTGGTGGAGAGTTTGTCTCCCAGTTGATGTCAGGGTAATTAAAGTCCCCCATTACTATTGTGATGTGCTTCCTACATACCTTAGTTAGCTGACTAGCAAAAAGTTCATCTATTTCCTCTGTTTGGTTGAGCAGCCTATAGTATACACCTATGGCAATCTCATTTCTTCCCCCTTTTATATTGACCCAAATGCATTCAAGATACAATACTTGAATATATTGAACTTACAATAGAGTAAAACAAGAATGGAATAACTCACTACTGGAACACCTTTCAGAAAACTTCAAAGCAAAGCTGTCATAAATAAATCTTTGCCTAAAGTAAGAACAATAATTAATATCAATAAAATAAAGTTGCTTCTGTAATACACAGTATATTTTCCTATATGCAGTCTATAAATTGAATAAAAGCATATCTTCTTATCTTGATTTTATAGTAGTTGAAACTAGTTCTTATTACTTTCTCAGACTTCCAGGGGCAAAAGACAGGGAACTAACAAGAAGTGGCTCCTTTCCACTCTGGATAAACAGTTGACATGAGATTGCCCAAGGTGCACTCCATACAGTTCCTTCTCACAAGGGTACTGCAAGGGAGCAGTCTCCAGAGAGTAGAAGAATCAGAAGCCAAGAAAATTTACCATCCTTCCTCCAGCTGTAAATGGAGCCTTTTCAAAAGATGCTGAGGTCACACGTCTCTTTCTAACTACTTTTGTAAATTGCCAATTTACTCCTTTAAAGAAATTAAACAAATGACAGGCTGCAATATACCAGATGAGTGTTTTCAATCCTTATTATACAAAAATGAAGATGTATTTTTATAATTCTTAAGAATTTAAAATAAACAGCAAAAAGCTAGACACAATTTTGGTTCTAGAATGTCTTCTAAACATTGGAATATTGGCTTAAGACTTTGTAATTAATTTTAAAGACTAAATATATTTTTGTGGAAAGACTCATTGTTTCGATTTTGTAAACATAGTGGTAAAGGCAACTTGTAATGGCATTCAGAGATATTTTTGAGGAATTACATCAGGATTTTGAATCAATAAGGTCAGTTATTGTTGTGCCTTCTTGGAAACAGTCTGTTCCCAGAATATGTTACAGAAAAAGATATGGAGCAAATTATAACACAGAACAACTTGAAGTAAGAGTTTGAATAAGAATTTGTCATCAGTATCAAAAAAGTAAATTCAATGGATGAGGCTTTAAATATTAAAAGAAGGAAATAAAAATGGCAATCCCAGAGAGCAAGTGGAATAATTTCTGCCTGTCTTACCAAAGAGGTTATTTAAAGTTTTCATGAAATTTGAAAAAAAAAGGATCAACCAACAATCATCTGAATGGATTAAAGCAGGGTCCTCAACCTTGGCAACTTTAAGACTTGTGGACTTCAACTCCCAGAACTCCCAGCAAAGCTGGCTGAGGAATTCTGGGAGTTGATGTCCATAAATCTTAAAGTTGCCAAGGTTGAGGACCCCTGGATTAAGGAACAAGATTGTTGTGTGTAAAAAGAACAAATGCAATATTGGTTTACTATATATGACCAGGGCTTAAACAGTTTTCTCTCCCTTACTGTAGTGTTAAATTATTAGTCTTTTGGTCACATTAGTATATTGAGACAACTTTATGCCTTTTAAACATGGATAATATACCATACGGTTTTATATATGTTAACTGATGCTACTAAATTAGGATTCTGGACTTTTTGCTGATACCAGGATTGGAAATATTATTGGTTGGATATGCCTATAGTTAAGAGATGAATTATAGAATTAAGAGTTTTATATGTGTTAATTAGGAGAAAATGAAATAATGAAATTGTTTATACTTGTCATGAAGAGGGTGGGCAGTTGCTTAAAAATAGCCTTTTTCTAATTTTGTTTTTGTATTGTCTTTTTTGTATTTTTTCTTTGTTTTTTTAGTCTGTATTAACTTTTATTATTCTAATAAACTGTTTAATAAAATTATTATATAAAAAAAGAAATTACTCTTTTACTGGGTTTTTTTTAATAAAAACCCTTAGGTTTTTACACTGGCTGATTTTTGTGATGCAACTGCTTATGCATTTCTTCAGATTGTACTACATTAAAGGTAAAGGTTCCCCCACACATGCATGCTAGTCATTTTCAACTCTAGGGGCCGGTGCTCATCTCTGTTTCAAAGCCGAAGAGCCAGCGCTTGTCTGAGGATGTCTCCGTGGTCATGTGGCCAGCATGACTAGACGCCAAAGGTGCAAGGAACGCTGTTACCTTCCCACCGTAGTGGTCCCTATTTTTCTACTTGCATTTTTACGTGCTTTCAAACTGCTAGGTTGGCAGAAGCTGGGACGAGTAACAGGCGCTCACTCTGTTACGTGGCACTCGAGATTCGACCCGCCAAACTGCTGACCTTCTGATCGACAAGCTCAGCGTCCTAACCCACTGAGCCACTGCATCATTAGGCTTCCTTAAAGAAGAACATTTCCATCTGTAGTACAGCAGACTTCTAATTTGACAAATTCAATGATTGCCCTATAAAGAACTTACATCCAGCAGAACTTAAACCTGTAACATAGACAAATGTTTTCTGTTTAAACCTTCTTTCTTTTATAAGCCTGCAAAATGTACTGCTGTTCATTTTGATGGTTCATATTTATGCTGAAGCCAGCATAAGTGAGCAAATTCTCTAGATGGTTTCTAAACTATTATGATGAGAACAGTCAGTAGCCACTAAAAGCTTGACATTTTATAGACCTAAAAGGATGGTCATTTCTTGGTAAGTATCTTATCTTTTCAATACTGTAGGCTGCTTTGGGACATATTCTTACATTTAATTCCATTAATAATGATGAATAAGAAAGGTGCATAAGTAACTTTAAAAAAGGAACAGGTTGATGGTTACTTTTCACCTATCTAGCTTTTAGTAAATGCTATATGTATTCTTTTTTTAACCAAATTATTCTCCTGGGGCTACATAAAGGAGAGGACATAACTGTGTACCATCTGATAACCTTATTGAAGATATCAGCATAAAAAAGAAGTTAGGAATATTTAATACAGGCTGACACATAATTCTAAGTATTTTAAATCACAGTTTGTTGAACAAGCATAGCACGTATGTACTTATAATACTAAATAACTGGGAGATAAGTATCCACCAGAACACCAAGACAAATATAACAATACATATTTTCCTTTGCCAAATATAAAACTTTACCAAACAAGTTTCCTTATTCTAATTCATTCTGAATATTGTTTTATTTTTCAATTTATGGCACATATATGTTATAAGCAGTTTAATAAAATAGATTCTTACAAATATATAATTGTAAAACAAAATCCTATCTTGAAGCAAATGTTTTGTTAAATGAACCCCATATTTCTGTAACATCTTTTATTAACTACAATTATGTGTAGTCTAGCAGTTTGGTACACTAATTATTCCCTTCTGGATAAAAGATCAGAAACATAGGACAGCTGGAGGTTAAATAACATCAGTAGCCTTTTTAGATATATATATATCTATAGTTGCTCAAACAATTTAAGTTGAAAATGATGCAAAGAATCTCTTAAAAATTAAATCAGCTTGCACAGAACATCTGCAGTGAAATTTTTTATATGATTACTCAGAAGCCTTATAGAATGCAACACAACTTGCTAACTCCTATGTTCACAAAGGATTGTAGCTAGAATCACTTCAATATACAAAGGACACTTTTCTAAGTTATGTCTTGTGTGCTTCTTAAATTGCTATGCTATTCCATACAGTGCCAAATATTTAACAAATGCCAAAACTGAATACACAGCAAGATATATCAATGAATATATTTACATCTGGAATAATTGATAAAATTGTTAATCAAATATTTTTAAAGACTGTGATATAATTTACTGTGAAATCTAATTTGAGTGGTCTGAGAAAATCAGCCATTTCCTGGGCTAAAAGCACTGAATATTAAGCAAACATTCTCAAGAAGGAAGGCATTTTTGAACAAGTGGAGCTCTGATTGGGTAGAATAGCACTTCCAGATTTCCTCAGTAAATCATACCTCCCAAATTGTTTTTTTTTTCCTTTGGGCTTATTATGATGAAATAACAATGCATATTCAGCTGTATGAACTGTCTGAGATTTTAATGTTTAGGAATCTAGTTAAGGGAGTTTCATGGCCAAAACAGTTCAGACAATGATCCCAGAAGATGGCTTCCAAAGTATTTCTATAAGCCCTCTACAAGTAGTGATCTTTGTGTATATTTAATTTAATTTTAATTTAATAATATTTCTATACCGCCCTTCTCCCGAAGGACTCAGGGCGGTGAACAGGGCAAGAATAAAAATACAGGATTACAAAAGTTAAAAAATTGATTAAATACATGCCCATATACTAAAATACATCTTTAAACCCCAATAAAATAACAATAACAACCCCCCCCAGTCCCCTCATCAGGCCAGGCCAGCTTGTTCAAAAAAGTATGTTTTTAGCTTGCGGCGAAAGGAGCGAAGATCGGGTGCCGTCCGGAGCTCAACCGGTAGCTGTTTCCATAGCTCCGGGGCGCCCACAGAGAAGGATCTCCCCCTGGGGGCCACCAATCGACATTCTCTGACCGGTGGCACCCTGAGGAGGCCCTCTCTGTGGGAACGCACAGGGCGGAGGGAAGTTGATGCCGGCAGCAGGTGTTCCCTGAGGTACTCAGGACCCCTGCATATCTCTATGCATACACCTATGAGAAAAATGTGACTAGCAGGTTATACAGTACACACCACTGTTGGCGTCATACAACTGAGAGGGAGAAATTAAGGGCCTGAAAACTGAGCATTTTTAACTGTTGCTCTGATTCCATTCCATACACTGGAAAAAGTTTCTGTACAGGTAGTCCTTAACTTACAACAGTTCATTTAGTGAGCATTTAAAGTGACGACGACACTGAAAAAGTGACTTATGACCATTTTGTACACTTTACAACCTTTGTAGCATCCCCATGATCACGTGATCAAAATTCATAATGCTTGGCAACTGGTTCATATTTATGACCATTGCTGTGTCCCAGGGTCATGTGATCACCTTTTGCGAACTTCTGACCTACAAAGTCAATGGGGAAGCCAGATTCACTTAACAATCTTATTACTAACTTAACAACTGCAGTTATTGACCTCATGACTGTGGCAACTAAGGTTGTAAAAATGGGGCAAAACTCACTTAACAAATCTCTCGCTTTACAAAAATATTGTGCTCAATTGTGGTCGTAAGTCATGGGCTACCTGTATTTTCTTTTCCCACAGACATTGGTCTGACTAGGCACATTTTCAAATCATGGTTTATTGAAGAGCTCTGGAAGCTGAAGCACAAAAAGAGATGCCTGCAATACTATTGTAGAAAGACCCAGAGGAAGTCTACCAAATATGATGAAAAGCCCATGTTAAAAATTATCTTGTGGCAATAAAGGCAGCTAAAGATCAACATTTATCTACCCTTATTGCATCTGTAAAAAGTGGCCTAACAGCCTTACTTTAGCATGACTCACTCCCTACTAGGTAGGAACAGGTTGCAATAACATCAGTAGGGCTGCAGTGATTATTTGAAATTGTTTAAAGATCATACTCTATCTCCTCTATCCATTCAAACCCTTTGACTAATTGGGACCTATATAATACTATTTTTTTCCATTACCATAAAACCACAAAATCGGAATATAGCAAGTGAGCCACTCTGCTACATTTCTTCTTCAAGACTAATTGCTTAGCAGAAAAGTCTTCATTACCATAGTCTGTAACTTCTTAGGGAAATGTCTTAGTTAAAATCATCTATTGCCCACCCAGACAATATGGTAATTTAAAGATTTTTTTTAAAAAAATAGCATTACATTGTTCCTTGCACAGATTAAAATGCCTATGCAACTGTTAATTTGCACCCAGGCAATAATTATACCAACTCATTTTTATCTCTTTATTTTGAAAATGTGCAATCATTCATTGATTTCCAATTGCATGATTCATGAAGTTTCAGGCTTCTGATACTGAAATGAAGCTGGTTGCTTTCTGAATCTTCAAATTGAACTCCAGATCAAAACCTGTGGTGTTATGTCCTCCCAGAAAGTAGATTGAAAAGGATCACAGTTATCATTCAACTCTTGTGGGATTTTTAAATGCATATATAAATTCAAGAGTGTTGTATAAAGAAACCTTATCTTAACTCTGAAAAGGGAAATGTAGACATGCAGTCTAGGTTAGTCACAAATCAAAAGCAAAGCAAGCTAATTTTGGATAGCCAATATGGTTTAAATGAAGCAAATATGTTCTGACTGGGTATCACTGACACTTAACAACATGTCTTCTGATTTTGTCTCAGCTTAACCAACTAAAAAGAAAATTATTTCTTTTTTTGTCTTTCTTTTAGCAATTGAAGTTAAGAAAGCCAGGTGGTGTTTTTTTTACAATTAATTTCATTTGACATATTAGCCAGATTATTCTATTATCTTTAATTTGCACAAATGGCTGACAGCTTCACTTATGTATAGAGATTCAATTTCCTTTTCGTATATCTCTATTTGTGAAAGCACTACATTTGGAACAATTTTATTAATTGGTACCTTGCTGTCTTAGGTAACACATCATTCTTAAAACTCTTTACATGTTCTCTTTTAAAGATGATTTAATTTCTCCTCCGTCAGCTTCAAAAGACCACACCAGGATCATTATTATTTCATGTACTCCTAATTTCCTTTCATCTCATCACTGTTAACATTTAATCACTTTCTCTTCTAGTAACATAAACTTGTTTTTCAGCAATATCTCAGAAATGTAACTGGAAGATGCTAAGAAACATAGTCTGTGTTCACAGTACTTTCCATCTCGGTCTATCAGTCAGCCAACCACCATTTTTTCCCTTTCACCATTTCTTCATTGAACACCAAACATTTAGTAATTTCTTTCATCTACTGACACTGTCATGTATTACTTAAATAGACTGTAGAAAAATGTTGCAGAAGAAAAAGGAATTTGTATCCTGGATACTTAATAAGTCACTGTTAGAAAGAAATTGAAGAGTTCAGCTAATTCCTAGAAATGTAATGCTCAAAACGATTAGTTTACATGGTGTGGCCTTGTTCTCTCATGTCTCCCATTTAAATAGAAGACTGTACCTGATATAATTCAGCTCTGTGGTGGTACCAAGTTTACTTTGGCTGAATTTGAAAAGCTAAGCAGGATGAAACTGGATTAGTACTTGATCCCCAGAAAAGTTCAGAGCTGTAAAAACAATCTAGATGAAGGAAGTAGAATTATTAAGAAAACTACATTAATATCATCAGAAGTCAAGCTCAGGTAGAAGAAAACTTTTCCTTTCATCTCTCAAATTATGTATGAGAGATTAGGGGGAAAAATATTGCTTTTTCATAGATGTATCTTGTGCTTTTGAACTGCACATTAATGACATGGAAACAAACAACTGGACAAAAAAAATGTTGAAATTGTTCTTATGTTTGTTCAAACAATTGAAATAACATGTCTTCCCTGTGAATTATACTCATCTGAAGAAGTTATTTCTCTTTTCATGTTTCAATAAATATTCTACATCCAGAAGCTCAAATGGAAGACCATTTAGAAATTCATTCTATAATCCACTACTCCATAACCTTATTTTTGAATGCTTTTTCTTCTTTGAAAGTTAGATAAACTGATTTAAACTTAACTCAGTTAAGTAAGATGTAAGTATGCATGCATACATACATATACATATACATATACATATCTGTGTATCTGACTCTAAATCCTCTGCCAAATTTTATATTCACCTATGAAAAAAGAAAAAAAAAGAAAATGGGTTTCTTTCTGAAACTAGGCCACAAAGTCTTTCTGCATCTTCTCTATTGAGAGCCCACTTACCTACCTCTTTTTCCCCCACAGACATAGGGTACTTGCTGTTGTTGTTTTTCCAGGAAAGGAAAGAAGATAGAACTCCACATTTTATATAATCTGAGCCTGAGCTAAATAGATATCTATTTAGCAGACAGAGGTAGGGTTCAATGAGACCTCCTCCTTTCCCTGCAGTCTGGTATCTCTTCCCCATATTAGCTCTAAAATAGCTTTGAGTTTATATGAGTGAATGATCCTCTTCCTGTTACCTCTGATAAAGAACTCAACTGGATGCCATCCAATAGCTGCAGTAGGTACAAAACTAGGTCATTTTTTTTTGGTAGCGCAATATTGGAAGAAGGAGGATTTGCCTACTATAGAAGAATGGACTTTAAAAGTTTCGAACCTGGCAGAAATGGCAAAAATTTCAGCATATTTGAAAGATCATTCGCAACAAAGATGTATCTTGGAATGGAGAAGATGGATTGATTACATTCAGAATAAATATGGGACCAAAAAGTTTCATACAGCATTTGAATAAGTATTAGATTTATAAGATTTATTATTATTTAGTTACTTTTAAGGAGAGTTAAACTGCGATAGGATTTAAAGTGTTATGTTATTATAGTTAGTTTTATTATTATAGTTTTAGATTGTTAGAGTCAATACCCTGTATTACGCTCTGGGAAGTCAGGGGGGGAGGGGGAGGGAGGGGAAATTGGGTGAGGGTGGGGGAGGGGTGGGTTTTATGTTTATAATGTACCTGTAAAACTTTTTAATAAAAAAAAGAAAACTAGGTCATTTTTTTTATTCCCATGGGACCAGTGTCATAAAAACTGAATGTTTAATACTGCTAAATAAAAGAATTGCAGCATTTAATGAAACAGTTAATCTAATTCTGGTCTGGTTTATTTCCTTCCCCTCCCTTCCCCATGTCACATAGAGAGACACTTACAGACATTCTTTGGTTTTGCCATGAACAATATTGGTTATACAACCGGTAAGTAGTAATGGGGGAAAAAAAGAATAAAGGAATGAACGTTAGCCACAAAGAAATATCTTGTACCTGCTCTTCATAATTAATTTATTCATAATTATGTTGATGTTTGAACCCACAAATTGGTAAATATGTCAAGAAAACTCAGCCTAGAAGTAGGAGGGTGAAAGAGAAGGAAGCAGGCACATTATTTTCTATTATTTGTGTGAACACATGCACAAAATTGTGGAGCCAGTACCTTCCTCCCTGCTAGGGCACAGAAGGTCAGCACATTGACAAAGGGTGTAGAGGAGCCCTTTGCTACTCTAGGTTTATGAACTTCTTAATGAGAGGCTGAAAAGGCAACTGAAAGAAAACTATGTGTTTCAAGCATTTCTTGTGCGTGTTTGTCAGGATTCCAGGAGGAAGGAATAAATTGTCCTAATCTGCCCTATCCACCAACCTATGAACATAAATTGTCTTTAAGAGGAAATGGCTTTTTAGTAATAACCTTACCTTGTGACTGTTTTCATACAATGAATTTCATCTGAAGAAAGTAAAAAACCAAAACCAAAACTGAGCTACCTATAACTGATTTGACAACTCTCTAGTACTGTATTATGAAGGCTGAATTATTAAAATCTATTCCATGAACCAAAGCTTCACATTTCAATAATTTCTTAATATGATATGAGTTGGGAGGAAACCATCACTTTTAAGTAATGTAGCTTTGATTAGAAATGCTACTTTTTATAAAACTTCTCAGTTTAAATTTTTACCAACTTTCATTATATTGCTCCTTTAAATTATTGAAGATCAGAGCATCACACATCTGAATGGGGGGGGGAAACTGATGGGTTTTAGCATGAACAGTCAGATACTCTCTACTACATCTTTGGATTAATTAGCAAATGCATATATTAATTCACAGAATATATGTATAGTTCATAGGAGGTAACTACCTTACACGGAGGAGAAAGAACTTGACAGCAGAAGAAAGCAAGTAGTCAATAAAAAGGTAAAGGTAAAGGTTCCCCCGCACATGCGTGCTAGTCGTTTCCGACTCTAGGGGCCGGTGCTCATCTCCGTTTCAAAGCCGAAGAGCCAGTGCTTGTCCGAGGACATCTCCGTGGTCATGTGGCCGGCATGACTAGATGCCAAAGGTGCACGGAACGCTGTTACCTTCCCACCCTAGTGGTCCCTATTTTTCTACTTGCATTTTTACGTGCTTTCGAACTGCTAGGTTGGCAGAAGCTGGGACAAGTAACAGGCGTTCACTCTGTTACGCGGCACTCGGGATTCGACCCGCCAAACTGCAGACCATCTGATCGACAAGCTCAGCGTCCTAACCCACTGAGCCACCGCGTCCCAAGTAGTCAATAGACAATAGCAAAGAGTGATAAATATGTGTCAGAATTAAATATTGGCAACAATGTAAAACTATTCAAGAACAGAAACTAGAGAATAACTAGAGTAACCGAGACTGAGCAAATCAGGACTCAG
The DNA here is from genome assembly GCF_947247035.1 of Vipera ursinii. Taxonomy (NCBI): domain Eukaryota; kingdom Metazoa; phylum Chordata; class Lepidosauria; order Squamata; family Viperidae; genus Vipera; species Vipera ursinii. Next base: position 104,584,065 of record NC_139513.1, read on the forward strand.
GATAAACTAGCTACTGAATCAAGGAAGAAGTACATGATGGGGATTTTATTTTAGTACAGAACCTGAAAGGCATTCTACCTCTATTTTATCTTCTATGATATTAGGCCAAAAGAAACTGGTCCTGACTAGGACCAAACAGAACTGAAAACCCTAAGCTAACTTCTCATATAAAGTTAATGCCGCTTCTCATTTTGTTTTGAAATGACACTTGAAATGTGCCTGTAGGGCAAACTTTTCACTTCAAGAATTTTTTTTTCTGCCAATTTCACAGCACAAGCTTTGCTGAAGAAATATATTGGGGGATTTGTTAAATTGAAAGAGCAACTCTTCTAAAAGCTCAAGAAAGAGATGCAATTAGCTTCCTAATACAAACCTAATGATTGAAGTTAGATTATCCTTTGATTTAGAACTATCCTAAAAGACATTTTAATGTATAATGTGCCAATTGCTAAACAATTAGAGTTGTCAGGATAAGTGGTCAATTGAAGAGGTGGGTTAAACTGAACCTTTTCAACTGTTCCATGACCTTGTTCTTTGAATCTCCTGTGGAATCACAATCCTAGCATTGACTGTCTAAAGCTGGAGTGTCTGAATCTAATAAGAGTTGAAGAATTTATTCAGAATGGCTGCATTCTTTCTGGATATCTCACAAACAGGTGAGTACAGAAAGAATCATTGTAGGAAGACTGCATTAGCAACTGAAACTATTTGACAGTGGCCAAGATAATCAGATTGTTTCAAATGCTCCTTCACCCCAAAATGGAGGACAGGTAGCAGACGCCTTTTTAGATGAAGACATTTTAAATTATTTTATCAGCATAAACAGCGCTAGTGTAGAAACCTTCAGATGTTACTTTATATAGTTAATATGCATGCTACTGTTATCTTTCCTAGTCTGGATCATTCTCTAACCAACTCCTGTAATTCAGCTAAAGCTAATGGACTTGCTGAGACCTATACCGGCTGCCATTCCAAAGAGCATTAATTAGGATTTGAAGCCCCTCGTTTCTCAAAGAGACGATGATTAGGTAGTGCTGTCTGGCCAGGTATGAGAGGGAAGAGGGTTACATATGCTGAGCTATCATAAAAGTCACTCCCCTGGGCCTTCTGATTAAGGTGTTTCTAAAAAAAGGACTGCTTCTTCAAGCTATAAAAATTTTAAATTCTGTAGAGAATTCACAAACAACAATTTCCTTATAAATGTCTAAGTTGTTTTAAAAGTCCTTGCAAAAGAGCTCCAGCTCCTTTTGCAAGAATCTCTTTCTGTCAAGCTATCCCAGGTCAACATCCATGTTTTGTTTTGTACATAATACACTGGTTCATTATAAAGAAATTATAGAATGAAAGCATTAGAAAAACAATACATTTTACAAATTATTTTAAGATGAATTTTAGAATGACTGCAGGTATAGCCATGTTTTTTTAAGACAATGATATCATTCCAAGCAATACCTGTGAGGACCAAGATGAATCAGATTTTTATACTTCTTAACCACCCATCTCCCTCCTAGGAGCTCTCTGGCATAAGATTATGATATAAATGGGAATGGACTGAATCTCTCAAAAGGATTTGGCAAATTAGTATAAAATTTACCAGGACACAGTAAAATTCTAATAATAATAAGGGTTTTTTGTTGTTGTTTTTTAAAAACAACAACAGTAGCTATTATGCTAAGAATTTAATAACTTTCTTGCTTTGCAAACATGGTTTCCTGGGCCCACAGGAAATATGACAATGATGCCATTGGAATGGAAGGTAGAAAACAAAATTTGTTGGTCTTTTAGGAGATGTTGGGTTTGGAAAGTTTTTATGAAAGGCAGTCTTTTTAAAGATCAGTAACACTTAAGGCATCAAGGTTGCCCCTCAAATCAAGGAGGATATCCTGTCCTTAAGGGTCAAAAGGGTCATTTGAACACTGCAGAAGATTAGAAGAAGGGCAGCATATGTTTCTTGTTTCCCGATTACCTGCCCCTGCACTATGATGATTTATTGAATAAACTACAATTGGTTAGGTATATACATATACAAATACATATGCATACTTACATATATAATTGCAGGGAGAAATAAATATAACACATGATATTATTGTGTAGTGCATGAATCCAGCAGCCAAATTATGCTAATTTTAAATTATAGGATATGGACTTACTGTATTCCTTCCTTGGCATGATTTTGTAATTTTTGCTATCTGAATCTATATTCTTTGTCTCTTTTGGAACATATTCTTTTCAGATCTCTTCTATTTTAAGTTCTGGGCATTGATTCATAGCAACTGTGTTTTCTTTTTGAAGAAACAGCTACTCAATTCACTGCACATGAAGAGATTGTGGTGAAATGGACTTTTGTTGGTGCACATTTATTGAATGGATTTGGAAAGCTGAACTGAGCACACGACTGATAATATTTATGGCTTATGAATGCAGTGGTTTATTAGCTTTATTCAAACCAATCTCTATTTTTCAGCCAGTATAGAATCCATTGCCTTCTGCATTTCCAATGTAATTTGACATTTTATTTGATTTTAATAAGATAATGCTAAAGGTTTCACAGCATCATCACAAATATGTTTGTGGTTCTGAAAATGTTTATAACACCTGACTCTAATTGTAATATAATATAAAAGCAAAGCTTATTATTTCCAGGAATTTAGCATGTATTTTTTATCCTGTTAAAACTGAATGCAATGTGACAGTTTTTCTCTGTTCAATTCATACTGTAAAATAAAGTAAGAAAAATCTGGTAGTCTAATAGTAGCTAATAACATTGAAAAAATGGGACTAGCCAGTGAAGAAAAGTTGCAGAATGGAATGTTTTAGTCAGCCAATCATATCTTATTCTAATATTCTAAGTTCCATTCTAAATGCCATTATTTTTCACTTTTCTCCTCCAATGGTAATCTGATACAGACATTTGTCTTCATATATAAAGATGAATAAAAAGGATTTTGTATAAAGAGGACTGGAGACCTGGATACACATGAAAACCTTTCCTTTATTGCCCTCACACACATGGTTGTTTTTAAAATCTTTGTCCATTTAAGAGCTGAAAAAGGTTGTGTGTTTGGGTGAATGGATTTATAACCTAATCCGCAGTGCAGAATCCCAAGAAGGCAAGGTTCTCAGACAGGAACAGATTGTAAAGCCCTTATTTCAGTATGCTTCCAGTGCATGCCAGCTGAGCCAAATGCACAAAGGCATTTGAAAACTTCACGACGCATGGGGAAATGAAGATAGAAGTTGAATGCAAGTCCCTGTGCTTACCCCTGATAAACCCTCTGTAAAAGGTAAAAGGTAAAGGTTCCCCTGCACATGCATGCTAGTCATTTCCAACTCTAGGGGCCAGTGCTCATCTCCGTTTCAAAGCCGAAGAGCCAGCGCTTGTCCGAGGATGTCTCCGTGGTCATGTGGCCGGCTGTTACGTTCCCACCATAGTGGTCCCTATTTTTCTACTTGCATTTTTACATGCTTTCGAACTGCTAGGTTGGCAGAAGCTGGGACGAGTAACAGGCGCTCACTCTGTTACGCGGCACTCAGGATTCGACCCGCCAAACTGCCTATCTTCTGATCGACAAGCTTAGCCTCCTAACCCACTGAGCCACTGCGTCCCTTAGTAAACCCTCTGTAGATGTGGGGAATTCTTTCAATAAGCCTGACCTAAGTGCATCTTTTCATTATTTTGATGAACCCAGAGAAAGACATAGTTTTCTATAGGGAACTGCCAAAAGGCATAATGTGGATAATCACATTTCTCCTTTCCAACTCAGCTCAGCATTCTAAATAGATGGTTGGACTAAACATACTGAACTTGATACCTGTCTTTGCTAACTTATTTGAACTTCTGTCTCTTTTTCTGTCTCTCCCTTTTTCTCTTTTTGTAAGAACCACTGACGTATTGCACCATTACACTACATTTCCTGATGACAATAAAGCATCTAGTTGAGATGGGCCTAATGACCTGGAAGTAATTGGAAGAGATGGCAAACAAAGATAGCTGCCAGATCTCAAGCAGGCCTTATATTTTATTCACACAACCTTCTAGCTACTACAATCAATCTGGACAAGCTGCTGTATTCATTCATTCATGGAAAACAGATAAGTAAAGCTGGAGAAAGTTTGGATACATCCACCTGGCAATGCAACACAACGAAGGAAGAATATGAACACATTCAAAATAATAAGGGGTGGGTTGTTCTTTTGTTTGTTTTTTTGCTTTTACAAGAAAAAACTTCTCTTTAGTTTAGTTCAGTGATAGTGAACCTTTCAGAGACTGCAACCCAAAACCCACTTATGTATCGTTGGGTGCTGGGTGGGTGTGGCCCATTTGGTAAGTGTGGCCCATTGCGTGGATGTGGCCCATTGGGTGGGCGTAGCTGCAGTGGTAACGGCAGACTGGGTGGGACTAAAAAGTTCAATCAATCAATTCCAATTTTGTGAGATCTTTTTTTATTCAATGAGAAGTTGAAATTGATTTATTGAGTGAGTGGACCTTTTTTTTTTTGAAGATGGCAGTGGAGACCTAAAGTGAAAAGATTTTATAAAACCCAGCTGAAGGCCTAAAATTGGGGAAAGGGCACGCATGCCCATAGAGAGGGCTCTGCATACCACCTGCAGAACACGTGCCATACGTTCCCCATCAAGGACTTAGGGTTAGGGTTACATCACCATAAACCCAGAGAGCAAAATGGAATACGTAGGAAAATCCCATTGGAGGAAAATTGCATTTAGGGTTAGGGTTAGGTCACCATGATCTCGGATAGCAAAATGGACATAGCCAATAAATTCGGAGTGCCTGGGGTTGCTATCTAGGTTTCATGGTAAACTACAAGGAAAAATCCCATTGGAGGAAAATTCTGCCACCGCCAACCTTCCTGTTTCTTCTGCCCAACAGGCAGGAGTTCCTACTCCTGCCACCAAAGCCACCAAAGATGCTCCAGTGTCTCAGTAAGTGCACTAGGCCACCCCAACAGCAACTGCCGCTCGCGGAGTGATTGCCCGGTCCTTGCCTGCTGCCATAGGGGCTGGCACAGGGATTTGTTTCTGTGGGGGAGGCAGTGGCTGACAGAGATGCAGCAGACCTCCAACATCTCTCTCACCACTGCCTCCTCTGCTACTGTTGTTGGCTTTCACTATGGCCAAACCTGAGCAGCCTCCTCCACCCCCAGCAGTGGCATCCAGGGATTCTCCAGTTTCATCAGCAAGTGAAAAAGTTAGCAATAGCAGGACTAGCAGGAGCAGTTTTAATCGGCCCCTTCATTGCCAAGCGTTCCCATGGAAGTCAATGGAGGCGCCACGACTGGACTTTCAAGTTGGTGAGTGAATGAGAGCAAGAGGGAAGCATTTTCAAGCATAGTGTGAGTGAATGAGAGTGTGAAAGAGGCTTTTTAGAGCAAAATGTGAGAAAATGAGAGCAAGAAAAGCTTTTGCGAGGAATGTGTGAGTGAATGAGAGAGCAAGATAAAAGCTTTCCTTTTATCCCTTTCTTCCGACACCACCTCCCCCCCGGCCATTTCTCCTGAGTCACCAACCTTCACAGCTCCCTGCTGCTAGCAAGAACCATCTTTTTGCATTTTTTACTCTTCTTTTTCCAGGCTAAGGGAGTGCCAGCCCTGCTGATGTAGGAAAAGTGAAGCAGGGGCCCTGCTGGCTCTCCAGAATAGAGAGGACGCTTCCTAATAAATGCGGCTGATCAGTCTTAGTTTCTTCTGCTGGTTACTGACCCGTGGGATAGGGTTAGATCACCATGAACTCACAGAGTACAATGCACATTGCCATCAACTTTGGAATATTTGGTTATGTTTAGGAGGCCACTGACCTTTCTAGATTGCCCTATCTATGTTTCCTGGTAAAATACATGGGAAAATCCCATTGGAGGAAAATTGCACTAAGGGTGAGGGTTAGGTCACCATTATCTCCGAGAGCAAAATGGACATAGCCAACAAATTCGGATTGCCTAGGTTTGCTTAGGAGGGCACTTACTTTTCTGGGCTGCCCTATATATATATCTATCCTGGTAAAATACATGAGGGATGTGGTGGCTCAGTGGGTTAGGATGCTGAGCTTATTGATCAGAAGGCCGGCAGTTTGGCAGGTCAAATCATGAGTGCCACGTAACAGAGTGAGTGCCTGTTACTCATCCCAGCTTCTGCCAACCTAGCAGTTTGAAAGCACATAAAAATGCAATTAAAAAAATAGGGACCACTACGGTGGGAAGGTAACAGAGTTCCGTGCACCTTTGGTGTCTAGTCATACTGGCCACATGACCATGGAGATGTCCTCAGACAAGCACTGGCTCTTCGGCTTTGAAACGGAGATGAGCACCAGCCCCTAGAGTTGGAAACGACTAGCACGTATGTGCGGGGGAACCTTTACCTTTACCTAAAATACATGGGAAAATCCCATTGGAGGAAAATTGCACTTAGGGTTAGGTTTAGGTAACCATGATACCGGAGAGCAAAATGGCATTGCTATCAAATTTGGAATGCTTGGCTATACTTAGGAGGGCACTTAATTTTCTAAGCTGCCCTATCTATATTTCCTGGTAAAATACATGGGAACATCCCATTAGAGGAAAATTCCACTTACCGTAAGTCACCATAATCTCAGAGAGCAAAATGGACATAGAAACAAATTTGGAATGTGTGGGTATACTTTGAAGGGCACTTACTTTTCTGGGCTGCCCTATCTATTTTTCTGGGTAAAAAACATGGGAAAATCCCATTGGAGGAATATTAAACTTACATGAGGGTTAGATCACCATGAACTCATAGATTAAAAAGGATATTGCCACAAATTTGGAGTTCCTGGGTATGCTTATGAGGGCACTTACTGTTCTTGGCTGGCCTATCTATGTATCCTGGTAAAATAAGTGGGAAAATCCCATTGGAGGAAAATTGTACTTAGGATTAGGTTTAGGTAACTGTGATATTGGAGAGCAAAATGGACATTTCCATCAAATTCACAATGTGTGGGGATACTTAGGAGGGAACATATTTTTCTAGGATGCCCTATCTATCTTTCCTGGCAAACTACAAGGAAAAATCCCATTGGAGGAAAATTCCACTTAGGGTTAGGTCACCATAAACCCAGAGAGCAAAATGGACATTGCCAACAAACTCGGAGTGCTTGGCTATGCTTAGGAGGGCACTTACTTTTCTATATTGCCTTATCTACGTATCCTGGTAAAATACGTCGGAAAATCCCATTGGAGAAAAATTCCCCTTAGGGTTAGGTTTAGGTAACCATGACATTGAATAGAAAATGGACATTTCCATCAAATTCAGAATGCTTGGGTATACTTAGGAGGACACTTACTTTTCTAGGCTGCCCTATCTATGTTTCCTGGTAAAATACATGGGAAAATCCCATTGGAGGAAAATTCCACTTAGGGTTAGGGTTAGATCACCATGACCTCAGAGAGTACATAGCCATCCAATTCAGAATACTTGGGTATGTTTAGGAGGGCACTGACCTTTCTAGATTGCCTTATCTATGTTTCCGGGTAAAATACATGAAAAAATCCCATTAGAGGAAAATTCCACTTAGGGATAGGGTTAGGTCACCATGATCTCAGAGAGCAAAATGGACATCATCAACAAATTTGTAGTGTTTGAGTATTGAATAGCAAAATGGACATTTCCATCAAATTCAGAATGCTTGGGTATACTTAGGAGGACACTTACTTTTCTAGGCTGCCCTATCTATGTTTCCTGGTAAAATACATGGGAAAATCCCTTTAGAGGAAAATTCCACTTAGGGCTAGGGTTAAGTCACGTTGATCTCTGAGAGCAAAATGGACATAGCCAACAAATTCAGAATGCTTGGGTATACGTAGGAGGGCACTGACTTTTCTATGCTGCCCTATCTATTTTTCCTGGTAAAATATACGGGAAAATCCCACTGGAGGAAAATTCCACTTAGGGATAGGGTTAGGTCACCATGATCTCAGAGAGCAAAATGGACATCGTCAACAAATTTGTAGTGTTTGAGTATGCTTAAGACAGCACTTACTTTTCTAGGCTGCCCTATCTATATTTGCTGATAAAATAGATGGGAAAATCCCATTGGAGGAAAATTCCACTTAGGGAAGTTATGGTGAAACTTTTGGATACCGAGTGCCCAAACTGCAACTCAAAACCCACTTATTTATCGTAAGGTGGCGGGTGGACATGGTCCATTGGGTGGTATGACTCTTTTGGGTTGTTGTAGCCCATTGGTTGGGTGTGGCCCGTTGGGTGAATATGGCTGCGATGGTAACGGAATTCTTGGTGGGACTAAAAACTTTAATCAATCAATTCCAACTTTGCAAGATCTTGTTTTTTTCCCCACGAGAAGTTGAAATTGATTGATTAATTGAAACCTTTTGGGATTTTTTGCCCATGGCGGCAGAGGCCTAAAATGAAAAGGTTTTATAAAACCCAACTTATGGCCTAGGACTGGGGTGATGGCGTGTGTGCCCACAGAGAGGGCTCTGCGTGCCACCTGTGGCACTCATGCTATTGGTTCACCACTATGGGTTTAGATTGTCATGCAGAGGGCAAATTAAGAGATTTGTTTAGTTTAATTTCTACAGGGTTAAAACATTGTTGCTACAAAATTCTAAGGGAAAGTTCTAAGAGATAATTGCAGAAAGGTAGATATTTTTTCCTGAATCTATTGCTGATCATCCAGATTTTTGTATCCTAGGTCTAATAGACCTAGTAACTAATCCTGTCATTCAAGCATGTCCACCGCATGTCTCCTCCTACTTCTTTTAGTTTTCTCTTTTAGTTTTTAAAAGGAATTTTGTTATTATTTGGCTTACCATTTTAATAAGCTTTCACAAATTGGGAAGTGACTCAAGGAAATATATAATCCTTAGAAATAGACAGGTATCTTTACAAATTAGAAATAGGGAAGTAAAAGTGGTTGAACATTTGATTGGATCACTGCAGATGGGACATTTACTTTTGGCTGTTGAGCTTTTTTAAACCATCTAAATAAGTGCAAACTTAACAGCACGGAAGAGAAGAATTTGTCCACCTATACACTGTACTAGTTTTCTTATAAAGTACTTGTTGGTTTCAAACAAACAAGTACATTAAAATTGTGCCTAAAACTTGATACCAGCTAAAGTCAGAAATAAAACATTTCAGATTACCCCTTCTTAGGAAAGATAATAAGAAGGTCTCACACAACTTTTACAGGGAAGTTCAAAAGTTTCCCATGTTGAAGAAAAAATTTATAGGGAGAAGCACTATCAGATTATGTCAGATGGGCTTGTCTCTACTGCCAATCTACTGCAACATGTTGTACATAATAATGCTCTTAAAGGGCATTTGGGGGCTGTAGTCCAGGATGCAACTTAATTTGTCATGGTGCACCTTGAGAGGTCAATATAATGTCTCTGTTTCAAAAACTGCAACTTTGTAGATGTCACTTGACTGCTAGGTACAATATAAAGAGCTAGTAGTTGTCATTGTTCAGGACCTGGATATCCATAGGACCATGTGCTCCTGAAGACATCTGCTGACCCTATAAGATCTAGTAGATCAGACACTGTACATACCTCTTGATTAAAAATTGTCACCTCTAGTGACCTTTTTAGTCATGAGTTATTTCATCCTCTGAAATAGTCTCCTGGCAGATATCTGAATGGCCCCGTTCCTTCCTGATTGTTAGAAAGTCTGGGAAGACTTGGTTATTTCATCAAGCCTTGGGGAAGTGCTGCTTCTTTCAGAAACAAATCAATGTTATTGGGGTCTTGAATATTAATTCCTGGTTGTTGTTGTTTTTTACATGGATATGTTTTTAGTTTTAATCTTGATTATTAATCTGTTTTAATCCAAATTAAATTGGGAGGCCAGGAATTCAAGTCCTTCCTTAGGCACAAAGCAAGCTTGGTGATAGACCCTCTCTGACTCTCTCTCCCCTCTCCCCCTCAGGAAGAAGGCAAGGGCAAACCACTTCCAAAATCCTGCCAATCAAACTTTAAAGACTGCTTCTCAGTCAGCTGATTGCAGTGATCTATAAAGCCTAGAGAGAGAGAGAGATGGATGGATGGATGTGCATGCCAAGATACTCTCTGTACCATGTTCAAGAAATGTAAATACATTTGCAAAAGTTAGGCTCCTCCATCAAATAAGCATCTGTAGAGGATTCTCTTCAAAGTTCTTCATCCTTCTGTAAAAGGCAAAAAAAAAACCCATTCAAACGTTAGGAAAACTGTAGTATTTAAATTATATCAGTTTCTTCCAAACATTCATAAATATTTGTAATGAACTTCTAAAGAACTTTACTTATAAGCCAAGGCACATATTGGTTTTCCCACATGCTGATTTTTTGTATTACTTGTGGACATGTAGTTACTTCAGGAGGAAGACATCACTTGGACATAGTCAATGGCATAGTCTCAACACAGTGCTCTTACAGTGGAGTACTCATTGTACCTGAATGCTCTGAAGACAAGAGACTATTTATACATATCAAGAGATCAAGCCAATGTTAGTTAGCCCATGTGATTCTAAAGCACTTTCCCTACTGCTGGGCATCTGAGAAGGGGAAGGAAGGATAAAATTAGATAATCTTTATTGTAATTTTTTACTGTGGGTGTTGTGTATTTACTTATTTGTTATTGTTATGTATTCACACATTGAGTTAAATAGAAGTTAACAGGGCTGAGGTAAAACTGCGGCAGCTTTTGACAGCTGTCAAAAGCTGCCGGGCGGAACTGCGCAAGCGCCAGCGATTGACAGCTCAACACGCGCTACCGATGACAGCTCTGAGCTGTCAAATCTGGACGGCCCCGATTGGCGGAGACAAACGGCGCGGGAACGGACTCACCCCTGATTGGTTAAACTGCCGGCAGCTGTCAGTATAAATAGATGTCTTGTTCTCTTGTTTCTTTGCCTGGTTCAGAATAAAAAGTTAAACTGTTAACTTGCTGTCTCGCCTGCTTACTAACTAAAGCACTGGCGACGAGGATGGGATGCCTGCTTGCCTAAGCTGAAGTCACTACCTAAGGGGAGAAGAGATTTTTTCCCTTAGCCGAGCTGGTCACTTGCTGAAGTCACTGGGAAGCCGAACTTCCATTCAACGCAAGCAGCGGCACCCACAATTACAGACAGCATGACGAACCACGGCCACATTCGAGAATTCGATACCCGCCACCCAGAAGGCTGGGAATCGCATCTGGGCCAGGTAGAAGGATACCTGGTAGTCAAGAAGATTACGGACGACCGGGCCAAGGCAGCCGCCCTCCTTTGGCTCAGCGGGCCCGCCGTATACGATGCCGCTGTGGGGATCTTCACCCCGGAGCCGATCGCCACTATCTCCTACGCCGACCTTACCGAGGGGCTGAGCAAATACTTCATGCCCATCAAGTCAGAACTCTACTGGAGAGTGAACTTTGCACGGAAACTTCAGCTCCCTGACGAGCCAGCAAACGACTTCATAACCCGGGTCAGACACGCCGCACGTCGGTGCCAGTTCCCGGATTTAGAAGACCGAATCCGGGACCAGATCGTCATAGGGCTCAAAGACGAACGGCTGAGGAAGAAGCTGATCGCCAAGCCTGAAATGACGATGACCGATGTGGCGAGAGAAGTCATTGCATACGAGGACTGCCACGGAGACAACCGACGTGCACCTGACAGCGGACCCAGGGGGTCCGTGCACCAGGAGGACGGCGGGTTCAGCGGTTCCGAAGATGACGACGGCCCCACAGACATAGATGCGGTACAGCAGCGGTTCAAAAAGCTCAGGCTGCAACGCAACTACAGAGGGGGGCCTGCCAACAATCAGAGGGGCACCAACTTCCACCCTAACAGAGCAAAGTGTGCCAGCTGCAGCGGGAACCACCCAAGAGCGAGGTGCCGGTTCCGCAGTGCCAAATGCCATGGGTGCAGGAAGACAGGCCACCTCAAAGCCGTGTGCCGCAGCCGGAGCCGGGAAAACCTGCATGATCTGGAGGTGACAGCCGAAGGTATGACCCTACACACACTCAGAGCCAGGCACAGTCCCGGAACTCTAGTGCTTAATGTAAGGGGGAGGGCAGAGAAATATACAGTCCACAGCACTCTTAAGCGCAAAGTCAAAGTGGACGTTCGGATCCAGGGAATTCCCTGTGAGATGGAAGTGGACTCTGGGTCCTCCGTCTCACTCATCTCATGGCAAACGTACAGGGACATTTGTAACCGAAGTAGGAAACGGCCCGCCCTTCGATCCACCAAACTCCGCCTAGCTGACTTCCAGAAAACGCCCATTAAACTCTGGGGAAAAGATTCCATCCCCGTAGAGTTCAAGAAATTTAAAGGATCCCTCCCTATTCTTGTGACCCAAGAAAACAGAATCAGCCTGCTAGGATTAGACTGGTTTGAGGCACTAGGGATAGCGTTGACAGGTGTCAACGCCATTCAGCTGTCAAACTTGGAATCCGTCTGCCTTCAATTCGCGGACGTCTTTGACAGCTCACTTGGGAAGTACACGGGACCGCCCGTATCCCTTAAACTAAACCCGAATGTAATGCCTGTCAGGATCAAGGCAAGAAGGGTTCCCTTCGCCTTGAGGGAAAAAATAGAAGCGGAGCTTGACAGATTAACAAACTTAGGGGTCCTCGAACCGGTAGAAGGGGCAGAGTGGGAGACACCCATAGTGACCCCAGTTAAGCCAAACGGCCAAATAAGATTATGTGCCGACTATAAGGCGACCCTCAACCTCGCATTAAATGCACATGCCTACCCGGTCCCGGCTGTCAAAGACATCCTCACGGCCATTAAGTCAGGCGCCATATTTGCCAAGTTAGACTTGGCGCAGGCGTATTTACAGCTGCCTGTCACCCCTGACACCGCTTTGGCTCAAACAATTGTCACCCACAAGGGAGCATTCAAAATTAACCGCCTTCAATTTGGCATCTCTGCAGCCCCGGGAATCTTCCAGGAAATCATGGAGAAAACACTTAAAGGGATTCCCGGGGTCTGCCCATATTTTGATGACGTCCTAATTGCAGGGGAATCAGAAAAAGACCTAGCTGACAAATTAACTAAGGTGCTCCTAAGGTTCAGGAAGGCTGGTCTCAAATTAAAAAGAGACAAATGCTCCATTGGGGTGCCCTCAACAGAGTTCTTAGGTTTTAAAATAGACGCTAAGGGAATTCACCCCACTGACACAAAAATCAAAGCTATTGAAACAGCACCAACCCCTAAAAATAAACAAGAACTTCAAGCCTTCCTGGGGTTAGTTAACTTTTATCACACCTTCCTGCCTCATAAGGCCTCCATTGCTGAACCTTTACATAGGCTATTAGACAAAGGCAAACCCTGGACTTGGTCCTCTGAGCATGACAAAAGTTTTAATCTATTAAAAAACTTACTCTCCAGCAACACATCAGTAGCCCTGTTTAATGAACAGCTGCCCTTATGTCTAGCTTGCGATGCCTCCCCCTACGGCATCGGAGCGGTCCTAAGCCATTTAACTAAAGAAGGAATACAGACCCCTGTAGCGTTCTATTCCAGAACGCTGTCAAGACCTGAGCGCAATTACGCTCAGATCGACAAAGAGGCTTTAGCTATAGTAGCTAGCGTAAAAAAATTCATGATTACCTGTACGGCTGACCCTTTACCATTTTTACAGACCATAAGCCCCTGTTAGGACTTTTTACAGTAAACAAGCTAACACCACAGATATTATCCCCCCGCATCCTGAGATGGTCCACCTTCCTGTCAGCCTATTCATACAAGCTAGAATACAGGCCAGGGAAAGCCATGGGCCATGCTGATGGCCTGAGCAGACTACCCCAACCAATGGTTGACCCAGACCCAGCACCAGCTGGAAGGATACTGGCTATCTCTGAATTGCCTGAATGCCCATTATCTGTTAAAGATATCTCTGCAGCGACCACTGCAGACAAGATCTTAGGCAGAGTCTTAGGATATGTCACGACTGGCTGGCAATGCACACCCCCAGACCCAGAATTCCAACCTTATATTTTAAAACAAAGGGAATTATCCACCCATCAAGGATGTTTACTATGGGGCAGCAGGGTAATCATACCCAACAAACACAGACTCAGGGTGTTAGAGAGCCTCCACGAGGGGCACCCTGGTACCGTCAAGATGAAGGCTCTGGCCAGAAGCTATGTCTGGTGGCCAGGATTAGACAAACAGATTGAGACACACGTAGCCGGCTGCTATTCCTGCCAACTGGTTAGAGCCGCCCAGCCACAGGCTCCCATACATAGATGGGAAACTACAAAGACACCCTGGTCTCGTATTCATATAGATTATGCAGGTCCATTCCAAGGACAATCATTCTTAATTGTCGTGGACAGCTATTTGAAATGGCTAGAGGTAGCGCCAGTAGCTAGCACAACTTCATCAGCCACAATACAAGTTTTAAGGGGATTATTCGCAACACATGGGCTCCCTGATGTTATAGTTTCCGATAACGGCCCCCAATTTACCTCCTACGAATTCCAGAGTTTCACCACGGCGAACTCTATTAGGCACACCACCACGGCTCCCTTTCACCCATCGACGAACGGCTTGGCAGAGGTGATGGTGAAATCAACCAAGGAGGCATTGCGGAAAATAATCTCCGGCAACTGGCACCGAAGACTGGCACAATTTCTTTTATCACAACACACCACACCATGCACAACTACTGGAAAGTCCCCAGCAGAGCTTCGCTGGGGCAAAAGATTAACTACCAAACTAGACCGTCTACACCCAGACAGATCCCCTCCAGACCCAGAACCACCCCTCCAACATAGAACTCTTAACACAGGACAAGCTGTCTGGGCAAGGAATTATGGGGGGGCAACAAATGGACACAAGGGGTGGTCATCGAACAAACAGGCCCCCTGTCATACATCATAGACATTGGACAAAATATACATATCCACAGACACATAGACCAACTTCGGCGGCGCAGTCCTCAAAACATAGGGGGAAGGGGTAACGATGAATTACTGACAGAAGCACCGCCACGAAGCCTCGCACGCCAAAATTCCCCCGATCGGAATATACCATTTCAACACCCCGCTCCAAGTGACGCGGAACCTGCAGAGCCAGACCCCCTGCCCCCGGAGCCAAACCTAGAAGCCCCTGGGGAAAAGGAACAACCAACCGAGACAACCCCCCGGCGCTCCGAAAGAATAAAAAGACCTCCTACCTACCTAAAGGACTTCGAATGGGGAAACCCAAAAAAGAAACAGTTAGGGAAAAACCAACTCAATCAGAGGGAGGGGTAAGGGGTGTTGTGTATTTACTTATTTGTTATTGTTATGTATTCACACATTGAGTTAAATAGAAGTTAACAGGGCTGAGGTAAAACCGTGGCAGCTTTTGACAGCTGTCAAAAGCTGCCGGGCGGAACTGCGCAAGCGCCAGCGATTGACAGCTCAACACGCGCTACCGATGACAGCTCCGAGCTGTCAAATCCGGACGGCCCCGATTGGCGGAGACAAACGGCGCAGGAACGGACTCACCCCTGATTGGTTAAACTGCCGGCAGCTGTCAGTATAAATAGATGTCTTGTTCTCTTGTTTCTTTGCCTGGTTCAGAATAAAAAGTTAAACTGTTAACTTGCTGTCTCGCCTGCTTACTAACTAAAGCAGTGGGCACAATGGCACACATCAAAAATGAAATTTAGTTGCTTGTTCTCAAAATGAAACACATACATGACACACACCTAAAACATGCCTTATACAACATATGTATAGACCCACACCCCTACATATATATAACAATAAAATATTAAATACTGTCCATCTTGAATATATAATGGAAGAAGGAAGCCTGACAGTTCACAAGGTTAATGCTGTATGGAATCTGGATGTTCTGCTATGGATACCACGAAGCCTCCTCCCAGAAGGTAACAAGGAAAACAGGTTGTGAAGAGGATGAGTAGATAATCTTACTGACCCTGCTCAAGCAACTCTTCTGTGCTATTTCCTGGATGGGAGGGAGGGAACTGCCAATGATCTTTTTGGCCATCGTCACCACTCTCTGCACTGCCTTCCTGTCTGAAGCAGTGATGCTTCCAAACCAGACTGCTGTATGACAGGATGCTCTCAATCGTCCCCCTGTAGAAAGTGGTCAGAACAGGGGAAGGAAGATGAGCTTTTCTCATGTGATGCAGAAAGTGCAGATGCTGTTGTGCCTGCTTCACCAGATTCTCACTGTTGAGCGACCAAGCCAGCCTACTCATTAGCTGCACACCCAGGAATTTGATGCTGGTAACCATCTCCACAGATGAATCATTAATGCACAGAGAAGTGTGGCTGTGCCTGCCTTTTCTGAATCTTCTGATGATTAAATTTATTGAGCAGCTGTTGTCTATATCATAGAGTAAATTTTGGTAATGTATTTTTCTAACTATTAAAATCAAGGTTATGTCATCATTCCAAATCAATATCCTTGAGGCAGCAAATGGATAAAAAGCCATAGATTCATATTTAAAGTAAAAGGTAAAGGTTCCCCCGCACATGCGTGTTAGTCGTTTCCGACTCTAGGGGCCGGTGCTCATCTCCGTTTCAAAGCCGAAGAGCCAGCGCTTGTCCGAGGACGTCTCTGTGGTCATGTGGCTCAGTAGGTTAGGATGCTGAGCTTGTCAATCAGAAGGTCAGCAGTTTGGCGGGTCGAATCCCGAGTGCCGCGTAGCAGAGTGAGCGCCTGTTACTTGTCCCAGCTTCTGCCAACCTAGCAGTTCGAAAGCACGCAAAAATGCAAGTAGAAAAATAGGGACCACTCCGGTGGGAAGGTAACAGTGTTCATATTTAAAACTACTTGGTAAAAAAGTAGATTATTGCATTGTGTTCAATTTTTGATTGTTGCATTTTGTCTTCTTCTGGGATATTATTTTGACAAGTATTAATCAGGCCTGAGTCTACTTAATTTTTTCAGCCACAGTGACCTAGGTACAATTTCTTGTGAGAAACTAATTTAGGAGATACACAAAAGAAGTTAGAAAAAGTCTTCTCTGCTCTCTGCAATATGACCAATATGACCAATAAGACAGTATGCACTTGAGATTATCAGGGAGGAAGGAGACTGTGAACTTTTAACCACATATTAGTGCTAGATTTAAACTTAGGTCTGCCTATGCTATTCAACACATTGGGCAATGATTGTTCCCCAACAGTTTCAGTCAGGTATTGTCGAATTGTGTCCATATTTTCAGTAGCAGTGATTAATTTTTAATGGGTTGTTTGCGCAACATAAAACTTCCTCATTTCTTATCCAGTATTAGAACTTACCATGATAGTTTTGTTTAAATAGGGGATATTAAATTCTTAACAGAAAATATCCTCTTTATCTGGTTAGCATAGCCTGGTAGAAATAGAACTCAGTACAGTATATTTGTTTAGTTGCCTATATGGTGTTCTGTCTCTCTCTGGGTGTGTCTCTTTCCCTGTCTGTTTTTCAGACTTTTGATAGTTGTTATATTAATTATATTATATCATTTCATAATTGTTATGTATTGTAACTATTAGCTTCATATGAAAAGGTAGGATAAAGCATAAACAAATAAAACTAATCTAAATCACTTACAGTATATTCTTGATTTAGAAAGTACTGAAAGTGTTTATTGCTGAATAAATAACATGCTTTCGTAGTGAGCTGCATAATAATAATTGAAGCTGCATTCTTAAGCAAACTTGCCAAAGAGTCAGCTTCATTGGATTTACTACTAAATATGGATAGTTTTGCACTATTAGATAAAAAAAGTCAACTTTCTGCTCCTGGTTGCTTTTCTAAATAAGAAATTAAATGCATAGGACTTCCACAATTTTTTTTAATAAAATGAACCCAGTAGAAGAATACCTTGCCCATGCCAAACTAAACATTCAAGAAATGTTGAATAAGGTTGTATTTTTTTTTCTTGCCTAGCCCAATAAATATGTAGAATTTTACAATGCAGTGCAGTTTGTAATTTCTTAGATAGCATTTTGTAATCTCGTATCTTCACAATTACAATTTTCATTAATACTTACAATCGACCAATACTAACTAGGGTTTTTTAGTGTTGTAATACAATGATCTGGCAGACACACTGCTTTATAACCTTATGCTATATAATTCTGAAACTGATGCACACAAAGACACATACACACACACAGTTGACTTTAATTCAAAAGTATGTTCACATTTTCATAATGAAAACTGAGTCTTATTGTAGGTTACATTCTCTGTTCTACACCTGCATAATTTACATGATTGGCATGAGAAAGTAGGGAAATCAGCACATTGCTGCACATTGTTCGTGAAAATGGTTCAAAATATTTACTCAAGCACTGAGTGCATCTAACACAAGGTACACTTTTCACACAGCGACTAGTATGAAGGGAAAAATAGGTAGGTGGAATTACACCAGGTGCAAAATCTTTAGCTCCTTGGGAGATTAGCATCATTAACATACTGTATAAATAAACTAACTGCCAATAATAATGTGAAGTTGTAACAAAATACTGATTTCTATAAATGTCAAAAATTATCATATTTGTATTGTAAAATAGCCACGATATTTTTCATAATATCTGATATCATAGTCTCCTGCAAAGAGTTCAAGAACTTACTACTTACTCCATAGTGCTAACACAGATATGTTATTTATGGTTAGTGGAGATAATTGATTAATAACAGAAGCTCTCCTACATAATTTTCACTTTCTATTTAATCTGTATGAAATTAGGAAAATGGCTATATTTTGAGTTTCTTGTGGCTTGCCTTTTAGTGCTATCTACAATGAACATATGATACAGACAGGTGGTTGCTGTTTTTACTATTACTGTTATTATTACTATGGTTCATTGCACAGTCCACCAGATACTTCACCTGGATTTGGCATTTTTATTCACCTATTGAGTCCTTCTCAAGGGATAAACTAATTATAACTGCCCACTCCAAAAGACTCCATTAAATAGCAGATATGAGTATAAAAGAATTTAGATAAGGGATAGGCTACCAATAGCCTCTCATCCACCCTTTGCTTTTCCCACCATGGGTCAACCTCAAAATGTTAAGTGTAGCTTTTGGCCGCTAAAAATAATAATCCATTTTTTTTCTTTTTTTGGAGGGGAGCTGTTGATCATCTATTCTGATGATTGAAAGTGATGACCTTTCCCAAGAAGGATAAAGTATTCTCCATGCCCGAGATTAATGGTAATATTTGTTGCATCGCTCTTTAGTTCTGTGTCCCATTACTGTAAATGAAATATAGAATGTTGATGATAATCAGATAAAAAAGAACAACATATTCCAACATGTATGTTGGAAATATATATGTGTCATGATGATACAGTGATTAGAATGAAGTATTGCTGACTGACTTTGCCCACAGCCAGGAATTCAATTCTGACCAGATGAAGGTTGACTCAGCTTTCCATTCTTCTGAAGTCATAAGATAAGGCCCCAGATTGTTAGGAGAAATATCTGACATTGTAAACTGCTCAAGGAGTACTGTAAAGCACTGTGAAGCGATATACAACTCATAATACAATTCCAACATACATTCTGCTGAAACACATTCATAAAATTTGTATATGCCTCAAAAGTAAAACAAGACAAATTCCTTCACTTTCTCCTTCTCTGGAATGTCAACCCCTTATGCTGGTGAACTGGTGGATATAAGAATTTTTGACAGGAGGAATAAAATAAATTATTTTTGGATTAGGAGATTTCACTTTGCTTATTTGGAAGTCATTATTGCTTACTCCTGTAACTTACCACTTGAGTTATTTTGAGATATTTTAACATACCATACTCAGTGTAATCAAATAAATTTATTTTTTTATTAGTTATTTTATCTATCTAGCTATCTATCTTGTATCCCAACTTTATTTTTACAAATAACTAAATGTGGAGAAGAACAAACCCAACAACCCTTCCTCCTCCTATTTTCCCCACAACAGCAACATTATGAGGTGAGTTGTCCTGAGAGAAGGATTGTCCCAAGTCACCCAGCTGGCTTTCATAGCTAAGGTGGGACTAGAACTCACAATCTATGAGTTTTTAGCCTGGTTCCTTAATCATTAGGCTAAATTTAGCAGAATGGTAATACACAGTATATACACTATGCTTTATGCATGGATTCACTGATGTATGAACAGCCAATTATAAAGATATCACATATTAAAGTACCATTATTGCTTCTTTAAAGTGTATAATAAATTGTAAAACTTAGTTATATAGCAGTAAAGTTAGACAGGTTTGCATTACTTGATCTGTGATATATTGCCTATTTCCTTGGAGACTACTTCAAGGACATTGAATAGCCTGGTGCATCCTTATCACATACTGTATTTTCTCTAACAAAGTATAAACCATGCACAGAGTACAAACAAGACAGAGAAGATAACTAAAGTGGAAACACGAATGACAAGACAAGAGAATTAC
This sequence comes from Vipera ursinii, assembly GCF_947247035.1. Taxonomy (NCBI): domain Eukaryota; kingdom Metazoa; phylum Chordata; class Lepidosauria; order Squamata; family Viperidae; genus Vipera; species Vipera ursinii. The sequence goes on from NC_139513.1 coordinate 104,604,437, forward strand.
CTGGATAAGGACTTACTGCTGGATATATGAAAGAAGTTGGCTAAAACCTTGAAAAATTAAAGTAAAAATTCAAGATAATGACCTGGAGAACGACTTTTTTTTAAGGCTTGCTAAAGGATCAAAGAAACCTTTGCGATGAGAAAAAGAAAAAATGGAGAAAGATCAAATTCTACAACATCATCTGAATGAATTAAAGATTAAGGTTGTCAGGACTATGTAAAGTTGATTTGTTTGATCAAGGTTAAAATATGATTTGTTTCAATAAAACTCTGGGAACCCTTTACAGATTTTTTGACGACAATAGGACAGTGAAATTGATATCTGGATTTCCATATAGATAAGGGATAGTTTATAGCAAGAAGAGATTTTTGAAATCTTATAGGCTGAGAAGAGTTACTAAATTTGTTTATATTTGTGATGAAGATCAAAAGTCACTTCTTTAAATATTTTCCTTTTCTTATTTTTGTCTTTCATTGCACTTCTTATTGTTTAGTCCTGTCTCTCTTTTTTCTGAGTTTGGTTTGCATTTCTATGTACTATCATAATCAATTTTTTTGATAAAAATATTATAGTACTTTTAAACAGAAAATTGCTATTTCACCTTTATCCAAGTCACAGCTCAATGGTCTTTATGACAGATTCTCAGTGCTCCTTTGAACTTATGGTTTCCTTGCAAATATTTTCTTACCAGAGTAGGGGCATTATCAGTAGGAGAGATAGTGGGGTTTTCTACTTATTTAGACATAGTAGCCTACCTTGCCAGTATTACTAGAGAGTGTGATTTCTTCCTTGATGAAGACTTTCCTTTCACCACCAGACACATCCACAGCTAAGCTTCCTTTCGGCTTTGGCCCAGTTGCTTCATTCTTTCCGGCGCTACTAGTACTAGCCCTCTGCTCTTCCCCAGTAGCATATTGGATGCCTTCCGACCTGAGGGGCTCATCTTCCAGCATCATATCGTTTTGCCTTTTGGTATTGTCCATGGGGTTTTCATGGCAAAGATACTAAAGTGGGTTTCCATTTCCTTCTCCAGTGGATCACATTTTGCCAGTACTCTTTGCTATGACCTGTCTGTCTTGGGTGGCCCTGCACGGCATAGCTCATAGCTTCACTGAGTTACGCAAGTCCCTTCGCCGTGATAAGGCAGTAATCCATAAAGGGGATGTTGTAAATTAATTCTATTCTTATTTAGGTATTTATTATTTGACTATTGATGATTTACTACGCATATCATGTATATTATATATTATCTATCTATCTATCTATCTATCTATCTATCTATCTATCTATCTATCTATCTATCTATCTATCTCCCCTTCATGGATTACTGCCTTGTCGTGGTGAAGGGGCTTGTGTAATTCAATGAAGCTATGAGCTCTGCCATGCAGGGAAGGAATGGGTGAATTTAATTCAGATGACCATCAGGTATACTACTGTGGGCAAGAATCCCTCAGAACAAATGGAGTAGCCTTCATAGTCAATAAAAGAGTAGGAAAAGCAATACTGGGATACAATCCCCAAAATGACAGAATGATCTCAGTGCGAATCCAAGGCAGATAATTCAATATCACAGTAGTCCAAGTCTATGTCCCAACCACCGGTGCTGAAGAGGATGAAATTGACTGGTTCTATGAAGCCCTACAGCACCTTATAGAACTAACACCAAAAAATTATGTCCTTATCATCATGGGGGATTAGAATGCTAAAGTAGGAAGCCAAAAGATAACTGGAATAACAGGCAAGTTTGTGCTTGGAATACAAAATGAAGCAGGGCACAGGCTGACAGAATTTTGTCAAGAGAATACGATGGTCATAGCAAACACTTTTTTCCAACAACCCAAGAGACGGCTCTACACATGGACATCACCAGATGGCCAACACAGAAATCAGATTGACTATATGCTCTGCAGCCAAAGATGAAGAAGCTCTATACAGTCAGTAAAAACAAGACCAGGAGCTGACTGTGGCTCAGACCATGAGCTTCTCATTGCAAAATTTAGGCTTAAATTGAAGAAAGTAGGGAAAAGCACTAGGCCAGTCAGGTATGAATTAAATCATATCCCTGTTGAATATACAGTAGAGGTGACAAATAGATTTAAGGAATTAGATCTGATAGACAGAGTGCCTGAAGAACTATTGACAGAGGTTCGTGACATTGTACAACAAGTAGCAACCAAAACCATCCCAAAGAAAAAGAAATGCAAGAAAGCAAAATGGCTGTCTGAGGAAGCTTTGCAAATAGCTGAGGAAAGGAGGGAAGCGAAAGGCAAGGGAGAAAAAGAAAGATACACCCAGTTGAATGCAGAATTCCAGAGAATAGCTAGAAGAGATAAGAATGCCTTCTTAAATGAACAGTGCAAAGAAATAGAAGAAAACAATAGAATAGGGAGGACCAGAGATCTTTTCAAGAAAATTGAGAAACCTATATGTGGGCCAAGAAGCAACTGTGAGAACTAGACACGAAACCACTGATTGGTTCAAAATTGGGAAAGGAGTCCGGCAAGGCTGTATACTGTCGCCCTGCCTACAGTATTTAACTTATATGCAGAGCACATCATGAGAAAGGCAGGGCTAGATGAATCAAAAGTTGGAATAAAGATTGCCGGAAGAAACATCAACAACCTAAGATATGCAGATGATACCACTCTAATGACAAAAAGTGAAGAAGAACTAAAGAGCCTTTTGTTGTGGGTGAAGAAGGAGAGTGCAAAACTTGGGGTGAAACTTAACATTAAGAAAACCAAGATCATGGCATCCGGCCCTCTCAATTCCTGGCAAATAGATAGGGAAGAAATGGAGGTAGTGACAGATTTTATTTTCCTGCGCTCCAAGATCACTGCAGATGGGGACTGTAGCCAAGAAATTAAAAGACACTTGCTCCTTGGGAGGAAAGCCATGACAAATCTAGACAGCACACTAAAAGGCAGAGACATCACCCTGTCAGCAAAAGTGCGTATAGTCAAGGCTATGGTCTTCCCAGTTGCAATGTATGGCAGTGAAAGTTGGACCATAAGAAAGGCTGAGCGCCAAAGAATTGAGGCCTTTGAACTATGGTGCTGGAGAAGACTCCTGCGAGTCCCTTGGACTGCAAGGCGATCAAACCGGTCAGTCCTAGAGGAGATCAACCCTGACTGCTCTTTAGAAGGCCAGATCCTGAAGCTAAAACTCAAATACTTTGGCCACCTAATGAGAAGGAAGGACTCACTGGAGCCTAATGTTGGGAAAGATTGAGGGCAATAGAAGAAGGGGACGACAGAGAATGAGGTGGCTGGATGGAGTCACTGAAGCAGTAGGCGTGAGCTAAAATGGACTCCAGAAGATGGTAGAGGACAGGGAGGCCTGGAGGAATGTTGTCCATAGGGTTGCGATGGGTCGGACACGACTTCGCAGCTAACAACAACAAAATCTTATCTATCTATCTATCTATCTATCTATCTATCTATCTATCTATCTATCTATCTATCTATCTATCTATCTATCTTGATCCTTACATAGGCTAAAAGTCAGTTGACTAACTGATTTCAATAAACAACTGTTAGGACAGGACTCTGGATGTGTTTTGCAATACATTTACAGTTTCAACTGCTTCAACTATTTTTCTAGTAAAACTTCCATACTCTAAAAATAGGGCAACTTATCATGTATGATGAAACAACATCTAAGACTTCCCTAGCATAAAACTGGTATTTGCTGTCTTTGTTCCAACCATTCATTTAGTGACTTTTAGAGGTAATAACATATCTCAGCCTAAGTATATCTAGAAATTTATTTCAGATGATTTAGCTCAATTGAAATGTATTGTATTTTGGAAGAGAAACAAATAGAAACAGACTTGACAGATAAAACTCATTGTAAATGAGTACAATATATGGGGTAAAAAATACTTAAAAATCAATATTTTAGTTGTGGGGTTTTTCTCATTATTTGTTTTTGTGTTGCTGGTTGCATTCTTCCATTTCTTTCACCCACCCACCCGGTTCAAAAACTTAATGCAGTATTTTGGATACTTATTTTGGTCACCTCTCCCACCTCCGGACTTTTGCCTGAAATGTACAGTTGCCAGGGAAAATTTTGGTTTTCCAGATTTAGGTCTATACTATATCAAGATACCTCTTTGATACTTCTTTGGAGTATTGCAAATGACATGTTGATCAAGCTAAATTAGCATTACCACTGTGTTAAACTAGGTGCCAAATATGTATAGATCCAGCTAATTGTGGTAGCCGTGATGTTTAAAGAATAATTTATAATATTCTTATGATGGGATCTAGAGCTATAATGGCACTATTTTGCATGCAAATTATTTCCCTTAATTTTATCCTGGAAAATTCACTGTCTTTTATAGATGCTGATATTCTTTGGAACAATAAACCAGTGATTTGGAAAATAGCAAGAGGAGAATGAAAATGCATGTTATGTTCACAAAAAAAGAGGCAAACTATACAGCTGCGTGGTTATACATTCTATGCCAATTATATACTGGAATGAAAATCACACCTCTCTACTTGAACAAGATTTTTCCAATAGATAAATGTCCTGACTGGAGGTTTATTTAGGAATGTGGACTCCTAAATAGTTTATATGTTTAAAGCTCCCTGTAGGTAAAATATTTTCCCTGAACTATGTGATGTGGTATAAATATATTGTAAATACAAATCTTTGTTCAGCTATGTAACTGGCAAATGCCATAATGGAAATCCAGGACTGTTATTGGCTTAAAACTCAAAACTCAATAAAGCCATGAGGTAGAGGCTCATTTGAGTGCTGGCTTATCTTTGCATTGGAAAATTAATGGGAGAAGGAGAGAGGGGGGAGGGAGACAGAGAAGATCCCTTCACCACTTCTAATAAATTTGTACTGTAAGAATGGCTTTCATCTGAATATATCCCTCTGTGCAGTATCCATTCTTCCCAAGACCCAAACTTCCAGATAGTTTTCATTCTCCACAATATGTCCACATTTTCAGTAACTTAGAGAGTTCAGACATTCAGATCTGCCTTACTCAGAAATTCATAGCACAGGAAAACTGGAATCCAGGTTTATAATGTTGGATTTGTAAATGAGCTGCCAGATTCTGAGTTGTAATAGGATCAATCCGCCCATTACTAGTTTCCATCTGTATGCTCCATAGGTCAATTCATGTAATTCCTACTCAGTCCACACTGCGAATATAAAGTCTACTAGAAATGGGCAGCTGGTGAAACAGTCATAAGGTTAGTATGAAAAATACAGTATATGTGTATATAATTCCTATTCCACACAGAACATCTTGGCTTTTCCACACAGACAATAATAAGGAGCATTTACACTCATTGCTGCTGACTGTAGCTTAGAATGGCAAATGAGATGTTATGTCAGAGTTATATTACAGCAAGAGCACTACAGAAGATTAGGTAGAAGCCAAAGCTCCAGACATAACTGTCCAGTCAGTAATAGGAACAAATCAACTTTATTCCAAGTACTCCATCTTTACTATCAGTTCACAGATTGAAGCCTAATTGGGTTTAACTTCATCTGGGCAGATCCAAAGGATAGAAGAGAAGAGTGTTTAACTATTAAATAGGAATAGACATATTTCAGAACACTCTTTGGCAGATCCAGTGTTTGTCACACTGCCATGCTAGCAGAAATGTCATTTTACTAGCCATTGGTATACGAATCTTATGAATGATTGAACACAGTTTCATATTATAAAATAATTCAGGATGAAAAAAATCAAAATTACTCTCTGAATAAAGCAACAAAATGTGACATCTTTGCTGCTCTTTATTAGGATTTCTACCCCTGTCTTCTCCAGAAGTTTAAGGTATCTTACATTTAATTTCCTTCTGAATGTTACTTACGGGAGCACCTGCGGCCGGCATCAACTTCCCTCTGTCCAGTGCGCTGCCACAGAGAGGGCCTCCTTAGGGTGCCATCAGTCAAAGAGTGCCGACTGGCAGCCCCCGGGGGAGGGCGTTCTCTGTGGGCGCGCCAGACCTGTGGAACCGTTTACCGGTGGAGCTCCGGATGGCTCCCAACCTTCGCTCCTTCCGACGTGACCTAAAAACATATTTATTTGAACAAGCCAGCCTGGTCTGATGGGTTTAGGGGTATTTTAACATTATTGTATTAATGTATTGAATTGGGCTATAATATTTAATATTTTTTAATTTTTGTATGTTGTATTTTTATTGTTGTATTTTTATTGTTGTATTTTTATTGTACTGCCCTGAGTCCTTCAGGAGAAGGGCGGTATAGAAATTAAATTATTATTATTATTATTATTATTATTATTATTATTATTATTATTATTATTATTATTATTAATTATTATTATTTTCCCTCAAATAATAGTCCTGTGAAATAGGTTGAGCTGAGAGAAAAATGAGCTTCTACAACTGAGAGTAGACTTGATTCCAGGTGATTCTCATCTTAAATATTACACTTTATTCACTACAAAATGGTGGATCTCTGTTCCTTTTTAGCCCATTTGGCTAGACGGCATTAAGGCAGTAGAATGGACCACTCTGTCTCTGGACCACAAGACAGTGTCTCAGAAGCAGACACCATTTTGGAGTAGCCACATGGCCCAGGAACATTGTGGAATGGAGTGGCCTGCCCTCCTTCCCAAACATGAAGTCTGGAGCTCCAGACATCTTCAAAAAGTAAGTACATGAGGGAAGGCTCCATAATGGTCATAAATCAAGCATTTCAAAAGGCAGTTGCTGTTATGTATTGGGCTCAATGGTAACACCACGTGGTAAGCTGGAGCAGCTAATGACTCTCCAGCAACCCAGACTTCAGATCTCCAGTGCTGCTATTGGCTGCCCCTAGGCGGCAAATGGTTGCTTTAAACCTATTGACTGCCGCCTAGGGGCCAGGCTATAAATTGCTGCAAGCTGCAGTCCAATTCTCAGTTCAGATCCTGCAAGCAATAAACCATGAACTTTGTTAAACTCACTTGCCTCGTCTTCTTCCCTGCGTGAAGAACTCACTACACAACAGTTGCTATAATACAAAAGGCACCTTTTCTGGGTCATACAAACTAATAGATGGGACCTGGATCCAAGGAGCTGGGTAGATATAATTGGAGAAATGCAGTTAATTAAATAATTTGGCCCCATGCCATGAAGGGCTTTATAAATGGCAACCAACAGTATTCTTATGATTATGGTATAACTACTTGTTCTATTGACTTGAATATGATATGTTGATCCATCTGATAATTTTCAATAATGATTATACTAAATTAATAATGATTAATTTATCTCTATTTCTGAGGTGGACCCTGACTGCTTCCACAGAGACCCTGAGCAAAGATGCCTCAGATCCTCTAGTTGCGGTAGGTAAAACCAGGAACTGTCAGAATAGGAGGCTTATAATTGCCCCCATGGTTCTGGCTTTCTGAAGTGGCCTTAAGACCTACCTTTGGTAGTTGTCATGGAGTTCCACTGGAGATGAAGTGACAGAAGAAGACACCATCTCCACTCCACATAAGCTCTTAGTTTTTAGTCTATTTAATTCTTGCAATTTTAATTGTTCCTATATTTATAATTGTTTTTATACTTCTATTTTTATTGCATTGTAAGCCACTCAGAACTACTCTGGATAGCAAAATGGACAGTGAAATAAAAAATAATTAAGAAAATAATAAATAAATAAATTAAATTAAATGTTCTGAACACCAGTATTCTTTAAAATTTGAACCTTTCCAAATGTTGTGATATAGGTCACCTCCACATTAGCAGTTGCAGTAGCATCACTGTTCTACCAAATAAGAGTAAAAACCATAGGATTTATGTATTTATTTGTTTTGTGAAGACAAAACAAATTGCTGGATAAATGATAAGAGACAGATAGAGAGGTAGGCAGGCAGACAGACAGACATGCGGGCAGACAGACAGTTGTGTTACAGTCCTTGACCGTAACCACCATTCAAATTCACAACAGATCTCCCCAGAGCTACTTATGATCTGCTTTCGAAGTTACAATAGCCACACACTCCACCTTCATTTGATTGTCTTTTGAATGCTTGGCAGCAAGTTCACATTTATGGCCATCTATAATATCCCATGGTCACATGACTGATTTTTTAAATGCTTTTTGCCAGTTTCCAGTGTTTATTTATGGTTTCCAGCCCCTCCCCCCAACAAAAAATGTTGAAAAATCAGGTCCAGTCTCATGATTCCTTGACTTACAGCTCATGCTCAATTACTGTCTTAAGACTAGGACTACCTGTGTATGTATAACATCTTTGTGTTAGAGAAAGATACATACAAATGCATATTTTCTTGCATTTTCTTGAAATTGCACACTGATTTAGCAAATTGAATATGAATGAGCATATGCCAAATTGAAATGGATTGAATGTAAACTGACTGACATCTCTATTTCAAGTGACACATTTCAACATCAGTTTCCAAATATGTATATGAGGGGAGAAGTGCGTGGGGAGAGGAAAATGAGTTGATTACTTGGGTCCATTTATTTTGCCATATAGCAAATATATAGTATAGGAAAACCATTCTCTCTTGAGTTTTCAGACCAGTTCATCTTCGTTTGGCTATCTAGGTTTCTCTCTGATCTTCAACAACAGAATTCTGATTCTGAATATATTAGCTCCAGTGTATTCTCAGTTAGATTGCACTTAAAAATTCTCAGTATGAATATGACTCTGAATTGTTTATTTTAAAGAACTCTATACACATTTTGCTCTATAATTTATATGTCACCATGCTCATTATGGAAAGAGTGTTCTGCATCTCTCTAAAAAAATAATTAGCGTAAATTGTTTGGAACAGTCATATATGTGGGATGAAGCCTCCAGTTTAGCAGCCGTTCTATATAATCATATTTGAGAGCAGTTTTTAAAGGATCCATTTTTCCCCTCTTAAATTAAAATGTGAAATACAATAATGCCTCTGATTTTACTCTCAGATAATCAGCATCACTGGCTGAGAAGAGTGGAAAGGAAATGCCAGGGGGCTGATGGAAAACTTAAGCACCTGTAACCTAGCAAAACAGTCATACTAACAAGTATGGAGGGATAGGCAACGAGAAGCCATTCTAAATTACTAAATCATTTTTATAGCAAAATAACTTTCTTCAATGGATCACTTTCATACAGTTTGCAAACAGAATGTGGAAGAAAATTTAAGAAATGTAGAAAAATGTCCTCAAATACCGATTTTATATACAGTGATCCTCAGAATCATACAATCAGTAAGTAAAAAAGTTTTGGATGCATTTTCTGATCTAACATACTATATATAGTATGTTATATATAGTATATATACTGTATAAACAAACTAAGCAAACACTGGAATGGAATAAGAAAAACTAAAACAGTTTTTATTGTTAAAAGATCAAGCTTTCATTGGCTAACTGCCAACGTCGTCAGGATGGGGTGGGGAGATCGCTTTTATACTGTTGGTGTCTGCACTCTGCTCATGCAGCGCGTCACCGGTCTGTTTGTTTAGGCCGGCCATATTCCTTTGAGTTGTCACGCATCCATTTTGGGGGGATATAGTTGTCTCTGGGTGTCTGTTGTCAAAAGTGGATTGCTGACAGTTCCGTGTGTTATAGCCATAGCTCTAGTCATTGCCCGTATTCTTATACCAGAGGTTCTAAATAGTTGTTTCTCTTCTTCCCTGTGTTCTACAATGCAGGGTGGTTGTATGCTTATGCTATCTTGATTTTGATATGAGGCGCTCTGTAAGTGCTTGTGCTGTTTGCCTCCATATCGCGCACATCGTTTCTCTTCCCAATTCCTTAGTACCTGGTATGCAGGGGGGAGGTCTATGTGCCGGTTGATAGAGGAGTGGTTTGAAAACCAAGCTTCCTTAAACAAGCGGCCGCCTTTAGTGTTGTCACTGTCAATTGCTTCATCCCCGTTAGATTAAAGACGTGGTTATGTGTAGCCATGTGTGCCCACACCTGTAAATGTTGTTCTTGTCTTCTAATAGCAAGCTTGTGTTTGTGCACTCTAGTCCTCAGTCGTTTTGCTCTCTCCCCAATGTAATTGCAATTACATTACTGAGGACTAGAGTGCACGAACACAAGCTAGGGATTATTTTCTGAGTGGGTCTGATTTTCAGGGAAACACAGTAGTTTGTTTGATTGAAGAAGCTCAAGAAATCATTTACAAAACACTTTCCAGGAAGACTAGACTAGAGATAACTCAATGAGGTTTCTATGATTGTTTCAAGAACTGCCTTATGCATTCAGTTCCTTTTAACAATCCATGGTGATGAGACTGAAAAATCCTTAGTAAATTTTTTATATTATTTATATTTTTTATATTATTCTCCTTGGTTTCCTATACACTCATGCTGGGTGACTAAAATGGTATTATTATAGTGTATTTAGAAATGCATGAAGACAAACCCATAATCTCCCAAGAACTGAATCAACATGAATTCTTTCTTGTGGATAAAGGCCACAAAAAGTATCCCAAGAAGAGATCTTAGGAAAACAGGAAAGAGCTAAGGACACTGATCACATCAACAACTCCTTAAATATTTACCAAGCCAGTTTATACAGGTAAAGAAAAGTCGACAAGCAAAAAAAAATAAAGCTACATTGTTATTCATATTAATACCAGTAATTTATTATTTTAATTTGTTCAAATACTCTGAATTCTTAAACGTATACTATTTTATGCTTAAAATTGTTATAGTTAACAGATCTTGTTTTAGATCTGATTTAAGTCCATCAGGTTGGGGTGATTCATTCATTCATTCAATTTCTACAGCCACCAAACTCAACCAAGTAATTTCTCACCAAGAATTACTGCAGTCAAAAATATCACATTCCTATGGGAGTCAGAATGCGTATTTTCAAAATTACATGGGAAACCAGCCTTTCCATTCAGCAGGCAACCTGCTTTTTGGTTTTGGTTTTAAATTCTCAATAATGTAGTCTATATTTTGGCAGTAGATTTTCTCCTGCCTTGTTAGTGATCTGCTGCTGAGCCTGCAGCAACAGTCTACAGTTCAGAGACAAGCCAACTAACATAGTTTTATTGGGAAAACATTGTTGTTGCAGAATCAATATTTTCATGGCCTCAAGCTATTGGAAATGATGGTGTCAAGTTTCCAACGGATGAGCTTTTCAAGTGACTCTGAGGCATTGTTTACCTTAATAGTCCTTTATTAGCCCAATACACTGGCAAATGCTTGGTAGAGGAAGCTGGAATCTGAATCCCCTCCCCTTTGCACAATATATTAAACACAATTAAACACAATTCTCCACCCTTCTATTTCTGTCATGAATCACATTCCCAATTAATTTGAAGAATCAGTTTCTCTTCTGTTAGGCAACCCGCCAAGTTCTTATCTTCTCTTATTTCAGACAGCCTTGAGGTACAATCTTCCTCCTGCCTCCTCCCAGAAATAATCTAATTCTAACTCTTAAAGTAATACACAGGTTTAACACATAAAATAGCTGCTTCTTCATCTCTTGTCAAGCAAGAACATTCAATGTTAGCAGCATTGACATCCAGTTCTCCCTTACAAAAAAGACAGATCCTGTAATGTAAACAAAACACAAGTTAGGAGCTGGCTTTTGGTCTGTTGGGTTGTTTCTCATAAAACTATTTGATAAGTCTGTTAGCTTTCACATCAATAAATTTCACCCAAATGGCTTCAGATAATGGGTACCCCTTCCATTGTACTAGGTACTGCAATTTTCCCTTTAAAATTCTAGAGTCAAGAATACGTTTCACTTCATAATGGGTCTGACCCACTACTACGAGGAGTCTGGTTGCCTTTTTAGGGGGAGGTCTTAAAGTAGAGGCCCAAAAAGGTTTTAGTAAGTTGCAATGGAAAACCAGGTGAATTTTTCCCAAAAGTCTGGGGAGTTTCAATTCCACTGTGACCGGGTTAATGATTGACCGATCAATTGATTTGCTACCATATCTAGCATTTATATAGACAACTGATGAAACTAGATTCTCTGATGATCCAGATTTGATGCAGTACTTTGAACTGAATTCTGTAATGGTACAACAAAAACATGGGCGGCAGAAAGGATCCAAAAATGACATGAGGGACATCAGTATAAACCATTTTAACCAGAGTAGCAGAAATGAACAGCATAAGCTAATATTTCTCTTATTTTACATAACTAATACAATGACATAGGCACAATAGAAAAATGTAAGAAAAGTATAAGAGTAAATTTGATACAGTGGTTAAGGCACCAGGAAAACTGCCAGGGACTTCTCCCAGCACTCACTAGGAGTCAAGACTCAAAGGCACACAATCAGAAGTAAATTACAGAGACTTGTCTTGCTGGCTTTCATATTAATCTATTATATTTTCAGATCACATCTGCTTTTGAGTCCTGGATTCTGCTGCTGAGGCCATTGTACTCTGGGTCTGCCTCCTGCAAATTGCTCCCAGAACTGTTGATATTTTTTTACCCATGACTATGCTTTTTGGTTTTAATTGGTAGCAAGCTAACCAGTCAAGAATTCTAAATGAAATTTCATTTGTCTGTATACTGCTAATCAATATTCACTCAACACACAACTGTTCTTTGTATCTCAGTGGAATAAAACAAATTGTCAGTCAGCAGTGTGGTTTTTGTTGTTGGATTTTTTTTTCTGTCTCCCCTTCCTTCCCACCACCCCCTGGCAGCTAAATTATTCACCTTCTCAAAAGGCAATTTGATAAATGTTTATTTCTTCATAATACATTCTAACAATCACTGATTTGTGACACTCGCTGTGAATTGAATTTAAATGCATACCGGATGCTTTCTTTGTCTGAGAAGGCACTAAGAGTGATGAGCAAGAAACAACTCCTGGAATGTTGCCTGTTTTCCATTTCAGATATTGCGGTGGCCTCCCATGGTATAAGGGGAACTAATTGAATTTAAGAGATGTAACAAGTGAAAAGTGCACCTTTTCACATTGCATCAGACTAGGAGCCAGCTCAATGGATTTGGCAGCAGCTGTAGCACCAGGGCAGCACATAAGCAGCAATTTCATACTGAAGTGGAAAAGATTGTGGAACGGTGAGGATCATTGTGGAGTTCCAGCAAAGGACAAGGCGATATAGATGGGGCAATGAACCTTTTTCCCAATACACAACTTTACGAAGAACAAATTGCTGGAGAAAAACTTTGACTGGGTTTTACCACTAGATGCACAATGCAGTAAAATCTAGATTTATTCTCTTCATGGTGATGGCTGTAATATTTAATACAAGACAGGACCAGCCATTGCTTACAATGCAGAAATGGTATAGTACTGATTTTATTATTTTTTTTCTTATCCTCTTCTTCCACCAACACTACCATCAGAAAAATTCTGCCCTATCATTCTGACATTTCAATTTGGTTGGCGTCTGGTTTAGGAATGCTTCTTTAACATCCAATATTGTCTTTTACAGTGTTTTAGGGTTGCTGTTGTATAAAAGGAGCAAAGGAATAAAGATGACAGAAAGTTAATTTCAATTAAATCTTATTTTAAACAATGCAGTGGGATTTTCATATAACTGATCTAAATTCGATTAATTTAATTTAATTTAATTATGGGACTTATATGCCGCCCTATCTCCCAAAGGACTCAGGACGGCTAACAACAATAAAACAATAAATAGAAATATTAAAGGAGATTAAATTTACAAAGCCCCACTAAAAAACAATAAAAATTAAAACAAAATTAAAACCGCCGTCTTCAGTCCAGGTCAGCCAGTTGGAAAAGGTATGTCTTTAGGTCGCGACGAAAGGACCGGAGATCTGGGGCCATCCAAAGTTCTTGGGGGAGCTGATTCCAAAGGGCAGGTGCCCCAACAGAGAAGGCCCTCCCCCTGGGGGTCGCCAGCCAACATTGTCTGGCCGACGGCACCCTGAGGAGACCCTCTCTGTGTGAGCGCACAGGGCGATGGGAAGTCGTTCTTGGCAGCAGACAATCCTGTAAATATCCCAGGCCTAAGCCATGTAGGGCTTTATAGGTAAGAACCAGCACCTTGATTAGTTAGGGCATGGGTGTCAAACTTGCTGTGTCACGACATATTGTGACTTTTTTTGCATTGGCTGAGTTGGGTTGGGCATGGCCTCCATGTGATGCAACTGGCCCACAGGCCAGCAGTTTGATACCCCTGAGTTAGGGAGATGGGATTGAGTTGTGGTAGATGTGTTCTTAGTTGAATATATCAGTTCTTAAAAATCTATTATCTAGCATCTTTAATGTCAGAAATATAAAAACTCTCTGGTATAATTCTTAAATATTTTAATAAAAATTGTGTAGGACTAGTTGATACTTTTTGGATTCAGTAAACTCCCTTGTATTTAGTTTATTTTGTCCAGAAATTATGGTACTATAGCATACCTTTACTATTATAGATAAAAATAAAAATGTACATATGTTAAGATATGATGAATTGATACATAGCTGACTTTAATTGAAATTAGTAAAATCCATTAAGTTGAATCCTAGCTTAAACATCAAAATGCCTATCAGTAATATAATTAAAAGGTTTGTATTATAATTTGTTTCATATATCTGATGGAACATATCACAATTAAACACAATTAAAACCAAACTCTAAAAATATAATTCTTAATCTAAACAATTAATGGGAATATAAATTGTAGTGAAAACATTAATTAGAAGTGAAAAATCAAAGCCACTTATCAATAATTCTCACACTGCCCCTAAAAGTGCTGTTTATGTTGTCTGTACCCTATATTGGGGTCCCCAACCCCCAGTCTGTGGACCAGTACTGGGCTGCGGCATGCCAGCAACTGATCCACACAAACAAGGAAAGCCCCATCTGCAGGATGAGGGCAGCACACAAAACCATGCCCATCCGGTCTGTGGAAAAAGCTCTCTCCATGTAACAGGTCCCTGGTGCCCAAAAGGTTGAGGACCTCTTCCCTATATAATACGTAAGGACAGAACATTTACAGTCATATTCTGGGAAGACCCAGATCCTATTAGGAAGCTTTTCCATCTATTGGAAGTATCTGCAATTCCTGATTTTGAGAATACAAAAAAATGTCAGATATTAATCAATTTGACATCACATGACAGGAAAATAAAACCATGGGAAGCCTAGTGTAAGGTAAAATATCAAATTTCAAACATGAAATAGAGGGAAGCATGTTTGCAGTATCTACCCAAAGGTGTCCAACACTGAGAAAGAAATTAATACAGCTATTGGCCTATCACTTATAACCTCTAATCAACACAAAACAGCATATCCTAGCAGGCGCACAAGGCAGATGATCAGAGTCATTGTTGTTGCTGTTAATCTCCCTGGACTGAAACAAAGGTAGATTTAAGATAACAGCAATTCAACAGGATTGCTAACCAATAGTTTCTTTAATGTGTACCTACCCTGCTTGCATTAATAAACTTAAGTAGACCATCACTGTATATGGTTGTTTCTGGTCACAAATAGTAAATTAGAAAAAGCAGATTTAAGAAAATCTTAAATATTTACTTTTAATTTTTTTTTGCAGAAGTGACATTAAATTGTAACAAATATCCAATTAATTGGTCAAATAATTTTAATAGAAGATATATGCTAAAAATATTCCTTTGTTCTAAATCTGGTCTGCAAACATCAACAAATGTAATTGCACAATTTGGCTATAAAGTTTTATGAATGAATAGGGCAAACATAATGCTTCTACTATAATCAATGTTCAATCTTTATATTTTATTTTGCTAGCTCATCAAAACTTTTAAAATTGGGTATGAAGAGCTTTTCCTGAAAGACCATAACAAGAAGGTTGAAAAAAATAATAAAAAGCCTGAGATACATTTATAAACAGTACATCCATATTACCATTACTTCTATTCCCCAATAACACAAAACCATTTTAAAGGCCATCACTGATTACTCTCAAGTCTTTTATTCTCCGATGCTGAAAATAAATAATAATAATAATAATAATAATAATAATAATAATAATAATAATAATAAGAAGAAGAAGAAGAAGAAGAAGAAGAAGAAGAAGAAGAAGAAGAAGAAGAAGAAGAAGAAGAAGAAGAAGAAGAAGTTGGAAGGGACCTTGGAGTTCATCTAGTCCAACCCCCTGCTAAGGCAGGAAACCCTATACCATTTCAGACAAATGGCTGTCCAGTCTCTTCTTAAAAACTTCCAGTGTTGGAGCATTCACCACTTCTGGAGGTTTGGTCAGTTTCAAATAAGAAGCAGGTTGCTTGGTTTCAAATTGGTCTTGCAATTAAAAATTCTCTCATCTCTTCTACATGAAGATGGGAAATGAAAGAAATCTTAATTCTTTGTTCCATCCCATCACATGTTGTGTGTATTGATCTGGTTGCCTACCATGGCATCCTTTGGATCATACTAGAAGAATGGGATTCACCCTGATTCCAAATGCTTCTTGCCAGACACATTTCTCTGTTCCCCATTTTCTAACTTCAAGTCAACAAGGGTTAATCCAAGACTTTCTTCGTGTGCTCCTTGTGTTTCCCAAATGATACCTTCAAAATCTAGAAAGCCAAGGAAAAATGCCTTCCTTGGTAACATATCAAATGTAGAGTACATTTTCCACTAGGAGCAAGAAGGAGACAAAGAACAGCAATGTCCACATACTTACTGATTTACACTGTCTCTCACTGGGAGATTGTCATAGCTTTTTGGCCTCCTTCCAGCTGAGCCTTACTTGTGCCCATCCACTCCTACTCTATGACTGCAGAAAAGTGAATTACTTTTTAATAGTTATTCATTTGTTTCCAATAGGCTTCTAGGAGGAATGGTCCTCCACACTTGATGCGATAACAAGACAGACATTTTGGCTAAGCTCCCCAAAGGCCAAAGGTGGCATTGGAAAAACCTACATACCCAGTTTTTAGACTGAGTTGCTGCACAATGGGCACTATCAATGGGTTGTAGTTTTATCCCTGCTGAATTTGTGTGAGAGAAAAAAAGGGGAAAGAGAGAGAGAGAGAAAGGAAGCATTTGAAGTGCAGGAAGCAGGAAGGCTTTGAAGTAAGTTCTAAAGAACATGTTAGAATCAGAGTTCATCCCTCCTTCATCTTAAATCTCAAAGATCTCATGCTTGCTCTTCTCTCCTGGGATAAGACAGAGCTGGAATATATTCTGAGATTCTTACAGAGCAGGTTGACAGATAAATGACAAAAATGATTAGTAAGAAAATGACCTAAAGCATCTCCACAGCTGCTGTCAACAGACTGCTGGAAAAACTGCCGACCATGAAAGGAAGTTTTGTGGTAGGTGAAAGAACTAAAGAAGAGGAGATCAAAAGTGGAGAGTGTGTCTGTAATACTGATTGCACGCAAAGCACAGCTATTTGGGCTAATGGAGAGTTATCTCCTCCCCAATAACTTCCACCTACTTCTCCTCTTCCTATCCCCCTAACACCCCCCCCACACACACACACAGACAGAGACACAAACACTGGCTGAGAGAGATTCACTTTTTCTCTATTTATTTTGCTGCCCTGCAGTCTTCTTTGTTTCCAGTTGTGTCTCTATAACATTTGTATGTAGAGTTTCTTCACTGCTTCACTGCATTCCATTCTTTACCCATGCAGTACTAATGAATGTGGGGACAATTCAAATGTAAAACAGGACAGAATTGCTGGAATGAATACCATCATCTCTCCTGCTTTTGCATTTTTCTCAAAAGGATATTTTGATGCAATAAAATTGCTTGCTCTCCTCTCCATAACTCCAATTCCTGTCACTGATTAATCTGATTCTCTCCCTTGATCTGCCTTTTTCCCCCTTATTCTGCAATGCATTTTTGCAGAAAGGGCTATCTTTTTCACATTCTGAATTACCCTCCTGCTAGGAGCTCCCACCTCCTCCCCACAGCAACACATTTGCAGCATTCAGCATTATACAGGCACAATCATACATTGCAAATGCTAAGAAAACTCTGTCCCCTTTCCCATTGTGTTTCTTGAAAATATAATCTTTCCCCACCTCCTAAGTTTCCTGCTGAGCCACTGAACTCTAATAATCATGCAAGGAATATCGAGATGCAGCCGGCAATATTTCAGTGTTGACTTTCAAATTCACATTTACTTGAATGCCTGCATTACTGAGAGATGTAATATAGAGTCATTCCTTCTCAAACAAAGATTACATTTAGTCTGTGGTATAAAATGGCCCATATTTCAAGAAGCATGAGAAAAGTTCTTTCTTGGCTCTAAAAATGGCCTTTGGATTCATTCGGTGAGCTTGTTTTTAAATAGATATCAATGTTCATTATCTTAGAGAGTCTAGCAAAATATATATTATACAGTGAATGTTTTGTTTACTTTGATTTCTCAGTCTATAGTTTTTCATATTAAATATTTAAAATTACTACGGTGGTAGCTTCCTTGGCATTTAAGCTGAATTCCTGGATACATTGACACATGCATATTTTTCAGGGTTGTTGTTATTTGCGAAGTTGTGTCCGACCCATCGCGACCCTATGGACAATGTTCCTCCAGGCCTTCCTGTCCTCTACCATCTTCAGGAGTCCATTTAAGCTCACGCCTACTACTTCAGTGACTCCATCCAGCCACCTCATTCTCTGTCTTCCCCTTCTTCTATTGCCCTCAATCTTTCCCAGCATTAGGCTCTTCTCCAGTGAGTCCTTCCTTCTCATTAGGTGCCAAAGTATTTGAGTTTTAGCTTCAGGATCTGGCCTTCTAAAGAGCAGTCAGGGTTGATCTCCTCTAGGACTGACCGGTTCAATATATATATACACATATATATACATACACACACACACACACACACATACATATACATATACATATACATATACATATACATATACATATACATATACATATACATATACATATACATATACATAAAACTTAAAGGCATAGGACTAAGTCTTAGGAAACCAATGTATCATACCAGAAACTGGTAGTGGAAGACCAAGCCCATCAAGCATTTTAAGAAATGTTACCCTGGGAGTAGTTCTAAAAGGCAGCTGATGTTTTACAACTAGGACAGCTGCAGACATGGCTGGTGGTTTCCATTGCTGACCATTACAGCTCTTCACACAAAATCATGCATGCAAAACCTAAATAAAACAAAATGCTATGCTACTCAAACAAGGTAAAGAGTCTTTCCAAAGCTCAGATTGCTTACAATACATTCCCATAACTGGTAAAGGAAAAGACCATCCCAAATGCAAACATGTGCTCCAACCTGCTCTCCACTTTAATATAAAATGTGCATCATCTATGATTTATTCCTGTGGGCATGCTTCAAAGCAATATGCCATCGAGCACTAGAAAAATTGGATTTGTCTCCACCAAACTGTTTTTGCTGGCACAAAGGTTTACCAGGTGCCACAACATGAAAAATATATCCATCAGTGAATAGATATATAAGCCAGACATGCAATGAACAGCCTGTACAGTCAGATATGCAATCTGCCTCCCACATTCCATTTTACAAGGGTCTGGTGTAGACAGTTTGGCTGATATCCTCAAACCACTTTCTTTGGGACAGTCCTCTTAAAGTATAAAGCAAAGCTTGCAGAATGCAACCTACATGAACTACTAAATCAATTATGACAAAGTAGTAGTAGCCAAAACCTAGGGGAGTCAGCTATTCCCCTAGAAATCCAGTCAATTAAATTCAGCCCGGAAGGATACCAATCTAATATCAAAGATATTGCCAAAAGGACCACTTCCCTGGAGCATAAGGTTAATGATTTAGAGCATGTCAGCTTGGCCTGGAGCAGAGAAAATGAAACAAGAAAACACACATGCACATAAAGGTCAAACTATTAATAGATATATAAGAAAATGCAACCACAAGAATAATTCAAGGCAGATACACAAGGGCTTACTGGCATCTTAGTTATCAACAGTGTCAGCACATTCCAATTTTTATAGGGTGCTTAATACAACACTCTCTTTTTCATATTAATGCATAAGAGAGGACGACAAATGTGAGTCAAAGTTCAAGAAGAAATTAGAGGTAGGAGACAGTGTCCCAGTTTCCCTATTAAAAGTTCCTATTATTATCTTTAGTCGCAAGAACAAGGAAGAACTAAAGCAGAAGAATACAACTAGGACTTCCCTAGCATCATCGAGAAACACCAGCAAGGAATAAAGACTTTTATTCTTTGCTGGTGTTTGAGTGTTTATTTAACTATCAAATACCCTTATTACATAGAGCAGAGTCTGCATGGATTCTATTAGCTAAACTCCTGCTGAAAATCTGCAACAAAAGATGACCAGCATTTCCATTAGCTGCCCAGCTAGCAATATCCAGAAGTGCTGATATGACAGCTCCTATCACAACACATATTCCCTACAACTGGAGTGAGGAAACTGTTTAGAACATCAGATTTATTATGTAGACCTGCCTCCTTGGAGAAAATAATGAAAAGAAACCAAATGTTTAATTCCTAAACTAACTGTTAAAAATGGATTTGGAGCCAAGACAAGAGGAAGAACATTGAAGGGCTAATTTGTAATGTTCTTACTGCTTGGGAAACTGACATTGTTAGGGAGCTTGAATAACTTTTGTTCAATTTACAATTTTTTTTTAATCCAATGTTTCTTATTCAATGCAACAACCTCATTTCTAGGGGGATAAGATTCCACAAGTGAATCCCCCTCCAAACATACACTGGCAGTGTCACTGCATTTTTTTTTTAGTTTTTTGTCAGTAAGCTCGTTGCAGTCTGTTTCTTTGCAAGTTGAATTGTTATCTTATCATTGTAACCATGGTGAGTGTCACATGTTCAGCCAAGTATTTTGTTTGGTTTTATATTTATTACTGTGTGTGCATGTCCAAAACAAAAGTTACTTTCTCTTCCCTTTCCTTTGTGCTCTCTGGTGAGATAGACATGTAATCATGAGTCTTTCTGTGTTTTTACAAGTTTCTTTGTAAGTAAAAGGTTTATGGTAGAATATATGCTTCGGGTTTTCTTTCTTTTACCTGTTGTTTATCATGCATCAAATGAACCATGGTTCATCACCCTCTGATAGAGTTTTGTTTATTTACTCATCTGACAGGCAGAAATTAACCTCTCTCTTTGTTCCTCCACTCGGCAGAAATAATATTCATTTGCATAACTGGCTATGGAATTCAGTGATCAGCAATTTATTTAAATTTGAAATAAAGACAGTAAATCCACCAAGCTAATATATATAAAATGGTAAGAAAGCAGACTATTAAATGTTTAACTTAAAAGTGAAAATACTGTGGAAATACTTTTTCCCTTGAGTTTAGCTCTGGGAAAACTCTACCTCAGATATGTCAAACTCGCGATGTCATGTGACGTCACCCAACGTATTGGGACAGTTTTGCCATTGCTGGCAATGGGGTGGGCGCTGCTGCCACATGACGCTTCAGGCCAGCAGTTTGACACCCCTGCTCTACCTGGTTTCAGTGTAAAGCATTATTTTAACCACCATCAGAAACCAATTTAGAAAAGCATTTGATTTTTTTTTCTTCCTTTCTTGTCATCAACAGTGATGATGAAAACAGGTAAAAAAAATATAGGGACACAGTGGCTCAGTGGGTTAGGATGCTGAGCTTGTCGATCAGATGGTTGGCAGTTTGGCAGGTCGGATCCCGAGTGCCGCGTAACAGAGTGAGTGCCTGTTACTCATTTTGAGGTCAGTTAATTATTTTCAAACTTTTTTTCCAAATGTCACAGTATGAGCCTATTAGATGCAGACTGTTTATAGTTTACATCCTTCAGTGTAAAAAGCTATTTCCCCATCACTTTTGAAAGATACCCTGTTAAACAATCTCTTGAAGAATCCCTTTGCAACTGTCCTGAGAACATATGAAATATTAAAGAGAGCAACTTCCATCTAGTCAACCAATTTGATTCCAGTAAACTCATGGTTTTTTGTTTTGTTTTGTCAAAAGAGTATGTTATCATGATTGAAAACTGATTGCTAATCTCCAAAGAAGTCAAAGGATTTCTGTTTACTGGTTTATTTAAAAGGCTAAAAATACTTATGCATTCTGATTTCCTCCATACTCCATCTTTTTTCAGTATTATGATTATAACTGCTGAAAGAAATGCACACTGATGTTGGATTAGATTTCTCATCCAATATTCTGAGAATAGTGTTTTATTTATTTATTTAAGGTCTTACATGGCTACGTCTCTCATAGAATGCTCAAGGCAGCTCACAACAATCTATAAAACACAGTCAAAAATAAAGATACCCTTGTCCCCAGAAACAAGCAAAACATTTTTAAGCTCAACCTCCAGCCTAGACCAATGCTTGGGAGAAGAAACAAGACTTTGCAGCCTTCCAGAATTATTTATTTTAACATAGCTAATTTTGCATTTTAAAAGATTATAAGGAAGAATTGCAACTGTAATGTTTTGGATATGAAGCCAGATGGGTATTTTTGAGCCAATAATAATAATAATAATAATAATAATAATAATAATAATAATAATAATAATAATAATAATAATAATAATAATAATAATAATAATAATAATAATAATAATAATAATAATAATAAATCTCAAGGGACACTATGGCTATTTAGAATGCAGACCTCTAGAACAGTTTCTAGAGTTTGTGTATATTTGTTGCATTTAATGACTGGATTTTTTGCAGTTCAGATTTGGGTTGTAAAAATCTGCTCAGTTACTAGATGGGACCAGACTTTTGCAACTCTTGATGGCCATCTAGGATTTCTACAGCCTATTTCTGTTTGTTGTTGTTAGTTGCAAAGTCGTGTCTGACCCATTGCGACCCCATGGACAATGTTCCTCCAGGCCTTCCTGTCCTCTACCCTATTCTGGAGTCCATTTAGGCTCATGCCTACTGCTTCAGTGACTCCATCCAGCCACCTCATTCTCTGTCGTCCCCTTCTTCTCTTGCCCTCAACCTTTCCCAGCATTAGGATCTTCTCCAGTGAGCCCTTCCTTCTCATTAGGTGGCCAAAGTATTTGAGTTTTAGCTTCAGGATCTGGCCTTCTAAAGAGCAGTCAGGGTTGATCTCCTCAAGAACTGACCGGTTTGATTGCCTTGCAGTCCAGGGGACTCGCAGGAGTCTTCTCCAGCACCATAGTTCAAAGGCCTCAATTATTTGGTGCTCAGCCTTTCTTATGGTCCAACTTTCACAGCCATACATTGCAACTGGAAAGACCATAGCCTTGACTATACACACTTTTGTTGACAGGGTGATGTCTCTGCTTTTTAGTGTGCTGTCTACATTTGCCATGGCTTTCCTCCCCAGGAGCAAGCGTCTTTTAATTTCTTGGCTACAGTCCCCATCTGCAGTGATCTTGGAGCCCAGGAAAATAAAATCTGTCACTACCTCCATTTCTTCCCCATCTATTTGCCAGGAATTGAGGGGGCCGGATGCCATGATCTTGGTTTTCTTAATGTTAAGTTTCAATCCAACGTTTGCACTCTCCTTCTTCACCCGCAACAAGAGGTTCTTTAGTTCTTCTTCACTTTCTGCCATTAGAGTGGTATCATCTCCATATCTTAGGTTGTTGATATTTCTTCTGGCAATCTTAATTCCAACTTTTGATTCCTCTAGCCCTGCTTTTCTCATGATGTGCTCTGCATATAAGTTAAATAGGCAGGGCGACAGTATACAGCTTTGCCAGACTCCTTTCCCAATTTTGAACCAATCAGTGGTTCCATGTCCAGTTCTCACTGTAGCTTCTTGGCCTACATATAGGTTTCTCAAGAGACAAATAAGATGGTCTGGTACACCCATCTCTTTAAGAACTTGCCACAGTTTGTTATGATCAACTCAATCAAAAGCTTTAGCATAGTCAATGAAGCAGAAGTAGATGTTTTTCTGGAACTCTCTGGCTTTCTCCATGATCCAGCATATGTTGGCAATTTGATCTCGAGTTCCTCTACCTCTTCAAAATCCTGCCTTTACTTCTGGTCGTTCTCGATCCACATACTGCTGGAGTCTAGCTTGTAGGATTTTAAGAATAACTTTACTAGCATGAGAAATGAGTGCAATGGTGCAATAGTTTGAACATTCTTTGGCACTGCCTTTCTTTGGAATGTTCAGTCTTGTCATCTCTTGTTTGACCATGTCCAGCTTTCCTTGTAAGATCATGGATCTTACATTCCAGGTTCCTATGGAGAATAAATCTTTACAGCATCGGACTTTCCTTTCACCACCAGACACATCCACATCTGAGCATCCTTTCGGCTTTGGCCCAGTCACTTCATTCTTTCTGGCACTACTAGCACTAGCCCTCTGCTCTTCCCCAGTAGCATATTGGATGTCTTCTGACCTGAGGGGCTCATCTTCCAGTGTCATATCTTTTTTTTCCTTTTGGTACTGTCCATGGGGTTTTCATGGCAAAGATACTGGAGTGGGTTTCCATTTCCTTCTCCAGTGGATCACGTTTTGTCAGAACTCTCTGCTATGACCTGTCCATCTTGGGTGGCCCTGCACGGCATAGCTCATAGCTTCATTGAATTACACAAGCCCCTTCACCACGACAAGACAGTAATCCATGAAGGGGCTATTTCTGTTAGACCTACTTAATAGTATACCTTGTAAAGACATATCATTTTTGATCTCTTGAACACCCATGATTTCCCCAAAGTATTCCTAACATTATAGCTGTTTGAGGTGTTGTTCACTAGTCTCTTCCCAATTAAGTCTGCGGTATAGCTATTCCAAAGAGAGTTAGGTAATTCAACACATAACAAAACAGGAGTTTTAATGTTCAGCTTCTCAAAATTCAGCCTTTTTCTCATGAATCCCAAAAGGCTGAGCTCATAATATCTTCTTGGCCAAAGAAAAAATTAAGAAAAAAGAAATTGAGTGTCCTATCATTCAAGCACTGAAGTTGGTTAAATTCATCTCAGGCGAGATTGGGGACAATGTTGAAACTTCCTAGGGTGAAACACTGGGAGGGGCAGGGAGAGAAGAAGCAACATCTGAATAGGGGGATATGCAATGTTTACCACTGGTGACAGTGCAAATGGACAGCTGTTTCATAGTTATGGATCAAAACTCTCAATGTTATCTCAAAATATTCAATGTGGGATAATCTAATTTCAACAATTTATTTAAATCTGTCTGTCTCTCTCTCTCTCCCCATCCACCCACCCACCCACCCATCTATCTATCTATCTATCTATCTATCTATCTATCTATCTATCTATCTATCTATCTATCATCTATCTATCTACCTATCTATCTATCTATCTATCTATCTATCTATCTATCTATCTATCTATCTATTTTACAAACATTACAACCAGTACACATTAAAATAACAATAAATAACAACAATAAAAAATAGTACCATTAAAGGTAGGAAGAGGGGACATGGAGCACATAAATTTATGAACTGAAGAAACTTCTTGGATGAGAAAAGAAATGTTTTTAAAGAAATAAAAATAAAAATGCCTTTTGAAAAAAGCACCTTTCGGACACACAAATCTATGCTTCTGAACGGACAATTAGAGTCCCCCTCACCCAAAAATTTTGGCAGTATCATTATCTTTCATATTTTTAAATTGAGCCATCTTATATTCACAAAAATGGCTATTTGAAGCCAAATTGTTATTAAATATTACCTTTTGGAGTGATTCCATTTCCTTTCAGACGAATGTAGTACAGCTATGATGAAAAGTCACGATCTAAGTGATTTGTCTGTATCCCTCAAACACAAGAGAATAGGCAGATGCAGAAATATTCTAATCCAGTAGAATGTTTTTATTTTTTTTGGTGAAATTACTCAGTGCTCACTTTGACCTGGCAAAGGGATAGGAAATATTTGAATGGAAGATAAAGGAAGTAGCAAGAAAGAGACCTTGCCTTCAACCCAAGTCTTCTGAGAGGTATTTAATATTATCAGTAATACTATAAGCTTGCTCGCTCTGTGGTGTTCCTTTGGGATGCTGTTTTGAGCAAAACACCAGCTGAAATGGCAAGCCTTCATCCATAAGGTCACTGGGGGGGGGATGCATTTTTTTCTGGATTTAGTGAAAACTGATAAACTGGATAACAATGAAAGCATAAGAACCGTTGCACTCTGAAGGCTATTTTTTTTTAAAAAATATAGATGTATAGGTGTAGATGTAGATACAGGTATGTCATGATAATAAAGAGAGAAAGAATAAGGAAGATTATGATCATAAGAAAAACAAAAAAATCATCAAAATCATTTTGAGATGAAATATTCACTCACAATAAAAAGTCAGAGCTTGAGAGCTTGGGGCAAGGCAAGATTAGAATGTTGGAAAAGCTTTAATAATCAAAGGCAGGATGACTTGCCCAGTGTCATCCTAGATCAGCCCTGGACTTCAAAGCTTTGTTGAAAGCAACTAGCTACAAAACAGAAAGCAATGCTTTTGAACATGAGCTGAAGCCTGGCATGAAAAGTAAACACACTATTGCTTGCAGACAGACAGTGCTTCAAATAATGGAAAAGCCTTGGAAGTTGGGCAGGAATGCAGATAAAGGAGGGTTATTAAGCCTGGAAGTCTTCGGAGAAGGGCGGGATATAAATGGAATTAAAATAAATAAAATAAAAATTATTTATTTATTTATTTATTTATTATACCTGGACATACTGTTTTTATTTTTTTTAGATGAGTCTTTCTAGATTAAAATTAGCATTCAGCATCACTTTCAAATGGAGCAATGCACAATGTCATAATTCAAATAGTTACAGTTAAGCTTCATTCCAGAAGAAATCATGAGATGCTTTCCTAAGAGTCATCGTGAAAGGCTGTGAATAATAAAAAAAAAAGACACATATGTCTTCATGACTAAATATGGGGACAACATTTAATGTAAAAAAAATAATAATAAGAGGGACAGAAAATCTCTGTGAAGAGTAGATGGAGACGATTCAATAAAAAGTGTAATGTACACAATAAAATAACAGGCCAAGTGAAGCAAAGCTATATATTCAGTCCAGTGGCATTTATCGGTGTGACTACCTGCCTGTCTGTCTGTGATGTGATAAGTGTTGAGAGTCACAGCCAATAAATTTCAAAATGTCAAGTAATAGTCTAGGCATGAGTGGGTAGAGTTTTATTGACTATGAAGGGGGGGGGGGAAATCAAAGAAATATATTTGTGCAAAAAATCTGTATTTTTGAATTGCAATGTGAACTATCAAAAGAGAAATTGACATGAAAAAAATAACCATAGACTGCACTGGCCTTTTATTCTTCCAGCAACCCCAGGTTCAACAGCAATCAGAAAAACAGACAGCTCAGATTGAGTTCTATAAAGCACATCCTTCTATTTCCCCCCAAAAATATACCCTGCCTTTACAACACCACTTTTTTTCTTGTCTTTTAAATCTTGAAAATGGGTATACTGCTAAGTTTGTAAAGCCGCCCTGAGTCTTCGGAGAAGGGCGGGATATAAATGGAATTAAAATAAATAAAAATAAATAAATATATGTGACAAAACTCTCTCTTTTTTTGCTTTCATAGCATAGAACCTCCTAAGGCCTCTAGTACACACTCTGTGCTGAAAGGCTTAAATGAACCAAATTCATCCTTTCTTTCTCAAAAAAGCCTTTTTCATGTAAACAACATCCTAATTAATAAACAATAGCATTTCTAAGAAGACGGATTCGTGAAGACCATATTCTGGTTTTCACGTTTCTTTGAATGGTAAAAGCAATATTCAGTATTCAACAGGAGAATGACTTTAAGCTATTCCCAGTTTTAGAGTAAAATCTTAAAGAGCCACAGTATTACCTTCTAAGCATGTTTTCAATTTTTTTCTCTTATATCTTCTGTTCTTCAATGAACAATGACTGTATGCCTGTTTTTTATGCAAACAGGTAATAATTAGATTGGCTGACCCTATTGATCTTATTATAAATTTTGGAATTGCGTAATTATTATCTTCCCTTGTTGTGCTTGGTCCAAATAACCAAGCAGAACTTTTAATGCCCACACTTTGTAATAACATTTATTGATAGAATTGTCACATTCTTACTATGGTGCAAGTCAGCCATATGCCTCTTATACAGAGCTAAAGTAGAATTCAAAGAAAATAGCTAACTTTGAAAAATCTGAAACCTCCCTTAATCTAACCAAATCAGACTAATCAATATTTAACCAATTAGAAATAAACAAAGTTCAAGTGACACAGGTGCTCCTAATCATTTTGAAAGCCAAAGCACCTGGAAAGTAATCACACTGTCTGGGTTCTTCTACTGCCTTCCCATACATAATCACGGTCTTCACTCATATTACATACATGTGTATTACATACATATGTTCATTTGGTATTACTAAAGGAATGTTATATTCATCTTAATCTTTGCCTTCTGAGTATTGTTCCCAGCAAGTAGGGTCCTAGACACATAAGTCAACACATCTGTCCTGATAAGTCTTTCTAATTCTACTTACAAAGAGAGGTGGGAAGCCTACTGGTCATATTTTTAAATATGGAATCCAGTGTAACTTCCAGACTTTTAACCAGGATAGAAAGAGCTCACACTTTATTTCTTAGGAGGACTTTGATAGGAAAACAGTATAACTACACCTTCAATGTGTGTAATGCTCACACAGAAAAGCCAAGAAAGTAGAATGTACACAGCATATGGCATTGGAGCAAATGCTGGGCTAGCTCCCAAATGATATTTCACACTGTAAAGCACACTAAAATCATCACATACCAACAGCCCACAGGAGAAAACAGATGTTCTGCAACCCCTTCCATCCCATCTTCAAAGCCTTCCTTCATACACACATGCCCACAGACTGAATTTCCTGCACAGTCTCTAGTAAATTCCCTAAGCTTTTTTCCCAGAAATCCCCAAAGTCATTTACACATTTACAAGATCAGTAATTCATGACACATATCCTATCCTAGTAATAAAGTGTGTGATGTTCACTAAGTGATGGAAGGCAGATTTTATGGAAATCAAGGTCAGACAGGATATTATTGTAAATTTCACAGACTACAACATGCTTCTAGGTGGCTTATTGCAAGAATAGAAGGTAATATGGTTAAATATATCAGGGCATTGCATGGGAAATAGGCAGAAACATAGAGACTTCTGAAATGAAGATGACTAGGAAATTAAAATCTATGTGAGTTGCATTATTGTTTAATAAATTAATTTTGACTCAACTTGAATATTATCAAGTCCTTAAATTTAGAATTCTATTGTCAGATAATTTAAATAAGAACTGTTGCTCATTATTATTAGAAGCAAGGCCATGTTTGTTTTCAGTTAATGTAATCAGCATTAGAACACTGTTGCATTTTAGTTGGATTTTTTTTTAAAAAAAGAAGTATCTTCCATTAAACTCAGCTCAATGCACTGAAGCTAGGTGAAATAATTGTGTCCTGACATTTCCTATTATTTTGTGCTATTTAGGAATATTTAGGAAGTTTCTGCATTATTTGTGGTTTTGTTGCACAGGATTTGTTTCTCTTAGTTTTACACCTTTTAATCATTATTTCTTTTGGGTAGTGCTCAAAAGGAAAACACTGAAATCTAAGCCTAAATACCCAGAGTACAACATATGTCATCTTCACCTTCTTTTAGTCCTAAGATAACTAAGGAATAGCACAACAGATTTTGCTTCATTGACACTGAGGAAAAAAAAGGGAAGTCTCAAATTGTGAAGCACAACCAATATTAACAACATTAACAAAGGAGACAAGAAGGGGGGAATTAACCAAACCAGAACTCTCCTTTCATCTTGCATTATTATGGGTAATCCTTGACTGAGAAACAACATTCTGCCTAATTTACTTGCATCCGGACACACCTTTAAAGTCAAAACAGTTCCTCTTGGGACTTCTGGGTGGTGCTTCAGTGGCGAGGATGGTCGGATTCGACCACTGGCCTTTCGATCCCATTGAAGCGGTGGAATAGCCAACAATCAGCTGTTCCGCCACTCAAAAACCCTTTTCCTTGGGCAAATAGGGGAGGGGGAGCTTTCAGGTAGGGGTACAGCTCCCCTAGAGCCTCAGAACATTTGTTCTGGGGCATGAAGGGTGAGAGCCCCCCCAAAGCCTGGAAATGCTCCGGATGAAGGACTCTTCTGCTTTGGCAGAACAAGACGCTGAATCCACTCCTGCCAGATCTGATTAACATCTTGAGTGACGGTAGCAGCAGAGCAGATGCAGGAGCAGTATAAACATCAAGTACAAAGCTTTAACTCTGAAACTCAAACTCTCTTCCTTTAGTAGAATATGTAAGATCTTTAAGATGTTGGAAGAAGGCTGATTTGTTTATTATAGAAGAATGGATTTTGAAAGTTTTGAATCAGATAGAAATGGTAGAATTTGGAATATGTGAAGAATATTTGTAATGGAGATATATTATGATGCTTAAGGAGAGTTAAAGCGTGACTGGATTTAAAGTGTAATTATAGTTAGTTAGTATATTTTAGATTAAGATTGTGAAAATAATACCCTGTATTCTGCTTTGGGAAATCGGGGGGGGGGGGAGGTAGGGGTATTGGGTGGGTTAGGGTATGGGTTAGGGGTAGGGGGGATGGGGTTTATGTTCAAAAATGTACTTTAAAACTTTTTAATAAAAAAAAGTTCCTCTTGAATCTGTAACACTAAATGACCAACTTTCATCATGCATGATTCAGTCATACACAATTCATTTCTCTGCTCTACAAACTGTGCAACCTAGGGATACCTTTCATTATATTGGTGTAATATGAATCACCCTGTCAGAATTAATCAACTTAATTTAGGAGGGGGATTGCTTTTAAGTAAGACTCAGGGTCTCTTAAAATTCTGTTATCTTCCCTGAACTATTTGGTCCACTGTGAACAAGGGGAACTCCTACACCTGGGTGGGGAAAATGAACTTGGAGAAACTATCTAGAAATGGTTAGTTTGTCAAAGGTGCACAGAGAAAGCTGAGAGAAAAGAGGAAGTATTAGAAAGAGGCTCAGACTAGCTCCCCACTGACCCCCAGGATATAAGATTGTAGGAAGGAAAAACCCAGTCCGATTTGTATAATTCTGTTACTGTAGCATTTCTCAATAAAGTATAATTCTAGTCTCTGTGTGGAAAGTGTCCTGATCCAATAAGCTGGCAATTTGCTCCTGTCTTGTAACATTGGTGGACAACATGATGCAGGGAGAGGTGTAAATGAACTACCTTGATCCCATACATCTCTCACAATTGCATGGGATTAACCCAATGTGTGACAATAGATAAATGACAGATGGATAAGTAATTAAATATGCTCAGTACAGCTTCTAGCTTAGTGATCAGATCTGAAGGACCGACAAAATACTCCTTCCACCACCACTGTACTTATGAATCTTAAATGAATTTGAATATTCATATTTAAATTTGAGAACCAGTTTGGTGTAGTTGTTAAGGCATGAGGCCACTCACTGGGAGTTTATGAGTTGTAGTCCTGCCTTAGGCACAAAGCCAGCTGGGTGACCTTAGGTCAATCGCTTTTCCTCAGTCCTAGGAAGGAGGCAATGGCAAAACATTTCTGAAACAAACTTGCCAAGAACATTGCAGATATTTCTCCAGACCATCCCCAAGAATCAGACATGATTGAACAGAAAAAAAAACTTTAAAAAGTTGAAGTCAAATTTGCAGAATCTGTTCTGAACAGCTTCTCAAAATTATTCAGAGGAGATGTCAGATAAATATGTTTTGTCATTTGTCTTTCCAATCTGCAACCAGTGTGAAAACTCTATGATCTTGGAATAATACCAGAGAGTAGTTTTATTAGCTTCATTCTGATGTTTGATACTTGCATATGAACGGCTGGTGTCTAGGTGTTGTAACTATGGTGACAGTAAAGCCTTGAAATAAAAATAACTCCTTATAGCTAAGACTAAAAATATTTCAAAATAAGTTTGCCAAATACAGCAGAGCAATCAATCATCTGTTGAATAGCAAGAATTATTTCCTGGTATTTATCTTTCTGGAGAAATGCATTTCAAAAAGTTTTTTTTAAGGTAATTAAATTATTTCTAAATGCAGTGAAGTTTAGTCATCTGATAGTTGGTTATAGAATTCAGGTAAGACAAGATGAATAAGTATTTATAAAAAGTTAACCTGTTATTGAATACGAGAGTCAGACTGATTCCATAATCATTCTTACATGAATTGCTTAACTGTATAGAATCATGAAACCTATGAACCCTGTTTGTTTGATAAACCTAGAAACATTCAAGAAGTCCAAAAAAGGCAAAATGACTATGACTACACAATTAATCTAGACGTTATACTTGGCAAAATTAATCTCTTGCTATAGATTTCAAAAACAATATTGTGCTTTTAGAATGCTTTCATTAGTAGCACTAAACATTTATGGATTTCTCTCTCTCAAATTCACTGTTTACCCCAGTGAAGTTGTACAGTTCTAAATGTAAAATCATATAATAATAGTTACATGTGGAGATGTAGGTGTGGAGTAGGTGCTGATGTTTGTTATTTTAGTGGTCAGCAAGAGGTAAAACTAATTAGTTCATGACACACTCTTGATTTTATAATTGGCAATGAAATTTCATCATTACATGTTGGTTCCATTTTTTATGAAAGTTTAAGAAATAAATCATTTTTACAATGGTTATATCACACCCACAAAGATATTTGAAGTACAATGAGATAACTATATCTCTTAAAATTAAATGTGTTAATTGACTAACCCCCTCCCCCTCCCAAGAAAGAGTGTGTGTTTATATCTTCTGAATCAACCATACCCAATGATTTTTTATTGAAAAGTTTTACAATACATTTTATTTTTAACAAAACACAACGCCTCCCAACACCCTTCCCACTTCCCAGCCCTCCCCAGCCCCTCCCTCCCTTCCCCCTCCCCCCTCCCCGACTTCCCAGAGCTAGATAGAGGGTATAAAAATACAAACAATCATAATCTACCTTATACAAACAACCATAAACTATTAAATCTGTTGCACTTTAACTCTTATAAAATAACTACAAGCAGTATAGATATCACATCAATAATTATTCAAATACTAGATAAAGCTTTTTAGTCCCATATTTACTCCACAATATATCTCTGTTGCAAATAGTCTTTCAAGTACGCTGAGATCTTTGCCATTTCCGCCAGGTTGGAAACTTTTACAGTCCATTCTTCTATAGTCGGCAGTTCTTCCTTCTTCCAATATTGCCCTACTAAAAGTCTTGCTGCCGTAATTAAATTCAGCATCGGCTTAATGTCCACAACAGTAATATCAATAATAATGCCCAATATAAACAATTACAGACAAAACAATCTCTAATTTACTTTACCAAATTTACATCAGTCATTAAAAAACCAATTTTTTGATCTTCTTTCCACCCGGCCTGTAATTTTCCATACTAAAACCAAATTTATACAATCTTTCCTTCTCTTAAGATATTATACAGCTTCAAATGCCATACATTCCTTTCCAAACTTAAAATTTCCTTATATGTAGTCACATCATGTTTATATTTTTCTATTGCGTGTTTCATTATTACCCATATAGGTATCTTACAAGTTAACCTATGTCTATACTTTTTCCAAACTCGCAACAGAGCATATCTTAAAATATATACCTTAGACACATTATCCACCTTCTTATCACACAATAAATATACATACCAACCAGATAACAAATCATGACCTTCAAAATTTCAGCAAGACATTCATTTTCACTACTACAATTCTTCCCAGTTAACTTTTCATAATTATTTTTAAATTAAAGCAACATAAAGTATTAGAAAACATAATTATTTTTATATAACTTTACATTTGAGGGTGACAAATATATCCCCAAATATTTAACCCTTTTAACAATTTCAAATCCCGTTAGCTCTTCTAAAACAGCCTTTTAAGATACTATCATATTCTTAAACAACATTTTAGTTTTTTGTATGTTAACCTTAAATCCAGAAACTTTCCCTTATTGCATTATTATCTCCTTCAGTTCTACAACTAAATCTTCAGGCTCGTCTCATTCGTCTAGAAGCAGCGCGTGTCATCCTCTGGTTTCTGGCCTCCTCCGATGATACTGAAATTTGATCCACTCCTGTAACTTTCTCATCTATCTGCATTGTTCCTTCAGCACCTTGTAAATTCTCTCTGCGTCGTTGAGACTCTCCCTCACTATTCTTCTTTGTAGATTCCAAAAGTGGTATGGGGGCTGCTTTTAAAACATTACTATAAAAATCACGTGCCTGCAACACTGTAGCAAGACGATGTCTCATACCTTCATACATCACCACCATACCCACTGGTATCTCCCATCTGAACTTAATATCACGTCGTCTTAATTCTTGTGCCAAAAAAGCAAATTCCTTCCTTCTCCTTAAGATTCTTGGAGGGATCTCTTTTAAAATCAAGACTTCTTGCTCAGCAATTGCAAATTTAGTATTGTAAGAGGCTTGAATAACCTCATTTCTAATCGCTCTCTTTGTAAAGTAAACCACCACATCTCTGGGTAATTTCCTTTGTCTTGCAATCCACAAATTAACATGGAAAATTTTGTCTATATCTTCCATAATTTTATCTGCTGGTCACCCCAGCACCCCTTCCAGAGGCTCAGAAACTATTTTCTTCAAATTTTCTTTAGGATCCTCTTTTAAGCCTCTAATTCTCACAGCAAACTCCATCTCGTGATACTGTACCAAGGTCAAATCACTATCGATTTTCTCCACCACATTTTCAGTTTCTGTCATTTTTACATCTAATCTGATATTATTTTGGCTGAGATCTTGCACTCTTTCATCCAAACCATACCCAATGATTGTCTCTGGAAATCATCAGAAGATTATTTTGGTTTATTTATTTATTTATTAAATTCATTTTTTGCCCACCTCACTAGAGAGGTGAGCAGAATGTAAATTTCATTTGAATGTTGGATTTGATTGAATGAAAATTTCATTTTAGGGATTAAATCTGAAAACACAAGAAATAGTTTTGTTTTTCTTCTATGCCTTTAAATGTTGGGGTTTTTTCTTCTACTTTGCTTTTAAGGAATTGATTATGATTGGTGTGAACACTAGATGACAGTTTCAAACAAAGTTAAATCTTTGAGGGGTATCAAAACTTTCAAGTTTGAGATGTTTGGGTTTAGGAGAATGCATGAGTCCCATTTATATTTCAAAAGCTTTCCAAGTAAAACATTATTTGAAAACTCAACTCTCTGAAAAAGGCTCTTATGCAGGAAAAGGAACAGAAAAATATAAGGACAACCAGCAGAAAAGTGGCAATGAGTGTGCTGTTAAAAGACTTGAAAGACCAGGTTAGGTTCAGATCATAAGGAAGGAAATCTATGCACTTGCTAAGAATTGTCAATGACCTGATAGCATATAATTAAACAAAAATGCCAAGTAAAATGTCTTCATTATGCTATGTTTAGAAAGCAATTATTCCGAAAACAGTGAGAATTAAAGAATCAGAGACGGCTCTGAATTACCTACAAAAAAATAAATAACAAAATAACAAAAGGGATAGCTTATGCCAAAGTGTTTGACATTCCATCTTCTTTCTCTAACCAGGACGTAATGGTTGCATAATTCAGAGTAAGGATGAACCACAAATCATGATTTGATTCTACTATAAAATCACATATTTTTCCGAATTAGGTAACCATAGTTTCCTGTTTCTGATTTAATATGAAATTTGGTTAATTGTAGACTTAAGGGATTAATTGTGCTGTATCAAGAAAAAAAGGGGGTGGGAGAAGTGCACACAACTGATACATATTTTGGTTACATATTTTGATTTACTAAAGTGGTAACTGTCCAGATCCATATTAAAGATTTATAGCACCTTTTAACATCACCCAGCCCCCATTGTAGTGATATATCTCTAATGAGCACAAGCTTAGTATTGCCACAGTGATGGCAAGGTGATATAATAAGGTGAAATAAATTGCTCATGTAAAAAGGGCCAATGAGCCTGTCTGTCTTAATGGAACTTAAATTCAAACCTGATAAGAGAAAGCGGAAGTGTACAGTCTTTCTCATTCCAATTATATAACCTGGATAGACCTCAAGTATTGAATTTCATACTGATAAATATTCTGTGGGTGCTGTTCCCACAAAAGCAATAGATTGTACCTTTGTACGAATAAAGATAATAAAGAATTACTATTTTTATATCTACCAAGAAACTCAAAAGGTTCCAAGTCTAAATTTAATCCACATAATTATTAAGATTATGAAATCAGCACAATAAATATGCATTTATTTCTTATTTGCAGTTCCTAGGGAATTGTGGAGGAGGCCTAATACCATTCAAATTAATTAATACAATTTAATTTGGTTCTTCACTCACACATTAATTTGTAAAAATAATAGTTGATTAGTCACATTTGTTATTCTATTTTTTGTTGCTATTCATGGCAGCTACAAAGCTATTTTCAGCAGTACACATCAGTATTTTTAACCGATAAGGCCCAAATCACTGCATATTACTGTGGGTAAAAATGGTGGCGATTAATTCAACAACTCAAAATATATACGCAAAGGAGATATGACAGAAAATAGCCAGCAGGAACAGTCACTGCATGCTCATTCTGAAATGAATGAAAATTCAGCTGAATGTTCCCATTTAACATATTTCCCCAAAGTGAATGGAAACTTCTATATTATTTGCATCTTCATTTAATGCTGAAGTTCCACCATGAAATATTTTAATTTTTACTCTTCTAAGTAATCTATGTTTTCACCTTATGGGGTTTGTTTGTCACTTAGTCATTTTTTTAAATAATTTCAGGCTTCGGTTTTCAACTTTTTTTCTTCCCTTGCAGGGTCATAGTTGATTGTCTTAACTAGGGAAGTATGAAGCATGGCCAGGAAATGCACCCCACTTCATTCTCAGTGATGAACTTTCTGGAACCTTTATGTTAGTTCTAATACTAATGGATATCTTTTAAAATAAATGGTTACAGTTCACAGTTCTATTGTAATAGAGCATAAATGTTTGCTTAGCACTAAAATTGGAACAGTAATCCCAGGTTCCCATGATAAATAGGAAGACTGTGAATTGTTTTTAATCCATGTAGAGCATCATATCTAACAATCTATGGAATGATGATGATGTTGATGATGATGATGATGATGATGATGATGATGATGATGATGATGATGATGATGTTTAGGATGCGGACAGGACAAGTTTACGACTCTTATAACAGTATAAAGAGATAAGAAAACAATTACTAGATCAGAAAACGTTCTATATCAAAATCTACTAGTTCATAAACCATCCCCCTTAGACATTAAGTCCAGCCCATGTAGACTAATTTTTAGTTATAAAATTAAATGAGAAAAAAGCTTCAAATCTGCTTTGTTCTTTTTGAGAACAATGTTACCCAGAAAGACAACATAGTTTTATTCAAATGTAGTTCTCCTATATCAAGTCACCCCTAGTTATTAATAGTCAAGGAGAATATAACTTTAAATTATTATTGTTGGTCACATACAGTATAGACTGGATTTGATGTTTTTGTCCACCTAACAAGTGCTTCCCAATGGCATATGTTGTTATACAATAATATAACCTTTTGCAATTAACTGATGGTGATTTTGTCATTTCTGATAGTGCTCAAATGATGCTTCAGTTTGTTTGGGATTGCACCTAAGGCACTTATTACTATTCGTAGTATATTTGCTTTCTTTTTCACAGTCACTCTGCTTCTATTTGCAAGTCTTTGTATGTAGTAAGTTTCTTCAGTTCTTTTTCTTCTCTTCTGCTGTCTCCAGGTTTTTCCACGTCAACTATCCATCCTTTTTGTCTTTTCTATCAACAGTTGCTAGATCTGAGGTGTTATGCAGCAGGTGTTTTTCTGAATTCTAAAGATGCATAGCACTTGAGCTTCTTCATTTTCAATTTGCTTTGTTTATATTGTGGTCTCACCAGTTCTTTCTGCAGTCAAATGGTATTTCTTGCAAGTGTTTAGATGCACTATTGTCATTGCACTGTTTTCTATGCAAGCTTAGAAGAAGCTGGTGAAATAGTGGAGATGGCATTTTCTATCAGTTGCTGTCTTCTCAATTCTGGCTTTCTATGTGCTTGTTCCTGGTCTTGTGCAGCCAGAATTAACTCTGCTGTCACTTTCTTCAAATTTCCTGCATTCTTACTTTCAGCCATTGCCAAATCTTGTTGCTATCTGCTTGGACTGCTTTTTGTTTTTAAGGTACTAGCCATGTAATAAGTTGACTTGCTATGTCCCTTTTCTGATTGTTTTGGCTGTTTTTGTAGGCATTTAGTCTCTCTAGTACTTAGTAAGCCTTTCTGATATACTAGCTACAGTGCTTCTTCTTCACTGTCCTTCAGGCATTCTTCCAATGTCCTTGTCTGGTGTACTTGAAGTATTGCATGCTCACCTATTTCCCTTGGTAAGCAGAGTCTGTTAACAGTGCTGGGTATTATTATTTTTCTGGTCTTTCTATCCAGGATTTTTAGTTCTGTTTGAGTGTAGTGCACTATTCCAACTATGTATAACTATGACTGGAAATGGCCATGTATAAGTTGACTTTGTTGACCTCTCCCAGTCTGTTACCACTTACCAGCAACTATGTTTTCATTGATCTTTACTGGCTCTTGTTATATTTAGACTCTTGACTATCCAATCATGTGGCAGGGAGCCAAATTTCCTCTTGTAATTAGTCCAAGTTACATCAAGTTGGTCTTCTTTCTCTTGCAGTTTTCCCAAATCATCTTGTCAGTTATGGAGCTGATCTTGTGTTCATTTGCTGTTTGGGAAGTTTCCTTTCTACACAGATGGAAATAGCCTTGTTTTCAACTAGATGCTGTTGGACTACATCAGCTACCACATTGCTAAGTAATTGTTGAAATTTCTCAAGGCCTTGTGAGTGTCTATTTGGAATTAGAACAAAGCTCTGGCTCATTTCATTAGGTGAAAAGATAAGAATTTCATGAATGCTCAGCGTAACCTCAAACCTGGATGGTGTGGGGATGTGAAAGAGAAAAAGTTAATTTAAGCCATCACCAACAATTTATCGTTAAAAAAATCCCAAAAGCCAAGTATTATATTTTGCAAATCTATAAATTTTATGGGGGGAAAAATCTATCTAGATGGAAAGGAGAGAGAGCTGAAAATGTAAGATATGATAGCAGTCTTCCAATATCTAAGGGTTTGCCACAAAAATGAGGGAGTAAACCTGTTCTCCAAAACACTTGAAGGCAGGACAAGAAGCAATGGATGAAAACTAATCAAGGAGAGATCTATCACATAACTAAGGTACCAATGAAGGAGAACATTTGTAGCTCAGGGTTGAAATGAGGGGTACTTGGTGCTCTCTGAGCTTGCTTGTTTTCTTGAAGATGTTTCATTACCCTAACTAGGTAACATTGTCAGTGCTAGTAAGAAGTGCTGTTTGCTGTCGGTTTTTATTCTGTTTTCTTGCCTGTCTGGGTGGGAAGGGGCAGTCTCAGGAATTCTTTGATTGGGCTATTTATTGTTTACTGCTCTTTGGCAGTTTCTTGACTGGGGCATTGTTTACTTGATTGTTGGTCTGAAGGTGACCTTGGAGTTAATCTACACCGATCTGAGTGCTGATGCCTGGTGGAGAGATGTTTGGATCTTTTTATCCCCTTTTGGGTTGGGTGATAGTCTCTTTTGCATAGTCTATAGGTGTTGTTAATGTCTATGTGTCTGTTGATGTCTGATTTGTCAGAGTGCCAGGCTTCTAGAAATTTCCTAGCATTTTTGGATTTGGCCTGGTCTAAGATTGTCACATTTTATTAAGCAATACCCCTAGTTCTCTTTCAACTCTGTTATTTTGTATTCTGTAAGTTCACACCCACTGTCCTAGCTCTGTCTTTCTATACTGTAGGTCTCTTTGAAAGGATTAACTAGGGTATGGCCCACTGTTGTTCCCTAACTTGTCACCTAATATTTTTTATATTGTAAGTAAGCAAGCACAGATGGCCAGCATAGAGCTGAATAGTAATTCTTTCCTAACACTGATTTTGTATTAGTAAAAAATGGGGATTATTTCAAATATATTTGTTTAGTATTGTTTTCAAGCACACATTTTTTTTCAATTATTCCCTTCTTTTAAAAAGAGAAGCAGTTGGGGAAAGCCTACTCATATGTAATTGTTAGTATTACTGGAAGAAAATGTTGTTGTTAGTTACGAAGTGGTGTCCGACCCATCGCGACCCCATGGACAATGTTCCTCCAGGCCTTCCTGTCCTCTACCATCTTCTGGAGTCCATTTAAGCTCACACCTACTGCTTCAGTGACTCCATCCAGCCACCTCATTCTCTGTTGTCCCCTTCTTCTATTGCCCTCAATCTTTCCCAGCATTAGGCTCTTCTCCAGTGAGTCCTTCCTTCTCATTAGATGGCCAAAGTATTTGAGTTTGAGCTTCAGGATCTGGCCTTCTAAAGAGCAGTCAGGGTTGATCTCTTCTAGGACTGTGATCGCCTTGCAGTCCAAGGGACTCGCAGGAGTCTTCTCTAGCACCATAGTTCAAAGGCTTCAATTCTTTGGCGCTCAGCCTTTCTTATGGTCCAGCTTTCACTGCCATACATTGCAACTGGGAAGACCATAGCCTTGACTATACGCACTTTTGTTGACAGGGTGATGTCTCTGCTTTTTAGTGTGCTGTCTAGATTTGCCATGGCTTTCCTCCCCAGGAGCAAGCGTCTTTTAATTTCTTGGCTACAGTCCCCATCTGCAGTGATCTTGGAGCCCAGGAAAATAAAATCTGTCACTACCTCCATTTCTTCTCCATCTATTTGCCAGGAATTGAGAGGGCCGGATGCCATGATCTTGGTTTTCTTAATGTTAAGTTTCAACCCAAGTGTTGCACTCTCCTTCTTCACTCGCAACAAGAGGCTCTTTAGTTCCTCTTCACTTTCTGCCATTAGAGTGGTATCATCTGCATATCTTAGGTTGTTGATGTTTCTTCCGGCAATCTTAATTCCAACTTTTGATTCATCTAGCCCTGCCTTTCTCATGATGTGCTCTGCATATAAATTAAATAGGCAAGGTGACAGTATACAGCCTTGCCGGACTCCTTTCCCAATTTTGAACCAATCAGTGGTTCCGTGTCCAGTTCTCACTGTTGCTTCTTGGCCCGCATATAGATTTCTCAAGAGACAAATAAGATGGTCTGGTATGCCCATCTCTTTAAGGACTTGCCACAGTTTGTTATGATCCACACAATCAAATGCTTTAGCATAGTCAATGAAGCAGAAGTAGATGTTTTTCTGGAACTCTCTAGCTTTCTCCATAATCCAGCGTATGTTAGCAATTTGATCTCTAGTTCCTCTGCCTCTTCGAAATCCTGCCTGTACTTCTGGTAGTTCTCGATCCACATACTGCTGGAGTCTAGCTTGTAGAATTTTAAGCATAACTTTACTAGCATGAGAAATGAGTGCAATGGTGCGATAGTTGGAACATTCTTTGGCACTGCCTTTCTTTGGAATTGGAATGTAAACTGATCTTTTCCAATCCTGTGGCCACTCTTGAGTTTTCCAAATTTGCTGGCAAATTGAGTGTAGCACTTTTACTGCATCGTCTTTTAAGATTTTGAATAGCTCAGCTGGAATACTGTCACCTCCACTAGCTTTGTTGTTGCTCAGCTTTTCTAAGGCCCACTTCACTTCACATTCTAGGATGTCTGGCTCGAGGTCAGTGACCACCTCATTGTGATTGTCAGGGATGTTAAGCTCATTCCTGTATAGTTCTTCTGTGTAATTTTTCCACCTCTTCTTAATCTCTTCTGCCTCTGTTAGGTCCCTGCCATTTTGGTCCTTTATCATGCCCATTTTTGCAAGAAACATTCCTTTCATCTCTCCAATTTTCTTGAAAAGATCTCTGGTCCTCCCTATTCTATTGTTTTCTTCTATTTCTTTGCACTGTTCATTTAAGAAGGCATTCTTATCTCTTCTAGCTATTCTTTGGAATTCTGCATTTAATTGGGCATATCTTTCTTTTTCTCCCTTGCCTTTCGCTTTCCTCCTTTCCTCAGCTATTTGCAAAGCTTCCTCAGACAGCCATTTTGCTTTCTTGCATTTCTTTTTCTTTGGGATGGTTTTGGTTGCTACCTGTTGTACAATGTTGCGAACCTCTGTCCATAGTTCTTCAGGCACTCTGTCTATCAGATCTAATTCCTTAAATCTATTTGTCACCTCTACATTATATTGAACAAGGATATGATTTAACTCATACCTGACTGGCCTAGCACTTTTCCCTACTTTCTTTAATTTAAGCCTAAACTTTGCAACAAGAAGCTCATGGTCTGAGCCACAGTCAGCTCCTGGTCTTGTTTTTACTGACTGTATAGAGCTTCTCCATTTTTGGCTGCAGAGCATATAGTCAATCTGATTTCTGTGTTGACTGTCTGGTGATGTCCATGTGTAAAGCCGTCTCTTGGGTTGTTGGAAAAGAGTGTTTGCTATGACCATCGTATTCTCTTGACAGAATTCTATCAGCCTGTGCCCTGCTTCATTTTGTACTCCAAGGCCAAACTTGCCTGTTATTCCAGTTATCTTTTGGCTTCCTACTTTAGCATTCCAATCCCCCATGACGATAAGGACATCATTTTTGGGTGTTAGTTCTATAAGGTGCTGTAGGGATTCATAGAACCGGTCAATTTCATCCTCTTCAGCACCGGTGGTTGGGGCATAGACTTGGACTACTGTGATATTGAATGGTTTGCCTTGGATTCGAACTGAGATCATTCTGTCATTTTGAGGATTGTATCCCAGTATTGCTTTTCCTACTTTTTTATTGACAATGAAGGCTACTCCATTTCTTCTGAGGGATTCTTGCCTGCAGTAGTATACCTTATGGTCATCTGAATTAAATTCACCCATTCCTGTCCATTTTAGTTCGCTGATACCTAAGATGTCGATGTTTAATCTTGTCATCTCTTGTTTGACCAAGTCCAGCTTTCCTTGATTCATGGATCTTACATTCCAGGTTCCTATGGAGAAAAAATCTTTACAGCATCGGACTTTCCTTTCACCACCAGACATATCCACAGCTGAGCGTCCTTTCGGCTTCGGCCCAGTCGCTTCATTCTTTCTGGCACTACTAGTACTAGCCCTCTGCTCTTCCCCAGTAGCATATTGGACGCCTTCCGACCTGAGGGGCTCATCTTCCAGCGTCATATCGTTTTGCCTTTTGGTACTGTCCATAGGGTTTTCATGGCAAAGATACTGGAGTGGTTTGCCATTTCCTTCTCCAGTGTATCACGTTTTGTCAGAACTCTCTGCTATGACCTTTCCGTCTTGGGTGGCCCTGCATGGCATAGCTCATAGCTTCATTGAATTACGCAAGCCCCTTCGCCATGACAAGGCAGTAATCCATGAAGGGGTGGAAGAAAATACATATACTCTATTGATGTGAATCTGAGAGCAGCATCAATCATTGGAACTTTCAAAACCTACATCTGTGCTAATAAAATAATTAAAAAACAGGCTTCCAGTTTGCCAATGCTGCTGTTATGGACACTTGGAGGACAGCTCTCATCCTCCATGTCCAGTTTTGAATCACTGGGGGGTCCTAAAAGGGCCAAAGAGTAGCCCTGGAGGGGCAACCAGCAAGAAGGGGCTTTTGCAGAAATGTGAGGGAGCCACAACTTTCCCATTAGTGCCTGCATTCCCTTCAAACTGGCAGACGAAAGAC
Source organism: Vipera ursinii (assembly GCF_947247035.1). NCBI lineage: Eukaryota > Metazoa > Chordata > Lepidosauria > Squamata > Viperidae > Vipera > Vipera ursinii. The sequence continues at coordinate 104,647,944 of NC_139513.1, forward strand.
CAGCCATAGCAATGTGGCCAGTCACTAGGCTGCAAACAGCTGAAGCCACACTTACCACCAGGCAACATTAAAGTAGCATGGAAGAGACCAGGTAAGATCAACCTCTCTTATACTCCAATCTTCTTCTTTCCACCTAAATAAGCTGCTCAGTACCTTCCCCTCTGCGGAGAGGGAGGGGGGATTTCAACCCTCCCTTCAGAATCAGCGGTGATTGAACCTCCAGGGGTAATTTAAAAAGAAACATTGGAAAAACAAATTGTTCTTCAACTAGAACTTTGTGGACTAAAAGCTTTTGACTATTTATTCCTTACTTTCTATCCTTATTTGAAAATTTGGCTCTGTTCTTCTGAAACAGAAGAAACAATTGAAAAGACATTAACAGGCAGTTTCCCTAAAAGAAAACAAAAGAATTTTCCAAGTACTTGGGGGGACACTCTGTGGCTAAACTTGAAATTGCAAGCTGACGAGAGAGAGAGAGAGAGAGAGAGAGAGAGAGAGAGAGAGAGAGAGAGAGAGAGAGAGAGAGAGAGAGAGAGAGAGACTAACCTTGAACACCAGATGTGAAAGCCAACCATGGAAGAAATACAAAAACAAATTTATGCTATGATGAAAATAACCTGCCAAACTTACCAGTTCCTTTTCACAGCTGGTGATGAAATAAGAGCTTTTGGGGGGGGGGGAACTAGAAAGCGTCTTGGATAAGCAAATGCAAATTGTGACTATAACTAACAATTTATCGGGACAGAATATAACAGAAGAAATTGAACAATCAAATACTCTTACAGAAGATTTAACTACTCAACAAGCACAAACAATTTGGAGAAAAACATGGCAAAATGGATAGAGCAAAAAATTTGTTACATAAAGCAGAAGGAATTTGAAGATCAAAATGAGATACAGATGGAAGAAAAAATAGACAGTCCAGGACAATTATGCCAAGAGGAGAAAATAATGAGAAGATTTGGTATCTTTATCACACCCCTCAACCCTTCAAAAATAGAGATTAGAGGGTCACTTCAATATGATACTACAACACAAGAACTCTTTCATGACCCTGAAGCAAAGAAATGGAAAATGATATGGCAAAGGAAAAAAGCCAGAATAAGATTGAAGAAGAATGGACATATTTAAGAGGCCTGAAATGGAAAATATCTAAATAGACAGGATTGTACTTGGATTATGAGAGACGGTTTTAATGTGCAGATAAAAAATATTGGCTAATTAAAAAAATTAGATGTGCAAATATCAACAGTTAAATTGAAATATTGAACTGTTTAAATGACATTGATTAAGATGTATTTATGTTAGGAGTGATATAATGTAACTAATATACTTGGATGTAGTGATAAAAATAAAATTATAAGTCTAAGCATGAGAGAGCAGATATAAAGGAGAACAGAAAAGATGTATTAAATGTTGAAAGGGGAGAAATTTGGGTTGTTGAATTTACAGTATGTGGAAATTATAATGAAAACAAGAATATTATATTGTATTATTAACGTTGATATGGAAATGAGATAGATAGGATGTGTATCTAGATTATTAGGAATTGGAGAGAATTGTGATAAAGGGAAGTGGGGTCACCTAGAAATATGAAAATGAGAAACTTCAAACGTTTAACTTTAATATTAATGAAAATTAAAGCTGGGAAAATTTATAAGGTGATATCTTAAAGATGAAATAAATAAAATATATAAAAGTATTGACAAATGCAAGGACACCATTAAATAATTGATAGATAAAATAAGAAGTATGTTAATTTAGATAAAAGACAATATGTATTAAAGGAAAAAAGAGAGGAAATATTGGCTACAATAAATTGGAGATTTGTAATAACATGTACCTGTATGAAATGGAACTATTGTAACCCAGACACTATGTTGCTTTTCAAAGATATAAGTGTAATATTGGAAAATCAATAAAACAATTATATTTAAAAAAAAACAATTTGGAGATTTTTTTCAGGGGAAGGCTTACACCTTGGTATGTGTTGATGGTCTGTTTTAGAGCTTTGCCATGTGTAAAATGCTGTATGGTGGATGAATCAGTAAGATAGGAAAAATTTAATAAGGATTTTAGCCAGTTCTTCATCCCTGTAGCAAACTCATATCAGTTCATGTTGAATATACAATTAAAATAGTAGTGAAGAAAAGAAGAGAGTCTTAATAAATCTGCAAGCATGCAATATTGAGAGCTGTCAGTAATGCAGAGAGGAGATATTTAACAATTGCTTTTTGTTTATTGTGAAACACAAACAAAAATCACCCTTGAATACAGAGTCTCCGGCTCATATTGAATCGTGGTAACTTTAGATGGTAACATAACACTGATTCTGTAATGTATGGTTATAAAACTGCCCTTTGGCAAATGCAGAATGGTGATGGGAGATTCTGGTTCACTTATGAACTGGCGGGAAAACTAACACACAGAGAGAAGCTGTCAGCCTTATTTGCAGATGCCCTAATTTTGACAAAGTAAAATTTATGTGTGACTAGCACTCTTCTCCATTTCAGTGTGTCTTTCACCCTTCTATGTCCTTCAAGATCAGAACATCACATAGCTGAGGAATGGCTAGCAAAGGGCTACATGTTCGGGGGGGGGGAGACCTCTTAAAAACAAAGACAGACATTTCCATCTATTTGGATGAAATAGTCTTGTTCGTAATGCTAGAGTGGCACCAAGTGGCTAAGGCCTGAATTAGAGCCTGGAAAAAAAAAATATTTTTCAGCTTCAGCTCACTGCAGGTCATATTTGCTATATTATTAGTTAAAGAAAAATGGCCCAGCAGGTCAATTATATCAAAGAGGCCAGATGAATTTACTAAAAATCCTAATAATCCTGTACACCGTACATTTAAAAGGGCAAGTAGGGGAAAAAATAACTTCCTGTGAAGCCTATTAAAAGGAACAAAAAACACCCCAGAAGTTTCCTGTGAACAAAGAATATTTCCCATTCTTCTGTGTCACACAAATTCTTATAAATCAGTTAATGAAGATGAATTGCTGATATTTGACTGAGAATGCTATCAGCATAATGAGTAATATTGTTCACAAATTCTGAATGAAAACATCTGAAACATCACATTGCAATTAAAAGAAGAAGGCATTTTCTACATATGTGATTCACGTGACTGTGGAAAATTAATTTTCACGAATGAAGGCAAATATATGTGTCCCAGGGTAGAAATGATTGAAGCCTGGGAAATGGCCCCCTTATCAGTCAACCGGAGTGATGTTTTACCACCAGTTTATCAGGTACTTAGCACCCGAGGGCTTGGCAGCAGAAGGAAACAATAGCCAATTGCCAGCCATCAACACAACAATCAACCAATAGAAAGGTAGCCCATAAACACAACTTATAGAATAGCTGAAAGCATGTATTCCAATAGAGAGAAGTTCCCTGAAGATGGGCTCCAAACTGAGTCCAAAAGTTTGGAAGAGTCAACCTCTGGTCCTAGTGACTGACCCAGATTGGATCTTGCAAAATTAATTTTATTTTGTATATATAAATAAAAGCTGTAAGAGACGATGGAAGATTTCTAACTCAATCTACAAATAACTTTTCATGCAAAATGTCGCTCCTTCAGAAATCTTTTTTTTTCCTCAATGTATTGATGAGTAACTCCCTTTGACTACTGTTTTGTTAGTGAATGAGACAGTCTCAATCAAACGTATATGCACACTCACTGGAGGATGGGAAAGGGCATATCTTTAATCTGAAACTGAAGCAGGGTCATTGCTATTTGAATTTGGATAGATTTGAATCCAAATTTAAACCTTTTCAGAGTTTGTCCAAACAAAATAAGTAATGGCTTTCCCCCCCCCCTTCTTTTTCTTCAGGTTTTAATGATCCAGAAATATGAGACTCATACTGATTTCAGGAGAGGGATAACAGTGTCACTTGTTATTGTAAATGTTCTTCCTGGTTGTTATGAATCCTTGGAAGTCTATAGTCATTTCCCCCCCCCCTCTTTGTTCAGTTGCGTCTGATTCTCAGAAATGGCTTGACAAGTCCCTGCATTTTTTTGGCAAGGTTTTTGAGAATGGTTTGCCATTGTCTTCTTCCCCATTCTTTAAGAAAGTGAATGGCCCAAGGTCAGCCGGGTGGTTTTGTGCCTAAGGCAGGACTATCAGTTTTTAGCCTGATGCCTTAACCACTATACCAAAATGGCTCACAGCTAAATTTTACTTATTTTCTATAGATTCTGGTACATGCAGTGAGAACTGTTGATCTCCCCAAGAATCTAGAGATTGCTGATTATTTACTTGTAACAGAAAACCCTAATAATGTGGTGTTAGGAACCACAAGGCAATTGGATGGCAACAAAATAATGGCAATGCCAAAACAGAAAGTTGAATAAGGAGCTTGAGAAAAACATTTTTCTTCGATCCTAAATCATCCAAAGACTCAAAAGGCATAAAGAAATGCAAGATAACTTTGGGTAGAGAGGCAAAGAAGACGAAGTAACTAAAAGTGTGTATGCCAGGTTGACTCAGCCTTCCATCCTTCCGAGGTAGGTAAAATGAGGACCCAGATTGTTGGGGGCAATTAAGCTGACTTTGTAATAATGCCGCTTGGGTGTGTGTGTGAAAGCCCTAATAAGCAGGCATATACATAGAATGAAGGCTACTGCTAAGCTTGTAAGCCGCCCTGAGTCTTCGGAGAAGGGCAGGATATAAATGGAATTAAAAAAAAAACACCTCAATGTCCTAAATTCTTACCGTAGTTTTCCCACTGGAAAAATAAGCCAAAGACAAAACACATTTACAGATATAGTTTCCTTAATTGTAAGCAACCCAATGAAAAGTTATTGATCATATGCCTTGAATGAGAGGTTCATAAATATAATGAGAAAACATGATTGAACTTAGATTATAATTGGGCTGTGCCACAAATGGATGATGTTTTAAAAATTATAATGGATTTTATTTCTCTCAACATTCAAAGTGTTCAAACAATGAAGAAAACTGTACTTTCCCCTGTAGTGAAGTTTTGCACCATAAATTCCCAAGTCTAGTATTTATCTTACAAATAAATAAAAGCAATTCTATCTAGAAACTTCTCCAAAAAATATTTTGCTGACCTCTTGCTATGCTACTGGGAAAAAACCCTAAGATAATTCTAGTATGTACTAGTGCTCCAGGAACTTTATACAACTTTGGAATAGAAGGACACAAGATCTATCTAATGGGGCTGTAAGATTGTTTTTTTAACAGATGGATCTACATATCAGAACAATTGTTTATTGTTCTGTTATTTTGGTGTGTTCTTGGTAATTCATACATTGGTATCAAAGTAAGGCAATTGCATGGGTTCTGAAGCAAGATTGTTTCATCTTGAATGCAACATCTTTCTATATCATTCTGTTAAATCTTCTGCTAACAAACCCGCATTTATATTCTGTAGCTCATAATCAGGGATCACAGAAATAGTGGAACACACTTATAGTTAGCCACCATTCACAAAATTGCTTCTTTTGAAAGGAAATTACATTACTGAACATATGCACCAGCTTAAAAGAAAACATTTCTTTGGGAGACATCAGCCAATAATTAAAAAAAATCAACAAGAAAAATATAAGTATGAAAATCCAAAAGAATAGATAAGCAGACTAGAGAAATCACAGTAAAAAAAAGACAGCTAAATGTGTAGATGAAAAAAGCTGGTTGAAGTTTGTAAGGTTACAAATGCTTGATTTGAACTGGCAACAGATAGTCAAGAATCTTTAAGAGGCTATGATTAATAAAACCTGGAAGATGCTGAAGCACTTAGTAAAGACTAAGAAAGTGGTTATAAATACAGAAGCATTAAAGAAGAGGCAGAGCAGAGATGTCTAAGATGGTATATCTCTTGATTGTTTTTGTTGTTAGTTGTGAAGTTATGTCTGACCCATCGTGACCCCTTGGGCAACATTCCTCCAGGCCTTCCTGTCCTCTAGCATCTTCTGGAGTCCATTTAAGCTCACGCCTACTGCTTCAGTGACTCCAGCCAGCCACCTCATTCTCTGTCGTCCCCTTCTTCTATTGCCCTCAATCTTTCCCAGCATTAGGCTGTTCTCCAGTGAGTTCTTCCTTCTCATTATGTGACCAAAGTATTTGAGTTTCAACTTCAGGATTACCAAGCAGTTAAATTCGGAGTGCAAAAGCATTTGGAGTTTTGAAATACTCAGAAATAGATATTAACAAAACAGTATTAGGGAGAAGGAAGATTAGTCCACTGCTGATAACTGGAAGCATAACTTAAAAGGAATAAGATCACATGGTTGTAAAAAGAAGGGGGATGCGAAAAGTCAAGGTGAAACATTTAAAGACCATTTTCAGGTAACTTTGATGCAAAGATTCTCTAGCTTTCATAAATAGGGCATGCACAGCTGTAGAAAAAGTTTTACAGCAAAGAAAAGATGAAAGAGACAGAGAAAGTGCCAAGATAAAACATACCTGAGTTGATGCAATTTCTTGTTACCTCTCTGAGTGAACTTCTAGAATATAGGTTGGGCAGAAGATAACAACAAAGGCACAACTAAACATCTTCATATTTCCACTTGGCTTACCAGGTAAAGGATGGCATTAGTGAAACCAGTTTCAACATAAAAGGTATGTAATACACACACACACACACACACACACACACACACACACAGAGAGAGAGAGAGAGAGAGAGAGAGAGAGAGAGAGAGAGAGAGAATGAGAAATGAATAGTATACAACTGAACAATGAGAAATAAAGTAGAGGATACAATGATTGCTTCTCCTGAAGTGTACCTCTTCTTAATCTTCCTGGATGATTCTAGGAAAACAGTTTGAGTGTCATGAACTGAAGGAAAAAGAAAGTCTAATTAATTAGAAGGAAAAATAAGAGGGACAATAAGATGACTGAAATAATCCTTCTTCCCACTTTCCTTGAATATTTCTGGATGCTCTACTATGTTCAGTGAGAAGTATCCTGTCTGTGTTACAAAACCTAGTAAGTTGACACAATACCTCCTAAAACATGTATACAATCTGAACCTCCAGGAGTCCATCTGTTCTACAAAGCCTTCCAGTTACATCAGCTTGTACTTTTCAACATGTTACAAGAAGAAAATTATTAAATACATGTGGAAAAGCTATAGTAATGAGGAAAAATAACTTTACTATTTAAAGAAAAGAGATGAAATTTAATTTCTCATTCATTCTTTTACCTTGGCCCCATGTACAGTACATGTTTGAACAGGTAGCCCTAAACATGCCCCTCAAAAGCCACATACCCTCCACATACACTACAATCTTTTATTTTTTGTAATGCACTTTTGTAATCACCTATGGATTATTTGTTGGAGTTTATGAAAAAGATGCACAAATGCAAGCAATTATAAGATTCATGGACAGTTGTCATTTCAGAAATACTGTCTCTTACTCTGGCAGGGTCTTTGTACGCAATCAGTCTCTTCAGATCTAAGAAAAAGAAATATACTGATTGTTAAATAAGAAATAAAAGGAGGTGAGAAGAAGAGACTTAAAATGAAAGGGGATGGGAAATCCTTTTCTGGGATGAATTGGATTCCTTTTATACAAGATTAGAAGGAACTTTATTTTTATTACATACACATAAACTATGGGCATAGGTTTGTTGCCCTAAAAAGGTTTCCTTTGTGATTTTTTTGCTTAATTATCAGCTATGATCCAAATGTAGACACTTGATTTAATCATAGGAACACCGGAACATTATTGTTGGCAAGTTACGGAAAGGTGTTTTTTTTCCCCCAATCCAGTTAGTTTTAGAAATTCCTTAACACTGAATCAAGAAACATCTCCACTCAGAGTGCCAAATAAATCTATATGTAGTTCCAAATCTAGACATAAGTACCAGAATAACAGAGTTGGAAGTGACCTTGGAGGTCTTCTCAGTGCTTTTTTTGTAAAAGAAAAAGGTGCCAGAACTCACACATGCCTTGCCTACCCTACAAGGTTCCATCCAAAAAAGGTGCCAGAACTCCATTCTGAGTGTTCTATGAGAAAAAAAGCCTTGCATCTTCTAGTCCAATCCCATGCTCAACAGGAAACACTATTCCATTTCAGACAAATAGTTGTCCAATTTCTTCTTAAAAACCTCCAGTATTGGAGCATCCACAACTTCTGGAGGTAAGTCATTCCACTGATTGTTTTAACCGTCAGGAAAGTTCTCCTTAGTTCTAGGTTGGTTCTCTCCTTGATTAGGAGAGACTGATTCCATCCATTGCTTCTTGCTCTGTGCTCAGGTTGCCCCCTCTTCTTTGTGGCAGTCGCTTAGATGCTTGAACACTGGTATCATGTCACCCCTAGTCCTTCTTTTCATTAAACTAGATACACCCAATTCCTGTAACCATACTTCATATGTCTTAGCCTCCAGTCCCCTAATCAACTTTGTTGCTTTTCTCTGAACTCTGTCAACATCTTTTTTATATTGTGGTGACCAAACTGAATGTAATATTCTAAATGGAGGGGTTTAGTATACATATTTTAAATAGAGTACTGAAAAAACTGGCAGATATCATCTCAGAACCACTAAATAAAATCTTTCAGAGCTGATGGAACCAGAAGAATGGAAAATAGCTGATGCAATTCCAATCCTTAGAAAGGGGGGGAGGAATGGATCAGCTGAATCAGCCCAAAATCAATACCTAGGAAAATCCTAGAAAAGATCATCTAACAGTAAATTTATGAACACCTAGAAATGAACAAAGTGATCACTAGAAGTCAGCCTGAGTTTGTAAAAAACAGTTCACACCATACAAATCTTATTGACTTCTTTGATAAAGTGACTAAATTAGTGGATCAAGGAAATCCTGTGGATGTAGTTTACTTGGACCTCTGTAAGGCATTTGACAAAGTAGACCACAGCCTATTTGTTAGTAAGTTTGAACAATGTGGGATAGACAGTACCACCATGAGATCATAGTTGGCTGACCAATCACACTCAGCTTGTAGTCCTTAATGGAAAACAGCTTGTAGACCTTAAAAATACACCTACATGGAAGGAAACATGCAATGGGGCATCTCAAAGATCTTTCTTGGATACAGTACTCTTCAACTTTTTCATAAATGATCTAGATGAGGAACCGAACTCATCAAATTTGCAGATGATAACAAACTAGGGGAAATTGACAACACTTTGGAAGATAAACTTGTGATTCAGAAGGATCTTGAGAGACATGAGCATTGAGCCCTATCCAACAACATACAATTCAGAGTGATAAAAACAAGGTAGGAACTTAGGCAGGAAAAACCAAATGCAGAGGTACAGAATCAATAGTAGTAAATGTGAGAGGGATCTTGGTCTCCTAGTGGACTATCATTTAAGTATGAGCCATAAAGGTGCTGCAGCTGCCAAATGTAGTTCTTGGCAGCATCAACAGAGGGACAGCATAAGACCACAAGAAGTGATAGTACCGCTTTATACTGCAGTAGAGATATCACCTTTAGAATATTGCATCCAGTTCTGATTGCCATTATGCCAAAAAGATGCTGAGACCCTAGAAAGAGTTCAGAGAAGAGCAACAAAGAAGATTAGGGAACTAGAAGTTAAAGAATTCAATGAATAGTTAAGGGAACAAAGTATATCTAGCTGAATAGAGAGAAAGATTACAGATGACATGTAGCTGTCTGCTACAGACAGGAAGGGCCAACTTATTCTCCAAAGCACCTAAGGCAGAACAAGAAGCACAGGATGGAAACTCATTAAAGAGAGATCCAATCTGGAATTAAGGAGAAATTCCCTGTCATTAAGAACATTTAATCCAGAGGTCTTCAAACTTGGCCCTTTTATGACTTGTGGACTTCAATTCCCAGAATTCCTTAGCCAGGCACACGGGCTGAAGAATTCTGGGAGTTGAAGTCCACAAGTCATAAAAGGGCCAAGTTTGAAGACCCCTGATTTAATCAATGGAAAGTTGCTTCCCACAGTTATGTGTGTTTTTTGCTGGAGGTCTTCAAGAAAAGATTACAGTCATTTTTTTGGGATGCACTAAGGTCTACTGTCTTGACTAGATGCTTGGACTAGAAAGACCTCCAAGGTCTGTTCCATGATTTCATGATTCTAAATGCATACTGGTAACTTAAGGAAAGACAGTTTGGCATAGTGGTTAGGACACCAGGCTAGAAACTAGCAGACTGTGAAATCTAGTCCCGCCTTGGGCACAAAATTTACTCTCACTCAGCCCTAGGAAGGAGGCAGTGGCAAATCATTTCTGAAATCTGGTCAAGAAAACTGCAAAGACATACAGACAGTTGTCGGGAGTCAATACTGATTTGAAGGCACCAAAGAAATTTAAAATATAAAACTCTGAGAAATGGCCCATTTGTATCTCCTTTAAATTATATTAACAATGTACTATAGCTCTCCTCTTTAACTCTTAAAAGTAAAATTAAGAATAGGTGAAAAAAATTGTGGGGAAGGAATGTGCCTCTTTTCTTCTTTTAATGAAATTTCAGTGTAGCCATTTCTGCTCAAAATTAAATATGTCCAGTAATACTGTACTGTATAACCCTACTGCTCCTTGGAGATCAAGCAGAGTCAAATGACTAGCGTCAGAAAACACTTACCTTCCAATTTATTGTAAATGGAATATGGTATGTTGTGCTTTCTTCTGATTGCTTTCATAAGTGAATGTTTGTCTTGGGATCAGTGGATAGAGAGAATGGCAGAGGGAAATGATGTCTGCTATTTTACAAGAAAAATGATCCTAAATCGGTTCTCTTTTGTTTGATGAAACCTAAGTAGTAGAGGGAATATTTAAACACTTAAAAAAATACTGGATGTAAGCTAGCAGACCAAAGGCTTTTCTGTTCTGTTTATTGATGTAGATACTCAGTCTAGTCATCACTGGACAATATCATTAATATCCTTCCGACCAAGATTTGCTGAGAACAGAGCTTCAAACAATAGGGACATCTCTGTGGATGACTGAGAAGATAATGCTCTACACAGCCTGTGCCATTTCCTCTGTAGTTCCCCTTTCAACAATACAAGGGCTGATTTTATTGCAAGTTAGCTAAGTGAAGCCAGCACGAACCATGATGTGTTGCCATTATGAGGAAGGGTTGTTAGCAACCTTGCCTCCCTTTGGGAAGACCGGCTATACCTTCTTGGAGACTGATTTCCCTTATGCTAAATAATGGCACACCTGCAGGTCAAGTACATATTTATTCTTGACATAATTCAGCAGCATGCAGAGTTTCTGACTCTTAAGTGTTTCGGCAGTCCTTTTCCCGGGCTACAGGTAACAGAGTCGGCCTGCTGAAAATGGCTTTTGCTTTGTACACATGCTGTATGTGTTACAATTCAAACTACCCAGTGTGTGTACTGGCATTATGTATGCTTCCCAAGGTGGATGTCCAGCTGCTGTTTACTTTGTGAAAAATCAGAACAGTACCATTTTATGCCCATTACCGTCCAGGGTAACTGAGAAATCCAATAGAAGTTTGGGGCCAATTGTATTTCCTTTTGTCTCATATTCTAATAATGCAATACCCTGTGTGGTGCGAAAGAGAGAGGGTGGGGGGAGAATTTTAAAAAATATTAACAGCATTCAAGGTATCTTGAAAACTAAAATCTGCATGCAATCCAAACTTGTTTTTTTTACATTATTATTATAAATGTCAAAGTTTCATATATATAGCCAAACAAGGGTTTGAGCACAGGTGACCACAAGAGATTATTGATGAAGAATAGCACAAGATTTTCCACATTTATTAGAGGTGGGATAAGAGAATAACAGAATTGGAAGGGACCTTGGAGGTCTTCTAATCCAACTCCCTGCTCAAGCAGGAGACTCTATACCATTTCAGATAAATGGCTGTCAAGACTCTTTTTAAACCCCACTAGTGATGGAACACCCACAATGACTGAAGGCAATCTGTTCCACTGGTTTACTGTTCAGTCAGGAAATTTCTTAGTGTTAGGTTGCTTCTTTACTTGCTTAGTTTCCATCCATTGCTTCTTGTCTTCCTTTCTGGTGCTTTGGAAAATAGGTTAACCCCCACTTCTTTGTGGTAGCCCTTCAAATATTGGAACACTGCTATCATGTCACCCCTAGTCCTTCCTTTCACTAGACTAGACATACACAGTTCCTGCAACCATCCTTCATATGTTTTAGCCTCCAGGCCCCTAATCATCTTTGTTGCTCATCTTTCCACTCTTTCTAGAGTTTCAAAAAAAATTATATTGTGGTGACCAAAAGTGTATGCAGTATTCCAAGTGTTATCTTAACAAGGCCTTATAAAGTGGTATTAACATTTCACAAGATGCTGATTCTATATCTCTGTTAATGCAGCCTAGGATTGCATTGGGTTTTTTTGGCAGCTGCAGCATACTGCTGATTCACATTTAAGTGATTGTCTTCTAGGATTCTAAGATCCCTCTTGCAGTTACTGCTATTGAGCCAGGTTTCAACTAATCTGTACCTATGCATTTAGTTTTTATTGCCTAAGTGTAAAACCTTACTTTTCTCTGCACTGAATTTCATTTTGTTAGATAGAGCCAGTGGTTCAAGTCTGTGGAGATCCATCTGGATCTTGAGCCTATCTTCTGGGGTCTTGGCCTTTGCTGCCAGCTTGGTGTCATCTGCAAATCTGATGAGTTCTGCAACATACTGCAAACCATAATGACAGCTGTCATAGGCCGCATTTACGCGGCCGCACTGACAGCTGTCAAAGTTAACACATGCGCAGACGCTCCCGCGGCCTACTAGTACACGCGGCCGTTTGACAGCTGTCAAACGCCGCGCATGCGCATTAAGCCGCGAGCTGTCAAAACCGCGGCTATCCCACAGCGGCAGCCGCGAGCTGTCAAATACTGACGCATGCACAGTACCGGCGGCTAGCTGTCAAAGCTCCGGCCGCCCGCCAAAATCAGCTGAAGGGATTCCCTCCCTAGCTAAAGCACTCGCACTGTCACTAGGGAGATTCTGACCTACAAGCTGACCCATTGGCCCTGCTCCTTGGCGGGAAAAACGCCCACTATTGATTCGCTGCCCCGTTTGACAGCTACCTATATAAGGCATGTTTCTCCGTTCTGTGTTTGTCCGGGCTGACTAAATAAACCTGTTAACGAAGACGCGTCTCCCTTGTCCTTCCTGCCGATAATCCACCTGGCGACGAGGGTGGGATCCCGGTACTAGCTGAAGTCACGGGCCAGGAGCGTTGCTGTCCGGTCAACCACTGAAGTCACTAGCTAAGTCACCGACCGGACAAGCCAACCTTCTAGGTGCCTGAAGTACCGCGGACCCGGAATGGCAAACCTAGGACACATAAGGGAGTTCGACGTCCGGCACCCTGAAGGATGGGAGTCACATTTGGGCCAGGTCGAGGGGTACCTCCTTGTGAATAAAATCACGGAGGACCGCCACAAGGCCGCCGCGCTCCTATGCCTGAGCGGGCCAGCGGTATACGATGTCGCCGTTGGCCTCTGCAGCCCGGACCCGGTCGCCACCATTCCGTATGCCGAACTCACAGACCGCCTCAGCAAACACTTCATGCCAAGGCGGTCAGAACTGTATTGGCAGCTCTATTTCGCCCGACGGAAGCAGCAGCCTGGTGAAACCTCCACCGCTTTCATCGCAACCGTCAGGCACGCCGCCCGCAAGTGCCATTTCCCCGACCTGGAGGACCGGATCCGCGATCAAGTTATCGCCGGTCTCCAGAACACGCGTCTGCAGAGGAAGCTTGTGGCAAAGCCCACAATGGACCTCGCAGAGCTCACGCTGGAGATAATGGCGTTCGAAGACAGCCATCGCGACGAAACCGAGACGTTTGGTGAAAACTCAGGCAACTCTGTCCATCAGGCCAGGGAGCTCGACCAAGGGCCGCCGGAGCCCGAATCCGGGGTCGATGCTATCCTCTCCCGTTTCAACCGGATGACCGCCGGCCGGGAAAGGAACCGCAACCAAGACCGACAGACGAGCCCCAACACGAAGAAACTGCAGACCAACGCCAGGGCAAAGTGTGCAAGCTGCGGCGGAAGCCATGCCAGAGCCACCTGCAGGTTTAGGAACGCGAAGTGCCACGGCTGTGGCAAGACCGGCCACATCCGATCAGCTTGTCGCAGCCTAAACCGGGAGACCCTCCACAACCTTGTCGAGATCCCCGCAGGTAGGACCGCCCCTCCCCGCCCTCCCCAGGGGGTTGTAGGGTCCGTATGCTCCCTAACAAAAACTATCGCTAACAACATCCCCAGAGCCAAGGTTAGAACGTGGGTCAAAATACAGGGAATCCCCTGTGAAATGGAGGTTGACTCAGGATCCTCCGTTTCCATCCTGTCAGGGGACACCCTCCAGAAAATAGCCAACAGAACAAATCACCGCATTCCCATCCAACCCTCCAGGGTCATGCTGGCAGATTTTCAAGGGGCGCAGATAGATTTAAAGGGACAGGCCGTCCTGAAAGTCGAATTTAAAAAATTTTCAGGCCACTTAACAGCCCAAATAACAAAGCAACCAAGAACTAGCCTAATAGGATTAGATTGGTTTGAGGCATTAGGCATTCGCCTCGAAGGGACAAACCGCATCCAAACCAATTCTTTAGAAAATATCTACAAAAAATTTGCGGATGTGTTTGACGGCTCACTGGGCAAATATAACGGCCCCCCCATCGACCTCAAATTCAAACCGGAGGTTGGACCAATTAGAATTAAAGCCAGGAAAGTCCCCTTCGCCCTAAAACCAAAAATAGACAGGGAATTAGACCGCTTGCTCAAACTAGGAGTCCTAGAACCCACTGACAGCGGAACTTGGGAAACCCCCATAGTGACACCTGTCAAACCCAATGGTGAAGTGAGAATCTGCGCGGACTATAAAGCGACCCTCAACCGCGCACTCAATCCCCATGCATACCCAGTCCCATCAGTTAGAGATGTTCTTTCAGAAATAGGGTCTGGCTCCATTTTTGCCAAATTAGACTTGGCACATGCCTTCCTGCAACTCCCTGTAACCAGGGAAACCGCAGAAGCCCAAACCATAGTGACGCACAGAGGGGCGTTCAAAGTGAACCGCCTCCAATTTGGCATCTCCGTGGCACCTGGAATATTCCAGGAAGTCATGGAACGAACTCTCAAAGGCATCCCTGGAGTCTGCCCGTATTTTGATGACGTCCTCATCGCGGGCGACTCCACCCACTCCCTAGCAACCAGGCTGCACGAAGTCCTCTCAAGATTCCGCGCAGCTGGATTAAAATTAAAACGGGAGAAGTGCTCAATCGGAGTACCCTCCGCAGAGTTCCTGGGGTACAAAATAGACGGCAAAGGCATTCACCCCACCAATGCAAAAATACAAGCAATACAAGCCGCACCCCCCCAAAAAATAAAACGGAGCTCCAGGCATTCCTAGGGCTCCTAAATTTTTACCATTCATTTTTGCCCGGAAAAGCCACAATAGCAGAACCTCTCCATAGACTCCTGGACAAAGGGGCTCCCTGGCAGTGGACCCCACTTCATAATAACAGCTTCAAACAGCTAAAACAATTACTCTCCAGCGATACAACCATATCGCACTACAACGAAACCAAACCACTATGCATCGCCTGCGATGCTTCACCTTATGGCATCGGGGCAGTCCTCAGCCACTCCCTTAACGATGGCACGCAAGCCCCAATCGCATACTACTCTAGGACACTTTCAAAAACCGAGCGCAACTACGCGCAAATAGATAAGGAAGCCCTGGCTATAGTAGCTGGAATTAAGAAATTCCACGATTACCTCTATGGCAGACCTTTTACAATCTATACAGATCACAAACCTCTCCTGGGCATATTCACATGGGACCGCCAAAACCCGCAAATTTTATCCCCGCGAATGCTTCGCTGGACGACATTCCTATCTGCTTACTCTTATCAACTAATCTACAAGCCTGGAAAGGAAATGTCCCACGCAGACGGCCTCAGCAGGCTCCCACTGCCTCAAATAGACCCTGACCCAGCCCCAGCCGGCCAAGTCCTGGCCATACAAGAACTCGCGGAATGCCCAGTAACAGCAAAGGACATCGCACACGCCACAACCAGGGATCCCACCCTCAGCAGGGTACTCTCATGGGTCACATCAGGATGGCAATCATCCTGCCCCTCTCCCCCCATCCAACCATATTTTGCAAAACGACACGAGCTTTCAACACATTTAGGCTGCATCCTCTGGGGGTGCAGAGTAATAGTCCCTTCATGCCACAGGGCCAGGGTTCTCCAAACGCTACATGAGGGCCACCCTGGCATTTCAAAAATGAAGGCCCTGGCACGCAGTTATGTCTGGTGGCCATCCCTAGACAGGGACATCAAGCAGCATGTAGC
Source organism: Vipera ursinii (assembly GCF_947247035.1). NCBI lineage: Eukaryota > Metazoa > Chordata > Lepidosauria > Squamata > Viperidae > Vipera > Vipera ursinii. The sequence goes on from NC_139513.1 coordinate 104,664,229, forward strand.
CGGCTGCTATCTCTGCCAGCAAACCAGACCCTCCCCTCCACACGCCCCAGTTCACAAATGGGAAACCACTTCCAATCCTTGGTCCCGTATCCACCTCGATTACGCAGGACCATTCCAGGGACAAACCTTTTTAATCATTGTAGATAGTTACTCTAAATGGCTGGAGGTTCTCCCGGTTTCAAGCACCACATCAGAGGCCACCATTCAAGCATTAAGGGGAGTCTTTGCCACCCACGGTCTTCCAGATGTCATAATCACTGACAACGGGCCTCAATTTACCTCCCGTGACTTCCAGATCTTCACGAGGAGGAACTGTATTAGACACGCAACATCGGCCCCGTTCCACCCGTCCAGTAATGGCCTCGCAGAGGTCATGGTGAAGACCACCAAGGACTCTCTGCGCAGAATGATCGTCGGAAACTGGCACCATCGACTCGCCCGCTTCCTCCTCGCACACCACACCACTCCCGTGTCCACCACCGGAAAATCTCCAGCAGAACTAAGATGGGGTCGCCGACTGGTCACTCGACTTGACAGACTGCACCCAGACAGGCCAGCGGCCGAAAAAACCAACAACTTGCCACACAAAACATTCTCTAAGGGACAAAATGTCTGGGCCCGAAATTATGGGGGAAGGGATAAATGGACCCAGGGGGTGGTTCTCGATCAAACCGGCCCCCTGTCATACACCATCAATGCTGGCAGGGGACTCACACTACGGAGACACGCAGATCAACTCCGACCCAGGTCACCCCCCAACACCTCCACGCCAGAAACAGCGGCGGAAACACCTGCACCCCCCAGCACCGTTCACCCAGAGAATGTCCCCGCTCCAGCCGATCTTCCTCCAATCACTCCCGAGGAAGCCCCCGCAACAATAGAAAAACCTTCACCTCGCAGATCCACGCGACAGAAGAGGCCGCCAGCATACTTACTGGACTTCGAATGGGCCGGAAGTGCGCCAGCAAGTTCCAACACCAGTTAAAAGTTAATTCAAATTACTTGTTCAGTTCAAGGGGGGGGAAAGGGGTGCATTATACTGCAAACCATAATGACAGCTGTCATAGGCCGCATTTACGCGGCCGCACTGACAGCTGTCAAAGTTAACACATGCGCAGACGCTCCCGCGGCCTACTAGTACACGCGGCCGTTTGACAGCTGTCAAACGCCGCGCATGCGCATTAAGCCGCGAGCTGTCAAAACCGCGGCTATCCCACAGCGGCAGCCGTGAGCTGTCAAATACTGACGCATGCGCAGTACCGGCGGCTAGCTGTCAAAGCTCCGGCCGCCCGCCAAAATCAGCTGAAGGGATTCCCTCCCTAGCTAAAGCACTCGCACTGTCACTAGGGAGATTCTGACCTACAAGCTGACCCATTGGCCCTGCTCCTTGGCGGGAAAAACGCCCACTATTGATTCGCTGCCCCGTTTGACAGCTACCTATATAAGGCATGTTTCTCCGTTCTGTGTTTGTCCGGGCTGACTAAATAAACCTGTTAACGAAGACGCGTCTCCCTTGTCCTTCCTGCCGATAATCCAAGTTCCCCTTCTATTCCATCAGCTAAATTGTTTATGAAGATATTGAAAAGTACTAGGTCTAAAACAGAACCTTGGGGTATCCCACTGCTTACTTCCCTCCATGTAGATGTAGTTCTATTAAGAACTACACATTGTGTGCAGTTTGTCAACCAATGCTGGCAATGTATCTGGATTTTATGGTTTCAAACCAAAGATATGCAGAGTTTGCACAAATAGGACATTTACACAACTAACATTGCATCATGACACCAGTTTACTCAGAATGTTATCCATAAGAGAAACAGGAAAAGTTTGAGTGATGCCTCCCATCATATAAGAACTGATTGCCAGGGAAGTTATGAACCATGAATGTTGATCTCAAAACCTAGAAGAACCAGGACCGCATGTGTCAAGAATGCATGAACAAACTATGAACAATGGTATTCAACTTAATTTGTAACAATGTGGTCCACCTAAAATATCTCTCTATATAGCATTGGATATTATCACTTCACCATTGGGTTTTCCTCCCCTTGTTTGTTTAGTGTGGGAACAAAGGAAGTGGGAATTGATGAGGCATGCATACATGCATATATTCATATATAATCATTACATTCTTCCTTCTGGGTCTAAGCCATATTATGCAACAACCCAAAAGAAGTAAACATTAGTAAGCAAAATAATTTAAGGCATCCAGTAAGAAAAAGAAGGGAAAAGAAATTAGCTCACACCACCATTCATTGTATCTTTCCATACTTTTCTGTCCTTGCAAACTTTATTTTCACCTACCACATGGCTACAGTGATTCACACTTTGTCTTTGTTCTTTAAACTTTTTATCAGATCCACCCAACCAGTGTTCCCCTTCCACTCAGTACTTTTCCTTCATATATTTGTTTTGCAGTGCAGTTTTTTTCATTCTTTCTGTGTGAAAGAAACAACAAACTTAACCAACCTGATTTTATATTTCACTTTTATATTCCATGTACCCTTCATTCTTGATCTTAGGTCTTCATGTTTCACCACAGACATACTTCTTAAATAATTTCTATTGTATTCTCCAAACATAGTCGATCCTCATTCCTTATAACAAAAGCTTATTTTATGTATAACCATTTTTTGCTTCTCTCAGTGAATATTTATTCCTTTCAAGGCTGTTGATTCCTTTCAAGGAATCAAGGCTGTGTACTAGCCACATCTTTTCTATCAACATTTGCAGAATTTAAGATCAAGTTCTTAGTCAACTATGTACAGTATATTGTCTGCATTCAAAAGTAAAAACAGATTCACATCTCTACCAACAAATGTCTAATATTTACTTTATTTATTTGTATCTCACCTTTATTATTTTTACAAACAGTCAAGGTGGCAAATATATTGATTATATCTTCTTCATCCTATTTTCCCTACAAAAACAACCCTATGAGGTAGGTTAGGGCTAAGAGAAAGTGACTAGCCCAGAGTCACCCAGCTGGATTTCATGACCAAGGCAAGATTTGGACTCACAGCCTCCTGCTTTCTAGCCTGGTGCCTTAACCACTAGAACAAACCGGCTCTCTGTAATAGCACTGCAAGGAATTCTTACACATCTATTCATAAATGCATCAAATAACTAAGGATATATCACCCATCCTTGCTTTATCTCCTGTTCAATATTGAGCCGTTCACAAAGCATTTATTGTCACACATGCTTTTGCATCATGTGCCTTGCTTAACTGCATTCAAAAATCAATCTTCAGCTCCTTATTTGTGCTAAGTATTCCATTGTTTTAGTCAGTTTCATGCAATGGTTAAGGCACCAGGCTCAAAAGTGAGAAACTGAGTTTCTTAGGCATGACACCAGCTGGGTGACCTTAGGCCAGTCATTTTCTCTCAGCCCTGAGAAACACAATGGCAAACAGATTATGAAAATCCTTGCCAAGGAAACTGCAAGGGCTTATCCAGGCAGTCTCCAAGAACTGGATATGACTGAATGGAAGAAAACAAAGTGACATAATTCAATCATATTCATTTTGTCATATATTTTTCAAAATCAACAGTTATACAAATATTTTTCTCACATTTATAAATTTCTCTCTGAATGCTGAAAACCAAAAAAAGAAATATTTGTACACTCCCTGTTTTAAATAAAACCACAATGCACTTCTCAAATTTCGCTGTTTGTAACCTTTCCTTTGTCAAAACTCTTCCCCAGCACAGCTACCAAAACTAATTTCCTTTGAGTTTTCCCATTCTCTCTTACTGCATTTACTCCCTTTTTATAAGGAAACAATAACAGCTTGCTTCTATAAACAAACCACATCCACATTTTAATATTTTCTCAGTTATATCATTTTCACCTGCCTTCCTATTTTTCAATATTTTTGCAATATTTATGACTTCCTTTGGGTCCTTTTTCCCCTGGGACACTCACATTTTTTTCCAGTTCTGCTCTTCAATATACTGCTAACGTTTCCATACAAATCAATAACATAATCCTTCTAGCATTCCTTCACTTTGATTTCACTCCAAGTCACTTCTTGACTTTTATTTTAAATTCCATTCACCCTGCTCTCCTTATTGAGCCTTTTTCCAGCCATTTTAAAAAGCTATGCATTTTCTTTTGATTTTTCTCATCTTAATACTTTCTTATTCTTTTGTCTACATTACAGAATAATTTTCGTTCATCTTTTTCAAGTCATTCTACATTTTCTGCTTTATCCTTACCTTTTTTGCTTCAGCAGTTCACAAAACATCATTTCCATACTTCTCATTAGTGTAACTCCACACACTTCTATGACATTCTATAAAATAATTACTTTTGTTCTGTTCCAAACATTTTCAACATCCTTTTTTCTTACATCCAAATCCTATCAGTTAGAAAGTACATGCAGTAATCTGACATACATCCATGACTGTTCATTCTATGCAGCATAAGGTATATTGCTTAGGAGCTGTTGATCGATTACCATATGAATAATTATCACATTAGTTCATCCAAAATGGCAATAATGATAGTGCTACTAAAAGGCATGCTGCATCCCACACTGCTTAAGAGCCTACCCAACTTGATGTCCTAGGATCTAGGACATTATGATCTAGGACATTAGGTCATCTAGGACCTAGCATTAGGATCTAGTGCCTATGTGCCCATATGAGACTGCCTGTCTGAATATGCTGCTAATTATGGGAGTTAATGTTCAGCATGTCTGAATGGCACCAGATTGAGAAAAAATAACATAAAATGTCCATTGACTAAATAAGCACTGGCACTGTAAAATGAGCATTCTGATTCATCTAGAAATTCTTTCCTGGAAAGTTTGTTGAAGAAAAAAGATCAGTCCACTGAAAACCAGAATAATGGTGAAGTGAGCTATATCTGAAGCTGAACTTTGATTTTAACAAACTCGCTGAACTTGCATTGGCCGATAGCCACTCCATTTGTTCTTTTGCAAACCAGGACTTCAAATTGCATTGTAATGTAAATACATTAGTGGCCTTTTCCACTTTAAAAAGGGAAAGGTCAAAATTACAAATGCTTGCCTGTTTCATCAGATATACCGTATATACTTGAGTATAAGCCGACTCAAGTATAAGCCGAGACCCCCAATTTCACCCCCCAAAACTGGGAAAAGTTGTTAACTCGAGTATAAGCCGATCCGCCGTTCTGCATGCCTCGGAGGCTGGATCCGCGCTCTGCAAGCCTCTGCCGCCAGCAGAGGCTCGATCCGCCATTTTGCAAGCCTGAATACACAGGAATACCCTGTGTGGCCGCAGCTCTCGGGGAAGCCCTGGCTGTCCGCTTCCTCACTCCACGCTGCCATTCGGGGCCCGCGCGTTCCCCGGGCAAATCGCGGCGCCCAGCAGACGAGGAAACACGCCCGTTCCAGTCGCCCCCCCTTCCCTCAGGAGACGCGAAGCAAGTGACCGCCCGGAGCTTACCAAGGACTTGCGCGCGGCCGAGGCTTCGGTACTTCCAGGATCGTGCGCACCTCTCCCAAGCCGCCGCCGTCCGGAGACCTGCCGAAGTTTGGGGAGGTTTGGGGAGGTACGCGCGCACCTCCCCAAACCTCCCCAAACGTCGGCAGGTCTCCGTTCCTCCGCGCAGACCTGCCGACGTTTGGGGAGGTTTGGGCGCCTCCCCAAACCTCCCCAAACGTCGGCAGGTCTCCGTTCCTCCGCGCAGACCTGCCGACGTTTGGGGAGGTTTGGGCGCCTCCCCAAACCTCCCCAGGTCTCCGTTCCTCCGCGCAGACCTGCCGACGTTTGGGGAGGTTTGGGCGCCTCCCCAAACCTCCCCAAACCTCCCCAGGTCTCCGTTCCTCCTGCTGAAGTTTGGGGAGGTTTGGGCGCCTCCCCAAACCTCCCCAGGTCTCACTATACACATTCACCCAGAAGTGACTCCCTCTGTCCTGACAGGGGATTATTCCCCTCCAAGTACATCTAGAATGGTAGTCAAAAGAATTGTTAAGTAGTTTTTACCTTTCACAAATCTCTTTCAACTTCTTTAGTTGATTGCTTTGGCATTCTTCTGCTACATCTGTTAGCTTTTGTATAAGCTTAGGAGGGGGAAAAAACAGATATGTCATAGACTGTACCAGCCACACATTCTGTTGATAAGTATTGCACAGATAGTCTTCAGGTTGTGACCCTAATGGAGACTGCCATTAAATAATGTTAAATGAACTGCCTCAAGTAATGACCAGCCATACGTATTCTCCTCAGTGCATTCATTAAAGAGTGCACTGGTCATTAATTGAGGGTGGGGGAGATCCTGGGAGGCCTAATGCAAGCACCAGCCCGCCTGCCTCAGGTCTCCCCCACCCCCAGATACTGGGCTTCAGCACAGCTGGCTGTCTTGCCAAAGAGAAACATCTGGGAAGGAAAACCCTGTCTTACCTCTTTCCCAATTCTGCCTCTGCCCTTCCTCCTACCAAGGTGTTCTGGGACTAGTTCCCTAGCCTTTTGGAGCTTTTGGTGTTCGCCCATCAGCTGTCTACGGGGAGGCAACAAAGCTGCCTCTCTAGGCTTTGAGAAAAGGCCCCTTGCACAAAAGGCAGCTTCAGGACGAGCTTCCAAAAACCCTTTCCTTCCTTAACGCCCTCCCCACCTTCCCCCAGAAAGCCATATTTCTTTTTTTTTATTGAAAATTTTTATTGAAGTTACAATATTATCCCCTCCCCAACCCACCCCAGAACCCCTCCCCCTCCCCCATATTTCTTCAATAACAAAAACATAAAAAGCTGGTTGGGATGTACTCGCTGATTTCCCCCCCCCTTTTTTTAGATGCTAAAACTAAACTCTCCCTCTGCCTTCCAGCCAATATCCCTTTTTAAAATCTTACCTTGGCTCCAGATGGAAGAGTAGAGGAACTAAGCTAGTAAGGAGAGAATTTTTTTCTGCAACTTTTTACTCCTGAAGTAGTAGTAGTAGTAATAGTAGTAGTAGGAATAATAATAATAAATCCCTAAAAGTTGTGCCAGAAAATGGAGGACGCTGGGTCTTTGCAAGTTTTAGCTGTCTGTCAGACTGCCTGAAAAGGGCGGCCTTCAGGCAGCCAGGCGGACAGCTAAAGCTTGCAAAGACCCAGCGTCCTCCATTTTCTGGCATAACCTTCGGAGATTACTTTAAAAAAAAAACAAAAAAAAACTTGAGAGGAAAAACAGCTGCAGAAACATTTTGTCTCCTTGCTGGCTTGGTTCATCTACTCTTCAGCCAGGAGGGAGTCCAAGGCCTAGAGAAGGAGAGCTTTGCAGCATCCCTATGGACAGCTGATGGGCAGACAGCTGATTAGCGGAGAAGGCTCTGAAAGTAGCCGCCATTTTAGCAAGGAATTGTTCGCAGCTGCTTCCAGGAGTCCTGGGGAGCAGGCCTAAGTGCTGCAGGGGAAGACGGGCAGGGGAGGACAGCGCAACATCCCCAGGGTCTGTGGTAAGTGTGAATGACCACTGGAGTGCTGCATTTGTCATAAATTTGAAAGAGGTTATTTGTAGTTTTGGGGTGTTGGTTGTTTTGAATGGCAGCTAAATGGCCTCCCCAAACGTCAGCAGGTCTGCGCGGAGGAACGGAGACCTGGGGAGGTTTGGGGAGGCGCCCAAACCTCCCCAAACGTCGGCAAGTCTCCGTTCCTCCGCGCCCTGCCTGCCTGCTTCTTTCCGCTGCGGAAAGAAGCAGGCAGGCAGGGCGCGGAGGAACGGAGACCTGCCGACGTTTGGGGAGGTTTGGGGAGGTGCGCGCGCACCTCCCCAAACCTCCCCAAACTTCGGCAGGTCTCGGACGGCGGTGGCTTGGGAGAGGTGCGCGCGATCCCGGAAGCACCAAAGCCTCGGCCGCGCACAAGTCCTCGGTAAGTTTTTTTGTTGACTGGAGTATAAGCCGAAGTGGAATTTTTCAGCCCAAAAAGTGGGCTGAAAAATTCGGCTTATACTCAAGTATATACGGTAATTTTAGGATTATCTGCTCTAGCTGCAACTGTCTTTAACACTGATCCAGTTCCCTCTCAACTTCGGAACAGAAGTTTGTCCATAAAATTCAGTGCAAATCCTGTTTGTTTGATGTTATTTTTTTTAAAAAAAAGCTTATAAATTTCCTAAAATTGTAAAATGGTTTCCTAAATTTAGTGCACATTTTCTTTTTCTTTTTCTAATGTTATTTTTAGTTGGTGGAATTGATTGTTAAGACAGCAATAACATATGCTTCTGTAAAACAAAATGTTGCCAAACTTTGTTCCTACCCTGCCCATAGGAATAATGACAATTATCAACATATTTTTTTAAAATATTGTTTATTTTTTAGCAGCATGCTTTGACTTACTCCAAATGTAGGATCAAACTGGTAAGATTTCAAAAGTTTCAAAGTAGGTTGACCCTATAAAAGCTAAAGCTCCTCCAAAACCAATTGATTCAAATCAGAACCCTCATGGAATGTTATTAATCATTTCGAAAGTTGAAGGAACACCATAGCTTGCCAAAAGAATGCATATTTCCCTTAAATTCTTTGAATAAGAAAAGCTCCGGTTTGAGGAGAAAGGAGTTTGAGGACTGATTGCTCTACTTTCCTAGTGAATGGATTTTATGCTTTGAAGAGGGATGTTGAAATAATATCTAATTTTTTAAAAAACTTTTTTTATTAAAAAGTTTTAAAATACATTTTTAAACATAAACATAAATCCCTTCCCTCCCTAACCCTTACCCTAACCCTAACCCACCCAATTCCCCTCCCTTCCCTTCCTCACACCCCCCCCCCGCCCCGACTTTCCAAAGCTGAGTACAGGGTATTACTTCTAACTAACTTAATCTAAAATATACTCACTAACTATAATTACACTTTAAATCCAATCGCTCTTTAACTCTCCTAAAACATCACAATATATCTTTGTTACAAATCTTCTTTCACATATAAATAATATGTAATATTTTATAGAATGATGTTGATATAAGTTCTGGCTCAGGACTCTTTTTTTTTTTAGTACTTTCATGAAGGAGCCTGCAGAGTCTGCGGGATTGGATACTTACTCTGAAGATGCTATATGTTGTCCCTCTGCCTTTGACATTGTTTCCTGCAAATCCATCATCCACCCCACACTAATGCATTTCCTCTCTCTTTGTCACCAAGGAGCAAAAAATCTCAAGTGCTCATGTTGTGCTTTCTTGTATATCTATGATTTATGCCATGCTTTATACATTTTTTAAAAAAAGATGGGAAGAATAAGGAAATCATTGTCACCCAGTATCACATTTGTTGATGTTAGTCCAGTCAGGTAGAAGAGTCAAACAAAACAACAAAACAAGTTCCACCCTATTATGTCCCATTCTCTTCTCTTCTCTTCTCTTCTCTTCTCTTCTCTTCTCTTCTCTTCTCTTCTCTTCTCTTCTCTTCTCTTCTCTTCTCTTCTCTTCTCTTCTCTTCTCTTCTCTTCTCTTCTCTTCTCTTCTCTTCTCTTCCCTTCCCTTCCCTTCCCTTCCCTTCCCTTCCCTTCCCTTCCTTCCTTTCTTTTTCTTTCTTAATTTCGAACTACAACAGAAAACTGGGCAAGGAACATGACTCAATAAATGTCTCAAGGCCAAAGTCACCCTGGAAATAAAATTTTTCTGGTTGTTTTGTTTTAGATGTTTCCACATTGAAAATTTGCAAGATTTCAGTGAAATGTTTCAGAAGTTCTCAATTTAAGAATCGGTGAATGATGACCATATGTTCAATTTATAAAACTAATTCCAAAGATGCCAAAATAATATGATGAAACTGCTTGTAATCTGTCCTGTTTCTATAATATATTTTATAGCACCTGAATGAACTAGCAAGGATAAAGCAAATCATCAAATCATCATTTTAGTAAATAAAACTGCTGACATATTAAGAGTAAGGATTTGGGCCATTAATTAAAGCATATCTGTATTATAGCAGCACTAGCAAGTACCAGATTAATTGCAGCAGCACTGATGGATATTATCAAGTTGTCAATTTGTAAGACTATTAAGCATAGCCACAAAATCAAATAATTCTAACTTCCAAAATATGGAGTACAATGATGCTGAGATAATATACTGAACTGCACCCTAAATGTGGTGTGCACACCAGCTTATATGGAATATAAATCTTTATAGTCTTTTTCTGAGTTTCCTAGCCAGATAGGCATGACATTAATTTATTTTATTGTCAGAAAGGGAGTAACTGAACACAAATTCCCAACAACAGTCCTGAAGTAATGGCAGTAGAACTGCTGAGACGGTCCCCATGGGAGTACTATGCCACTTCTCAACAATGCATCATCACTAAACTAACTAACTGGAATTTAAGTTATTTGTCAATTATAAGTCTATTAAATATGTTGGAAATGTTTTTCCAGCATTTGATTCATTTAACTAATTTGAATGCAGCTCAAGACAGAAGGGGGTGTTGAAGCTTCTCAAAAGAACTCTTCTAAATTAAATTCATTCAAAAATCAGATTCTACAATTGCCATTTTACAGGATTTATTTGACAACTAGATTCTGTTCACAGAAATGTTGCTGTTTCTTCAACAGAATTGGTAATTGGTATCTTTCTAGGAGGGGAAAGAACATGGGGATATACATATAAATCATCTGAATACAATACAGACTACAATTGTACAGACTACAATTAAAATCTTTCACCGCAAGACATTGCTGTCTATATAGCTAAGATAATGTGCAAACTTGCTGCTGGTGGGCAAATTCTGTTCATACATTATATAACACTTCTTAGCAATTTTGATGAACACTACAGGTAGAGGCAGATTATAATGGAAGCACTTAATTGAAATTCATTTCTGTTTTACTTCAGATGGAAAGCACTCTGCTTGAGCCCTGAAACATATTCAATTTTATTCAAACTGAATGCCGATTTTTTGAGGCAAAGCTACATTTAAAGGGATAAAAAAATGTTTCAAAGAAAACTTAAAGATGACTGTACATCTTTAAAGCTATATTTTAGAAGTGTATGCACACACATGTGCATATTTTTTTTTGTTCTCTCCTTTCCATCCTGTTGCTAACTGTAGGAGGCCTCCATACTGAGGTAGAATAGCAGTGATACGGATCCCATAGAGATATGCTATTTTGATGGCATCTTGACATCTTTCACTGACACATCTAGTCACTTTAGGTCCTTGTGGATTCAATGGGATATTAGATTTTCAGCATGGTGCCCTCCAAGAGTTTTCTGTTAAAATGTGACCAGGCCTTCTTCCTTTTGTTGAAATTAGAGCTTCAAATTGTTTGGCCAACATTTATTTGTGAAAAAAGGGTTAGCCAAAGGCTTTGATGAAGACAGATTTCAATAAAAATTAAAATGTATCTGATCATTAAAGTATAAGTTCCCTTAGATACTGGAGTCTAAATCAACGGATAGAAGGGGAACTCATCAAATTTGCAGATGACACCAAACTGGGGAGAATTGCCAACATTTTGGAAGATAGATTTGGGTCTAAGTATGTTATATCACTAATAGGTCAGGCCATTCTCTTTAAATAATCATGGTTAAGGTCACAACTGATACTTTACTAGCATTAGTAACACAATAATTGTTGAGTTGTGGCAACTGGACTTCTTTTATTTTTTGGTTTCAAACATTTTACTGCTTATTCAAGTAGTTTCTTCAGTCTGACTAAGTTGATTAGGAGGACCATATAGTAGGTCAAGCCTAGTCAGATTGTTGTTGTTGTTAGCTGCGAAGTCGTGTCCGACCCATCGCGACCCTATGGACAACGTTCCTCCAGGCCTTCCTGTCCTCTACCATCTTCTGGAGTCCATTTAAGCTCAAGCCTACTGCTTCAGTGACTCCATCCAGCCACTTCATTCTCTGTCATCCCCTGCTTCTATTGCCCTCAATCTTTCCCAGCATTAGGCTGTTCTCCAGTGAGTTCTTCCTTCTCATTAGGTGGCCAAAGTATTTGAGTTTTAGCTTCAGGATCTGGCCTTCTAAAGAGCAGTCAGGGTTGATCTCCTCAAGAACTGACCGTTTTGATTGCCTTGCAGTCCAGGGGACTCGCAGGAGTCTTCTCCAGCACCAAAGTTCAAAAGCCTCAATTCTTTGGTGCTCAGCCTTTCTTATAGTCCAACTTTCACTGCCATACATTGCAACTGGGAAGACCATAGCCTTGACTATACGCACTTTTGTTGACAGGGTGATGTCTCTGCTTTTTAGTGTGCTGTCTAGATTTGCCATGGCTTTCCTCCCCAGCAACAAGCGTCTTTTAAGTTCTTGGCTACAGTCCCCATCTGCAGTGTTCTTGGAGCCCAGGAAAATAAAATCTGTCACTACCTCCATTTCTTCCCCATCTATTTGCCAGGAATTGAGCGGGCCGGATGCCATGATCTTGGTTTTCTTAATGTTAAGTTTCAACCCAAGTTTTGCACTCTCCTTCTTCACCTGCAACAAAAGGCTCTTTAGTTCTTCTTCACCTTCTGCCAATAGAGTGGTATCATCTGCATATCTTAGGTTTTTGATATTTCTCCTGGAAATCTTAATTCCAACTTTTGATTCATCTAGCCCTGCCTTTCTCATGATGTGCTCTGCATATAAGTTAAATAGGCAGGGTGACAATATACAGTCTTGCCGGACTCCTTTCCCAATTTTGAACCAATCAGTGGTTCCATGTCCAGTTCTCACTGTAGCTTCTTGGCCTACATATAGGTTTCTCAAGAGACAAATAAGATGGTCTGGTACACCCATCTCTTTAAGAACTTGCCACAGTTTGTTATGATCAACACAATCAAAGGCTTTAGCATAGTCAATGAAGCAGAAGTAGATGTTTTTCTGGAACTCTCTGGCTTTCTCCATGATCCAACATATGTTGGCAATTTGATCTCGAGTTCCTCTGCCTCTTCAAAATCCTGCCTGTACTTCTGCTAGTTCTCAATCCACATACTGCTGGAGTCTAGCTTGTAGGATTTTAAGAATAACTTTACTAGCATGAATAGCTCAGCTGGAATACTGTCACCTTCACTACCTTCGTTGTTGCTCAGCTTTTCTAAGGCCCACTTCACTTCACATTCTAGGATGTCTGGCTCGAGGTCAGTGACCACCTCATTGTGATTATCAGGGATGTTAAGATTATTCTTGTATAGTTCTTCAGTGTAAATTTGCCACATCTTCTTAATCTCTTCTGCCTCTGTTAGGTCCCTGCCATTTTGGTCCTTTATCATGCCCATTTTTGCATTAAATGTTCCCTTCATCTCTCCAATTTTCTTGAAAAGATCTCTGGTCCTCCCTATTCTATTGTTTTCTTCTATTTCTTTGCACTGTTCATTTAAGAAGGTATTCTGATCTCTTCTAGCTATTCTCTGGAATTCTGCATTCAATTGGGCGTATCTTTCTTTTTCTCCCTTGCCTTTTGCTTCCCTCCTTTCCTCAGCTATTTGGAAAGCTTCCTCAGACAGCCATTTTGCTTTCTTGCATTTCTTTTTCTTTGGGATGGTTTTGGTTGCTACCTGTTGTACAATGTTGCGAACCTCTGTCCATAGTTCTTCAGGCACTCTGTCTATCAGATCTAATTTCTTAAATCTATTTGTCACCTCTACTGTATATTCAACAGGGATATGATTTAATTCCTACCTGAGTGGCCTAGTGCTTTTTCCTACTTTTTTCAATTTAAGCCTAAACTTTGTAACAAGAAGCTCATGGTCTGAGCCACAGTCACCTCCTGGTCTTGTTTTTATTGACTGTATAGAGCTTCTCCATTTTTGGCTGCAGAGCATATAGTCAATCTGATTTCTGTGTTGACCGTCTGGTGATGTCCATGTGTAGAGCCATCTCTTGGGTTGTTGGAAAAGAGTGTTTGCTATGACCATCGTATTCTCTTGACAAAATTGTATCAGCCTGTTCCCTGCTTCATTTTGTACTCCAAGGCCAAACTTGCCTGTTATTCCGGTTATCTTTTGGCCTCCTACTTTAACATTCCAATCCCCCATGATGATAAGGACATCATTTTTTGGTGTTAGTTCTGTAAGGTGTTGTAGGGCTTCATAGAACCAGTCAATTTTATCCTCTTCAGCACTGGTGGTTGGGGCACAGACTTGGACTACTGTGATATTGAATGGTTTGCCTTGGATTCACACTGAGATCATTCTGTCATTTTGAGGATTAGAATTAGAATTAGAATTTATTAAATTTATATGCCGCCCTTCTCCCTAAGGACAGCTCACAACAATAAAAAGTTTAAAAACATAAAATACAAAATTAAATCATAAATGTAATAAATACATAACAATTATCCCAATAAAATCTAATTTAAAACTATAGTCAATCCAGGATCGATTGTTGGAGCAGCCATGTCTTCAGGTCACGGCGGAAGGACCGAAGGTCAGGAGCCATCCGCAGCTCCAGAGGCAACTCATTCCAGAGTGTTGGTGCACCCACAGAGAAGGCTCTCCCCCTGGGGGTCGCCAGCAGGCATTGCTTAGCCAACGGAACCCTGAGGAGCCTACTCTGTGGGAGAGAACTGGGCGATGGGAGGTTGACAATGGCAGCTGGTGGTCTCACAAATACCCCGGGCCTAAGCCATGTAGGGCTTTAAAGGTAATTACCAGCACCTTGAATAGCACCCGGAGGGCAACTGGAAGCCAATGCAGCTTGTGCAGGAGTGGTGTAACATGGGAGTATCGAGAAACTTCCATAAGTACCCGTGCGGCCGCATTCTGCACCAGCTGAAGCCTCTGGGTGCACTTCAAGGGCAGCCCCATGTAGAGAGCATTGCAGTATTCCAGGAGAGAAGTGACAAGGGCGTGGGTGACCATGCATAGGGCATCTCAGTCCAAAAAGGGGCACAACTGGCACACCAGGTGAACCTGTGCAAAGGCCCCCCTGGTCACAGCAGTTAGATGATCTTCCAAGTTAAGCTGTGAATCCAGGAGGACACCCAAGTTGCAGGCCCTTTCTAAGGGAGGCAATACCTCCCCCGCATCAGAAGAGATGGAACATGTTGGACAATACAAGATGCCGGTATCCACAGCCACTCAGTCTTGGAGGGGTTCAGCCTGAGCCTGTTCTTTCCCATCCAGGCCCGCACCACCTCCAGGCACCGGGACATCATGTCAAGCGCATCACTGGGTTGGCTCAGGGTGAAGATTAACAACTGGGTATCATCCTCATGATTTCACCCAGCGGCTTCATATAGATGTTAAACAGGAGGGGGAGAGAACCAACCCCTGAGGCACCCCACAAGTGAGGGGCCTTGGGGTAGATCTCTGCCCCCCTGCCAATTCAAACTGCAAGCGGCCCAAGAGGTAGGAGGAGAACCACCATAGAACAGTGGCTCCCACTCCTAACCCCCCGAGCTGTCGCAGCAGGATACCATGGTCGATGGTATTAAAAGCCTCTGAGAAGTCAAGTAGGACCAGGACAGAGGAACAACCCCTGTCCCAGGCCTGACATAGATCATCTACCAGTGTGACCAATGCCATTTCTGTGCTGTAACTGGGCCTGAAACCAGACTGGTGCAGGTCCAGATTGTATCCCAGTGTTGCTTTTCCTACTCATTTATTGACTATGAAGGCTACTCCATTTCTTCTGAGGGATTCTTGCCCACAGTAGTATACCTGATGGTCATCTGAATTAAATTCACCCATTCCTGTCCATTTTAGTTTGCTGATACCTAAGATGTCGATGTTCAGCCTTGTCATCTCTTGTTTGACCATGTCCAACTTTCCTTGATTCATGGATCTTACATTCCAGGTTCCTATGGAGAAAAAATCTTTACAGCATCGGACTTTCCTTTCACCACCAGACACATCCACAGCTGAGCGTCCTCTTGGCTTTGGCCCAGTCGCTTCATTCTTTCTGGCACTACTAGCACTAGCCCTCTGCATATTGGACGCCTTCCAATCTGAGGGGCTCATCTTCCAGTGTCATATTGTTTTTCCTTTTGGTACTGTCCATAGGGTTTTCATGGCAAAGATACTGGAGTGGGTTGCCATTTCCTTCTCCAGTGGATCACGTTTTGTCAGAACTCTCTGCTATGACATTTCCGTCTTGGGTGGCCCTGCATGGCATAGCTCATAGCTTCATTGAATTATGCAAGCCCCTTCGCCATGACAAGGCAGTAATCCATGAAGGGACTAGTCAGATTAGATGACATGAAATTACCCTGGAGGACATATATAGGGGCCTCCTAACCAACTTGCTCAGACTGAGGAAACTACTTGGGTAAGCAGTGAAATGTTTGAAATCAAAAAAAGAAAAGAACTCAGGATGCCATGACACAACTTCCAGACAACTCTACCCAGATAACTGAGAAACTTCATTGACACAATACTTCCTTGTTTTCATACTTGTTTTGGTCTATGAGTTCCTGCTCAATCTATTTTGAGATCACTGAAAAATTTTAGTATGTCTCAAAGAAGGCTGCAAATGTTTACAAAACAAGAGTAAGTCTGAGACACCTGCATTAATAAGAAAATTTGAATCCCTGTCTTCCTGAAGAATGTTAATTTGCAGGAAATCTTGATAAACATTTAGATAGTTAATAAAGGCATGTAGAGTTTTCTTCTAATGGGGTTTTCTCTGTATCTCTCTCCATTCTCTTTTTCTTCTGTCTTTTCATAATAGGCCTGTATAAAGTGTCCTTGTTTGTTTGTTTTTTATGAAGAAATGTACACACTAGTGTTGATGACACTGTCTTCATCAAAGCAGATATTTGCTTTGACATAAGATGATTTATGTTGCCTTAAAGCTTCTCCCTGCCTCTTTCCTGCCACCTGCCAAAGCCATAGGCATAAAATCTCCAAAGACAATTGTTAAGGAATTTATTGTGCAGAGGTCTCCTTGTGCTACCAAAGAGTTGCACAGACAAGGAAGGGTACTGAGAGTAGCAAAAGTCACACACAGGAGTACACTGAGTTCTAAAAACAAAAAGTAGTTTACTTTTGAGGTGGTGTAAGAACAAAAATGCACAGTCAAAAATAAACAGTCCAGGTCATAAACAATAGCAACACTCCAAAGAGTAATCCAAACTACAAAGTCTTCTTACCGGTCCAGAGGTCAAATACACAATTCAGGTTACAACAGTAGTAAACCAACAGCAGAGCAAAAACAGTAACAATAGAGATCAGTGAATTCAGAGAGAGAGAGAAGCTACGTTCCTAGCTTCCTCTTATGGCCATGAGAACACTTACACACCCATTGGCCAATTAACATCTTAAAGGTATAACATCATGGTTAATATATTTTCAACCCAACATTGTAGGCTAACACCATATGCCTAACATTCTCCCCTTTGGGTAGAATAATATATAACTCTTACAATCTTATGCACATTCTTTCACAATTAGCATTGTGTTTCACAGCACTTTGTACCTTTGTAAAGTGATCTGCAATATTTACATCAGATGAACAATATTCTAGCTGTATTAATTTATCTTTGACACATTGTCTGACATTTAAATAACAAAGTTCAGTATATTTAGATCTTGTTCTTACTGCAGCATTATTAGCCATCTTTATTGCAGCCTGATTGTCCTCATATACAATGAATGGATCATTTACATCTAAACCCATATCTAACAATAGTTGTTTGTACACTAGCAGTTCTGTACATAACACTGATAGACATGAAAATTCAGCCTCCATTGTAGATAAGCTTATGTGTTTTTGTCTAATAGATTTCCATCCAATCAAAGAATCACCCAACATTATAGCCAACCCTGTTCATTGCAGCTTTCCATGATGCCTGTTCCTTTTCAGGATACATCCTGATCTCATCATAGTTAGATGGCTTTGAACTAACTTGACATATTATACTGGCTTCATAGCGATCAGGTGGATGTCTGATACGCGTTGAACGCCAAGGAATTACAGGGCTTTGAATTTCTGACTCCTCTCCTTCCTCTGATTCATCTTTAATCTCCCCTATCTCCTCTTCATCTTTTATATTTACAGGAGATGTATTATCATTACTAGTTATGTTATCATGGGAGTCCTCAAACACTAGAGGATCAGAATTAACAGTTACTTGCTCTAACCTATCCCAACCAACGTGCTCAAGGAATTTTGCACTCGCACTGTTATATACATTAGTTGTGCCTCATTCCCAGAAACGATAGGATCTATGGTTAGCTTCGTAACCTACGAAGTATAATTGCCTAGCCCTATGTTGGCCTTTACTCCTGAGTTGTGCAGGAATGTGGACCCAAGCTGGGGTGCCAAATGTGTGCAGGTAATCAAGGTTTGGTCTTCTACCATGCCATATTGTATATGGTATTTTACCAGTAGAAGTATTAACAACTAAATTCAGAACATGGTTTGCACATTTTGTTGCCTCCCCCCACAGTCTATCTGTTAAGCCTGAATCTTTTAACATGGTTCTCATCATGGCTTGTAACATTTGCCCACGTCTCTCAACAAAAGCATTATGTTGAGGCCTATAAGGGGCTGAACGTTTATGCTCAATGCCAGCAGATTCTAGCATATCAACAAAGCGCTTATTTGTAAATTCAGTACCATTATCAGTAATTATGCACTGAACCTTTCTCTTTGTTTTTCTCTCCACGAACTTCAGCCAGTTTGCAAATTGTTGGAAAGTGTCTGCCTTTGACTTAAGCAGATAACAAAAACCATATCGAGAGTAGTGGTCCAATATACTTAAAATATAACAAGACCCTCCTAAACTTGGTTTCATGGGTCCAATTAAATCAGCAAACACAACTTCCAAAGGTACAGTTGTTTTGAAGCTGTTTAACCTGTTTGCAGGAGTTGCCTTGCTCTTTTCCTGATTACAGGCATTGCAATTCAAATACTTACTACATGGCTTCAGTTTAATTCCGTCTACTAATTCAACTGTTTTACGTAGTGATTTAAAGTTTACATGCCCTAACCGCCTATGCAATAAATGTATACACTCATCATGTGGCTTCTTGTTCTCACATATCGAGTTAGCTTTAACTGTACTAACCTGGTTACTTGTGAGAAAGAATAAACCATTTTTCAAATTAGCAGTTACACAGGTTCCATTCCTCTCAATAGTGCATTGCTCCCCTCTGAATGTTACCACAAACCCAACCTTAACCAATTCCCTTACAGATAACAGGTTGAATCTTAGCTTAGGTATATATAACATAGGTAACTGTTCATTAATGCATGGACAATAGGAATTACCTTCACCAGAGGCCTTCATCTTCCAACCGTTGGCTAGTGAAACATATTGGTTGCTGTTTTTCATATTGATAAACCTCTTTTTCACTTTAGTAATGCATTGTGAAGCCCCACTATCAACAACCCAAAATTCATTGTTTCTGGATGTTGATTCATCAGAAATAGCCAAACCAATGCCCTTCTTAGCCTTCCCACTGCTATTTACATTCTGTTTTCTTTCCTTTCTACAGAATTTGGCTATATGCCCTCTAGCCCCACAAGAATAACATTTCTTGACGTTGTAAGCAGTGGTGAATGGCTGCTCCTCTAGTGGTTGTGTCTCTCTCAGCTGGTCTCTGTCACGCCTCCTTCTGGACTCTTCCAGCAGTCTCCCAGTAATGTTAGTCAATGTCAGTTCCTCTCTAGTCAGGACTTCCAAAGAAGAAACATACTCATCATAACTCTCATCCAAAGATGACAGATTAATGTAGACCTGATGCAACTCTGAAAAAATCAGCTCCTTTTCATGAAGCTCTTGAAAAGTTGCCTTCATGTAATTTAAATGGGTCAGCATATCTCCATCCTTCTGCAGACGAGCCCTAAACAGCTTACGTGTAAGGTGTATATGTGCACCCACACTGTCTCGAACATAAAGCCTTCGCAAAACGCCCCAACACCTAGCAGCAGACTCCTCACCACGAATATGGACAAGCTGCTGGTCATTCAGTGTTAGTCCAATAATGCAAAGAGCTTTCTCATTGCTACGTTTAAAGTTGTCTAACTTCTTTGCATCCTCTTCATCATCTGGATCCCAAGCAGTAGTATCTGGTGGGTTATTTACAACAGACCATAGTCCTTCCTTGCGCAAAAGCAAACAGCATTTCGTGGACCAGGAAACATAGTTTGTCCCATCCAACCGGGTTATCCAGGAGATGCCTGATAACAGTTCCTGTGCCATTTTACACCAAAAACTAACACAAACTCAGCTAGGAAAACTGTGTGTACTAACTCTCAGTACAGGCCTGGGCCCATAACCAGTGTTAAGGAATTTGTTGTGCAGAGGTCTCCTTGTGCTACCAAAGAGTTGCACAGACAAGGAAGGGTACTGAGAGTAGCAAAAGTCACACACAGGAGTACACTGAGTTCTAAAAACAAAAAGTAGTTTACTTTTGAGGTGGTGTAAGAACAAAAATGCACAGTCAAAAATAAACAGTCCAGGTCATAAACAATAGCAACACTCCAAGGAGTAATCCAAACTACAAAGTCTTCTTACCGGTCCAGAGGTCAAATACACAATTCAGGTTACAACAGTAGTAAACCAACAGCAGAGCAAAAACAGTAACAATAGAGATCAGTGAATTCAGAGAGAGAGAGAAGCTACGTTCCTAGCTTCCTCTTATGGCCATGAGAACACTTACACACCCATTGGCCAATTAACATCTTAAAGATATAACAACATCATGGTTAATATATTTTCAACCCAACATTGTAGGCTAACACCATATGCCTAACAACAATCAGAGAAATCATAATGGTGTGTTATGTGACATGACATGACAAAGCTTGGGAAGAGTCATTTCAGAGGAGACAATAAGCATGTTTTCTACAGTATTTGAAGAGGCAGCCTGATAAAGGAGGGCATACATGTTTTTCCTAGTGGTTGTTGTAAAGGAACATGTTGCTTGTTTTTGGCACAGGTTACCTTAAACTTTGTTCACCTGTTTGGAATTGGCAAGCAACTCACTCTCCTCAAGCAGCTGCCATTTTTTTGTTAAACAGTTTGGAGGAGACTAGCATATCCCCTAAAATATTCACCAAATTTTTGTGTGGAGGGCTTCATTCAAAATATATGTTCAGTCAGATAAAATCAATTCAGCTATAACCTTAGTCACTTTAAAAACACTGGACTTACTTTCATTAGTCTAAACTGAAAGATGAGAAGTTTGTGGTCCTCCAGATATTTTCAGCCAAATTGGCAAATGGTCAGGATTGTTGGCTGCTATATTCATTGCCCCCCCCCATTTTCCAATACAAGGAGCTGTTTGCATTTGTTTGATAGTTTTTTTAAAAAAAACAATAAAAACAAACTTAGTAGTCACTATCCTAGTAATAGGTTATGCAAAGAAAATTCCTTTTTTAAAAAATGTAACACAAAGTTTTCAAATCTTCCGATGCTTTGTCTCCTATGCATTTAAAAGACCTTGTGAGTTACGAAGGCAAACTTATAGCATGCTAGCAATTTTGCTATTTTCCCAGTTGCCGAAGTCTTGTCTCATGTTGCTATGGTGGCCTTATTGGACAGGAGAGCGGGATTAGTTTTAAACAAAGCATACAGGCTGAGCAAAGCCCCAGGAACAGGACTCTATACTTCTATGGAGCAGAGAAGATAATAAATGGGTTGAGCACTTGAGGCAGGATAAAGTGTGACTCCCTGCCAATGCAGAATGAGACTACCCACAAGTCTACAGAGCTACAGCAATTCAAAAGAAAATACCAGCTTTGCTGAGGTTTCCAATATTTCAGAATGGAGTTGAAAATAAGCTCACCTCACTTCCAAAATCAGACAGTAACCCGAGATCAAAAATTTCTGGAAGGAATTCTAAAGTGGTAGAAAATAATGATGTGGAACTGTCCTTTCATTCAGGGCTAGACAGATAACAAACTTAAGAAATAAGTACAAGTTCAATAAAACCATTTATCACTGTCTCAGTCAAGGGAGAATTAAGTATACTCATTTTGTAATGGATGGTCATTTGTCCAAAAGTTAATACCTTAGCTTTAATTTTGTTATGATTTATTATTTAGTTTCCCAAGTGCCAATTCTACCCAAAAATCCATTAACTTTAGGGAGACAATTGTTAGGATTCTTATAATAAAAATGTATACAATTTATCCTATTATTGTTCAGGAAATTAGGTAACATGCTTTCTAATACCAGTACAAACTATTCTAGCAAACCACCTAATTTACTATAACAGAATATTGATTAGGTACAGTGGTATGTGAAATAGTATTTGGTCAGTTTTGACAAGTCGCACATTGAGTTAGGACCCTTGTAAGTGCAATGAATTTATAAAATATCTTAGTGAAACACTTTCAGAAGAGATTAGCCGAAAATAGTGAGGATGAAAAGGAACATATTTCTTTTGATTATTTTCTTTTTAATTAATAAACATTTGATGATTATGATAACAATTCATCTTTCTCCTTTTATGCAAATTCTTCCTCCTGAAGTACTGAGAACTAGTTTAAGTTTGTTGTGTAATGGAAAATAACAAGAAAGTCCCTGTTGTTTTTTTGGTTTTTTTGTAAGAATAATACCCTCCAGGGAACTAATATGCAGGAAGGATTATATCAAAGCTTAGAAGTTTTAACATTTCTATTCAGTGGAGGATGCAGCTCTATGAATGCCACAGGGTAACATCATTTTTAACCAATGTAGTGCACTGCAGAACTGTACTTTCACACATTTAAACCTGCACTTAAATCACATTTATAAGAGCCAAATGCAAAAAAAAAAAAAACCACCCTTTGGCATGCACATGGTTGCTATAGCTTTGTGCTGAGGTTTTCTTAAGCAGTAAAAATATCAGAAGAAAATATGTAGCCCCATAAGGGTTCTGCAATGTTTATGTTTAAAAGGGTGTTTCAAAGTGCCGGAGGCAAAGGAGTGATAAACACAGCACCATCTACATGCTTTTAAAGCATCTACCTTTGCTTTAAAGAGGTACAGGCAAGTTACCACGTTTTTACCTCTAGGTGTTCCAAAGCAACTTTTCTAAATAATTTTCAAGAAAGGTACATTGCCTTAAGAGTTGGAACTGAAAAGGTTTCAATAGTCTACTTGTGATACAAAGCTTGTGATGTCAGTAAGGAAACACACTGAGGCACCCCTTCACATAAATAAAGTTTCACCATGAGGGCCACAGAATCAGCAACAATCCTCATGTGGAATTTTAATTCAGCTGCTGCTAAAAGCTTGGGAAGGGAATGTAACACAAAATCATAGCTATGATGGCCATAAGTAAACTTGTGACAGTTTCCTGACAGAACAATTAATCAGTGGAACGACTTGTCTCCAGAAGTTGTGGACAAGAAATTGGACAACCCTTTGTTTGAAATGTTATAGAGGTTCTTATTTCAGCAGGGGGTTGGACTAGAAGACCTCCAAGGTTTCTTCCAACTCCGTTTTTCTATTATTCTGTTAAACTTTCAGATCCCCTGTTAGCGCAATATCTTTGTTGGGTAATTCAGAAGTCTCCAAAATGTGCAAGCTTTCAAAATCTCTTCATCACAATTAATGTTATAAAATGTGTGGAGATGCTGTAACTTGATCCTGAAGTTTTAAAACTGAATGTGGGAGGTGTGGATTGACATTCAAATTAGGGTTGCTGTTTTTTGGGGTTTTTTTGGCCATGATGGTGTCACATTGCATCCAAGATTGCTTTTAAGACTGCTAAGATATATTTCAACATCATTTTTTTCTTCTTTGGTTTAATCCTGTCCAATTCTCAGAGACTGCCTGGACAAGGTCCCGTCAGTTTTCTTGGGAATATTTTTCAGAAGAAGTTTGCCATTGCCTTCTTCCCAGAGCAGAGAGAAAGTGACTGGCCCAATGTCACTCAGTTGATTTTATGCCTAAGCTGCTACTAGAATTCACCATCTGCCAGTTTCTAGTCTGATGTCTTAACTACTACACCAAACTGCATCTCCTCACATCAACCACCTTGCCCAATAATTATATGAACTGACATACTAGGACTTTTTGTGAATATATGTCTGTGTAAAAGTCATACTTCCAAAAAAAAAGGAAATGGCCAGGACCAAAATATAAATGTATATTGACTGATTTGATAATTCACCATTAATTGCTTGTAAACAAATAACATCCCATTTACAAAATTCAGTTCCATATGCATATAGCAGCCACTCTTTTGAATAAACCACCTTCTCAGATACACTACATGTCAAGATAATGATTTAATAGCTAAACAGCTTATGTAATAATGTAATGTAACATAAGGTGGATGATATAATTATAGGAATCAGTCAGCAGGGTCTGTGTCCCTTTAAAAGCAAGCAGAGTCTGTATCCCTTTAAGAGCCTGACTATAAAAGGGAAATTTTGCTGGAGTATCTCTCTCTCTCATCTGTTTCCTGCTGTAACTGCTGTGTGTTGGACTTTGCTGTATTACCACATGTATCTACATTGTTCCTGGTGTATGATATTGTAGATAGTGTAATATAAACCACCATTTAATACAAACCACTGTTTACTGTGTTTACTCCTGGGTTATCTCAGCACAATAAGACTGTGCATGCTCTGACACTATATATGCAATAAGTACTTCCCTCTGTCCTTCTCAGAGAAACAGTGAAAGAAAGAAGGAAAATGGGATTTAAAAAGAAGTAAGGGAAATAAGTAATTAAAGTGGGAAGATGAGGAATGAGAAAAAGGAGAAAACACAGCGTACACAGAAAACAGATGAGTAGAAGATTGCCTCTGGCATTCTTATAATGCTGCTTCCCAGTATAGGTGCCTGCTTGCTTTAGTTGAGCTAAAGTTGGAGAAGATTTCTGAGAATATTCTGGACAGCTAAAAAACCAAACGGATAGCTCGTTGAACAAATTAACCCAGAATTATCACTTGAGGGACAAATAGCCAGGTTCAAATTCTCACACTTCAGACTCTCTGGAAAAGGTTCTAAAGCTAGGGAGGGAGGAAAGAAAGAGAAGAGTATGATCAACAACATGTACAGACTCAGGGTGGCAATGAATGCACCTTTGGGAACAGGTTAGGGATAGATCTTTGTGGAGAAACTCTATCTGTGTGGTCTCTAGGAGTTGAAACTACTTCTTATCAGCTTAAGATGGTATTTTGGGTTACTTATGTATAAACTTCATTCACATTACTTTCCTAAACCTCTGAGTTTTCTCTCATCATCAGCTCATTTTGTGAGTAAATGTTCTCTATATATGCCAGCTCTAGCCTGATTACTGTTGTAACATCACCCAAGGATCTTCCAAGCTGGAAATTCTCTGCTACATTTTATATAGAATTATGGCTCAATATATAGCCATAAGCTTAAATTCAGTCTTGAAATGACAAATGAATCTTACATAAGAATTATATTAAGGAAAGAGAAGGTGACAGAGAGCACTTTATGTACTGAAAGAGCCTGCCCAGAAACATCCAAATCAAAGCATTTACCTATCATCTCTATGCATAATTGTTTATCTTGCTCTACCTTTTCATGTATATTTGGCACCAAAGGCTCCATTTTGAGCCAAGGTTGGTAGCTAAGAGCTTCCTTGAAGTGCAAATTTCCTTCCTTCCAATTTGAATTTAGCACTGCCAGCATTCCTTAGCATCAGACAAACAAAGAAACAAAAAAGGTATTGCTTGATCAAATGAGAAAGTAAAGTTCAAGGCTATAGTTCAGGCCAAAAATAGCAGACAGAAACATAGGAAGAAGAGGAGACACAAGCCAGAAGAACCCTATATTGATTATTGATTTTAGTCTGTTATAAGATTTTATTTTATTTTATTTTATTTTATTTTATTTTATTTTATTTTATTTTATTTTATTTTATTTTATTTTATTTTATTTTATTTATTTTATTTTATTTTATTTTATTTTATTTATTTTATTATTTATTTCTCACAGCCATTGTATCTACATTTCCTTCAAACGACCATTTAAACTGCATTTGTTTATTTTCAGGGTTTAAATAATAATAAAGTTGGAAGGGACCTTGGAGGTCACCTAGTCCAACCCCCTGCTCAAGCAGGAAACCCTTTATCATTTCGGACAAATGGCTGTCTATTTGTCCAAAATGATATAGCTGAAATAATGAAGCATCTTCTCACTTGATGCATAGCAGGGCTGTATTATATTTTTCAGTTTGCTTGCTTTTTTCTCTAGACATTATGGTCTCCATAATTTATTGCAAACAGAACATTCATAATCATTTCTCTCATCAAAAAGAAGTATTTTAATGTACACACACACACACACACACACACACACACACACACCACAGACTAGACCAACCAAACTATTAACCTCTCTCAACCCCTATCTTGGCCAAGTGCCTGGAAGAAGAACCAGGTCTTTACAAACATTCTGGAAGGCTAAACTGGTAGACAGTCCCTCGAATTTCACATGGGAAGCAGCTTCTGTGGTCCCAACAGATGGCAACTTTTAAAGGAAAAGATTTGGAGAATACGAACTCTATGTGACCTAGGGGATAAGCAGTTACTTCCAGGGAGATATGTTCCCAAAAATAACTTGGCCTTATGCCATGTTGGATTTTAAAAGTAATAACTAGCAATTAACTTGAATTGTACTTGAAAAGCAACTGGGAGCCAGGGCAGTACATACAACAAAAGTCCAGCTAAGGCTAACTGATGGGCAACCAGAACTGTACATACTGACCAGCTGTAGCTTCCAAGCGGCCTTCAAGGACAGCCATGTGTAGTGCGTTGTAGTCAAGCAAGTGGGAAGTGACTAAGGTGTGAGTGACTGTAAGAAAACCCTTCCAGTCTAGAAATTAGCACAGTTATGTGCATAAGATAAATTTGTGTAAAGGTCCTCCCAAACATAGCTGCCACCTACTCTCCCAGCAGGGACTGTTAGTTCACAAGGACCCTTAAATTGTGTACAAAATCTGTCCAGAAGAGTGTTATCCCATCCGGAGTCAGAGATGTTATAGTAACTTTTCTGACCAGAATAGAGGCAGAGGGATGGAGAAAGGGAACCAGTTTCTTCCCATCCAGACTCTTGCAGCCTTTATGCATTGAGTAAGCCCCTAAAGAGCACCACTTGTCCAACATAAATAGAAATCTGTAATTGGATATCACCAGCATGATGATGCTGAATCCCATGCTGCTGGAAGACCTTACCCAATGGGTTCAAATAGATGTTAAATAGGAGGAAACTGACCCAGGTCCTGAGCCACTCCATACAAGTTACAGAGAAAGGAAGAGAATCACTGCAAAACAGTCTCCACCACCATTTCTAGCCCTGGAGCTGGAAAAATCAGAATATCTTCATCTTGAAAGCCAGTAAGAGATCCAGGAGGATATGCATGGGCACTACATCTCCCTCCCGAACCCTCCTGAGGTCATTTCCAAGTGCAACCAAAGCTATTTAATACTATAGCCTAGCCTGAATCCTAAAAGAAGTTCAGAAGATCCACTTTTTCCAGGACAGGATCCCATCATGCTCTCAGCTGGTTGGAAGTTATCCAAAATCAGTCCAAAGATGGCCTCTTTAGGTGAGAACAAACAACTGCTTCTTTTAAGGCAGGTAGAACCACTTCTCCCACAAAGAAGCATTTGCTACTACTTGGAACTAATGACATCCCAGGAAATCTTGAACAGGAAGAGTATGGAGTAGTGATCACAGTGGCAATGACCTTGTCCACTTCCTTGATTTGACTTTGCTTGACTTCATCCAAACTAGGACATCCTCAGCCATTTCCACTGGATCTGCCCAACTGGAGTCTAATTCCAAATAAAGCTGAGTGGCTTTTGTCCAACAAATGCTTAGAAGAGTCTTCACATTCACCCTGCAAGCATTTACCCAGTCTTCCCTTACCCAGAAGGGCCCTAGTCACCAGAAGCTAGCTGGCTATCTACAGACATAAAAAGAGTGAACAAGTAAGCATGCTTTGGTGCTCTTACTACCAGAGGGTAAGTCCTAATAAAGGTACTTACTTCTGACTAGTCAGCTTCATCCTTTATCTTCCTCTAGAAACTCTCTAGGCATCTCTTGTGTAATTTCAGCTCCATAAATCAAAGGTCATCCATAGACTGCTTCATAAATCAAAGGCCCTGCAAAGAGTCCCCACAGGTGCAATCTGAACCAAGGCCCTAGTCACATGCTCATTTCAAGCTGTGACTAAGTTCACAGCCAAACCTTGCACCAGAGGTCAGGAATAACTCCAAAGTCCTCTGGAACTCTACTGGGTCCATTAGTCACTTGGGGCAGCCCAATCAAACATTGTGATAAGTATTTATTTATTTATTTATAAAAGAAAAGTCTCTTGCACTTTGGATAGCTCAAGACAGCATTAATTAGGAAGTTATGATTTAAAACATATGCACTGCATTTAAAAAGCCTGTATGGATTATGTCTCATTCACCTTGCAGAAATTATGTGAGATGTTCTATCTATACAACATGTCAATTAACCTGATTCAATTGCCCACTTAATTAAGTGTAGCTTCTGCACATGTGCAGATTTGCAGAATCCTTTTCAGCTCAAATTAAGCATGGCAACTGCTCTTCTGTGATCTTGAGAGGTAGAGAAAAAATTCACCACATGGATTCAAAGAGGTACTTTAATATTTCCCCCCCCCAAAGCAGTACCATTTTGAAGATTTACACAGCTCTATATTTTAATACATTTCTTGTTCTATAAAGAAGATAAGATGTGCTCTTTGGCTCAGGTTTTCTATTAAGTTTCATTATGTTCAAAAGAACAGCTTAAAGAAGTTGAATGAATTAGTTAGAATAAAAAGGGCATGTCTACTTATCATGAGTGACTGGACATAGGAGAAATGTCTACAAACCTTTGGATTTGAGGGAATTTCCCTAAGAAATTGTACTACTTTTCTACATATTCAATTGTACATATTTAATTAAAAAACAGCACCATGCAGTGGAACATGCATATATAAATTATGTGAAGAGCCTTCCTGAAAAACAAAACCAGTAATGATATTCTGTCTTGATTAGGAGACTTTGCTATAACCCAAGGACCATTCTCAGTAACATTTTTGGGCATTCTCAGTTGTCTATCCTTTTATTAGATATGTCACCAGTCAAAAAAATTGCAAGGTTTCAAAATAATGGGTTTTTAAGGAAAAACAAGTCTCAATTTTACATGGACACTATTTGTGGATTATAACTATGTACACATACTATGTACTATGTTTATGTTTTTCTTTATAGAGAGCTTTAAAGTATTAGATTTATATAAGGTTTTAAGTCTTTCCCTGATTTTTCTAACAAGGACAGTCTTTCATATATTAGTCAAAAACTTCTATTACTTGTCTATTCAGATTGTTATCTTATTGGCCATCTTTATTAATTATTGAATATTGATATTTTAATGACTTTATGATGCTAAATTTTACAATACCAAGTTTACCACATGCAGTGGTATTCTAATGTTTCTTAGAAAATTCTTGTTCAATTTTAGACATCTTGTAAATCTCTTTCCTATTTCTTTTGCGTTCTTTTAGCTTTTTTGCTGATTTTTTTTGCTTGTGCTTTCAAATATCTGTTAAAGAAAAAAAGGGGAAAAAGTAAGTTTCTATTTATTATTCATGAAATGCATGTTTTAAACCATCCTGGGCATAACCCTAAAGTTCTCAACTTTTTGAATTCGTTTTCTGAAGCTCTATAACAATCCTTTAGTCTGGGTAGCTATTATCCTTTGCTCAAACCTTTTGTCAGCTGCCTCCTCATGATCACAGCCCATTGATTTGGCTTGTTGTAATGGAATTTTCTAAACCTGGAAATGGAAATGAACATTTGTAAAATATTGTAGGTCTAGATGTACATTTCTTCTTCCTTATAAGGCAAACAGACAGCAATATTAACAGGATAGAGGATTAAAGGCATCAAGAAGGCCCTATCATAATATGTTCAGTGATAAATGTGAGGCTAAAATATGTATATCCGATTTTTATTATTATTGTACCTTGACCATTTTTTTCCTCACAATAAAATTGACTAATAAAACTCCTTGGGAATCTAGTTTCCCTGGTTGTCATTGGCTATTAGAGTTTTACAACAGTCTTCAAAACTGGATACATAAGAGTGAATGTTTGTTCTCTGAGCTTGTGGATTGGTTTCTGAATGTTTCGTTACCAGGCTAGGTAACAGCCTCATCCTACACCTGAGCTACAGATATTCGCCACTATTGCAAACTGGATACATAAATCCATTTTGCATGTACCTTAATTGAAAGATCATAGAATCAATCATAGAGTCAGAATTTAGCACAGAGTTCATCTAATCCAATTCTCAGTTTAATGTAGTATCCACTAGAAATCTCTAATGACCATCCAGACTCTGTTTAAAAATATCTAGTAAAGAGAACTTACCATGTCATATCACAATCTAGTCTACCATCTGAAATTTGCTAAAATCAGCACACTCCTGAACTTCTTCCTTATATTTTTAACTCATTCATTATGGTAGTATCCTGTCTTCTGGGGCAAGGGTCCCCAACCCCCAGGCTGTGGACCAACATTGTTCCACAGCACACCAGAAACCGGGCCATGCAAACAAGCGAAGCCCCATCGATGTGTACATGGACTAGAATAGAATACAGCTGGAAGGGACCTTGGAGGTCTTCTAGTCCAGTCCTCTGCTGAAGCAGGAGAATCTACACCATTTCAGACAAGTGACTGTCTAGTCTCTTCTTAAAAACCTCCAGTGATGGAGCACTCATGATTTCTGAAGGCAAGCTGTTCCACTGGTTAATTGTCTCACTGTTAGGAAGTTTCACCTTAATTCCAGGTTACTTTTCTCTTTGGTCAGTTTCCAACCATTGTTTCTTGTCCTGCCCTCTGGTGCTTTGGAGAATAGTTTGTGGCAGCCCCTCAAATACTGGAATACTGCTATCATGTCACCCCTAATTCTTCTTTTCTTTAGACTAGCCAAACTCAAGTCGTGCAGCTGTTCTTTGTATATTTTAGTCTCCAGGCCCTTGATCATTTTAGTTGTTCTTCTCTGAATTTTTCCCAAGGTCTCAACATCTTATTTATTTATTTATTTATTTATTTATTTATTTATTTATTTATTTATTTATTCGTTTTATATACCGCCCTTCTCCCGGAGGACTCAGGGCGGTGTACAGAGCAGTATGTAGTATGGTGACCAAAAGTGGTTGCATGGGATACAGGCAGCATGTGAAATCATGTCCCATCCAGTCCACAGAAAAATCTGTCTTCACAGGACCGGTCCCTGACACTCAAATGTTGGGGGCCACTGCTCTGGGGCAATAGATAATAAGTCCAATCTTTCAAATATTTGAAGTCTATAATCCTATCTCCCCTTACTTAATTTTTCTGTAAATTAAATAAACCCTGATCCCTCTGCCATTCCTCATAAGGTTTGGTTTCCATATCCTTCACCATCCTGGTTAATTTGCTTCAATTTATCACTATTCTCTTGGAACTGTTATGTCTAGAGCTGTGTGTAGTACTTCAAATAGAGTCTGAATAGGTCAGGGTAGACTGGAAAAAATATGTACTTTAAAAATTATGTTCTTATTAATGCATCCCATGAAAACATTTGCATTTTAGCATGGGATCAACTTGTTTAACTTGTGATATACTTCTGTTTTTAACCCAGATGCAGAATTGTACATTTCTCCCTATTAATTCCATCCTATTCATTTCAACTCACTCTTCAAGCCTGTCTAGATTTTTCTCAATCTTATTTTTTTTAATCTAAAGTGTTTTAATTTAATTAAATTTTTTAATTTATTAATATTTCTATACCGCCCTTCTCCCGAAGGACTCAGGGCGGTGTACAGGGCAAGAATAAAACGCAAAGTTACAAAAATTAAAAAGTAATTAAATACATGCCCATAAAAACAGTTGGTACATTAATAAAAACCCCAATAAAAAGAAAGAAAAACCCCACCAATCCCCCCTCAGGCCAGGCCGGCTTGTTCGAACAGGTATGTTTTCAGATCGCGGCGAAAGGAGCGAAGATCGGGCGCTGTCCGGAGCTCAACCGGTAACTGGTTCCATAGCTCCGGGGCACCCACAGAGAAAGATCTCCCCCTGGGGGCCACCAATCTACATTCTCTGACTGGTGGCACCCTGAGGAGTCCCTCTCTGTGGGAACGCACAGGGCGAAGGGAAGTTGACGCCGGCAGCAGGTGTTCCCTAAGGTACTCCGGACCCCTGCCATGTAGGGCTTTAAACACCATTACTAGTACCTTGAATCTCACCCGGAAGACAACTGGCAACCAATGCAGCTCACGGAGCAGAGGTGTGACATGGGAGTATCGGGAAACTCCCAACACAACTCTCGCGGCTGCATTCTGTACCAGTTGGAGCTTCCGGGTGGTCCTCAAGGGCAGCCCCATGTAGAGAGCGTTGCAGTAGTCTAGTCGAGAGGTCACGAGTGCGTGAGTGACCGTGCATAGATCATCCCGGCTTAGATAGGGCCGCAACTGGCGCACCAGGCGAACCTGGGCGAAAGCCCCCCTAGTCACAGCTCCTATGTGGTCTTCCAGGGTGAGCCGTGAATCTAGGAGGACTCCCAAGTTGCGAGCCCTATCTACGGGGGGTAATAATTCGCCCCCCATAGCGAGAGGTGGAATGTCTGAATAAACCTGGGATGAAGGTATGCAAAGCCACTCGGTCTTGTCGGGGTTGAGTTGAAGTCTGTTCCTCCCCATCCAGACCCGAACCGCCTCCAGGCAACGGGACATCACGGTGAGGGCATCACTGGGGTGGTTTGGGGTCGAAAAGAAAAGCTGGGTATCATCAGCATACTGATGATACCCAACTCCAAAACCACGAATGATCTCACCCAGCGGTTTCATATAGATGTTGAACAGGAGAGGCGAGAGGACTGACCCCTGAGGAACTCCACAAATGAGAGACCTCGCGGTCGACCTCTGCCCTCCTGCCAACACCGACTGCGAGCGTCCCTGGAGATAGAAGGAGAACCACTGTAAAACTGTGCCTCCCACTCCCAATCCCCTGAGACGCCACAGCAAGATACCATGGTCGATGGTATTGAAAGCCGCTGAGAGGTCTAATAGGACCAGAACAGAGGAATGCCCCCTGTCCTGAGCCCTCCAGAGATCATTCATCAGCGTGACCAATGCCGTCTCCGTGCTGTACCCAGGCCTGAAACCCGATTGGTACGGGTCTAGATAATCCGCTTCATCCAGGACCAGAGGGAGCTGATGTGCCACCACACTCTCAACAACCTTCGCAAGAAAGCGAAGGTTGGAGACAGGACGAAAGTTGTTCAATACAGCTGGGTCCAAGGCAGGCTTCTTGAGGAGAGGCCTCACCACCGCCTCTTTCAAGACGGCAGGGAAGCTGCCCTCACTCAAAGAAGCCAATATAACTGCCTGGAACCAGCTGCGTGTCCTCTCCCGGGCTGCATAGACCAGCCAGGAAGGGCATGGGTCCAATAAACATGTGGTGGTGCTCAGCCTCCCCATGATCCTGTCCACTTCCTCCGGAGTCACAGAATCAAACTCCTCCCAGGTGATATCGACAAGACCGCCCGTGTCCTGCTCGACAGACTCTGCCCAGTCAGAGTCCAGACCGGTCCGAATCTGAGCAATTTTGTCCGACAGATGCTGGTTAAACTCCTCGGCACGACCCTGCAAGGGTTCCTCCCTCACCTCCTGATTCAGGAGGGAGCGAGTCACCCTAAACAGGGCGGCCGGGCGATTATCTGCGGACGCGATAAGGGTGGCGAAGTGGTTAGACCTCGCCTCCCTTATCGCAGCGAGATAAGACCTAGTAGAGGTTCTTAGTCGCAATCGGTCGGATTCGGATCGGCTGGATCTCCAACTGCTCTCTAGGCCCCGTCTCCGACGCTTCATCTCCCGGAGCTCCGCAGAGAACCATGGAGCTCGACGGGATCTGCACCGGGTCAGGGGCCGCAGGGGTACAACTCGGTCAAGAGCCTCAGTGGCTGCCCTTTCCCAGGCTTCCACTAAGGCAGGGGTGTCAAACTCAATTTCACTGAGGGCCGCATCAGCATTGCGGTTGCCCTCAAGGGGCCGGGTGGGTATGGCCAGGGTGGGCGTGGCCTATTGGGTGGGCGTGGCTAGAGTGCATATGGCCTACTGGGTGGGCATGGCCAGCTCTAAATCGTTCGCATCAAGGGTGCCTATGGGGCCCTGGGCAGGAGTGGGACAGATCTCTGGCAGAAGGAGGGTCTCTGGGCCAAGGCAGTGGGGGCTGTTCCCTCACTGTTTCCAGGATGGCTTCGCGGGCCACATGAAGCCACTTCGCGGGACGGATCCGGCCCCCGGGCCTTGTGTTTGACATGCCTGCACTAAGGCATCTGCCGAGCTGTGAGCAAGGGAGGCAGGTGGGGACCCCAGCACCGCCTGGAACCTCTGGGGATCCATTAAGCATCTGGGGCGGTACCATTTGATAGGTTCCACACACCCACGGTGGGGGGTGGCAAAATGGAAGACCAGCCACAGGAGATGATGATCGGTCCATGACAGGGGCATAACAATTGGGGAGCCCCCACCAAGATCATCTAACCACCGTCCAGATAAGAAAACTAGGTCAAGGGTGTGGCCTCCCTCATGAGTCGGTCCCGAAATTACTTGCGTCAGGTCCATGGCCGTCATGGAAGCCATGAACTCCCGAGCCAACTCAGATGATCCTCCCAGAGATGGTAGATTGAAGTCCCCCAAAACTATAAGTTTCGGGAACTCAATCACCAACCCAGAGAGGACATCGAGAAGCTGAGGCAGGGCTGCTGCTGCGTGACTGCGCGAAAGGTACACCAGCAGCAAGCCCAACTGCGCACCAGGGCCGCATCTCAAAAAGAGAGACTCACACCCGACTATCTGGGGAACGGTGGCCTCCCGTGGGCACAAGGTCTCCCTCATAACAACAGCCACTCCCCCACCCCTACCCTGAGCCCGAGGCCAGTGTAGCACCCGGAAACCTGGTGGGCAAAGATCAACCAGAGGAATACCGCCCTCTGGGCCCAACCAAGTTTCCGTGATGCAAGCCAGGTCCGCCTGCTCACCCTCGACCAAGTCACGGACGAGAAGAGCTTTGTTAGCGACAGACCTGGCATTCAAGTACACCAGCCGGAGCTCAGGAGGCTGCACAGCCTCACTCCTGGGACCTCGGGGTGGAGCCAGAGGGTCGGAGTGCCTCACCGCTTGTAAGCAGCTGAGAGACCTTCCCTGAGATCGATACGGCCCTCTGTTCCTACACCTGCAGCCATTCCCTAACGTTGTGGGAATGGGTAATCCCACGACTGGCCCTGGAGCCCCAGAAGCAACCGACCCCCGCTCCTCCCCCCCGCGATCCGCCTCGGCACTGGCCTGAACAGAGGTTGTTGGACTGCCCCCCTCGTCCAAACAACCAAAGGAAGTACCCTCCCTCCTCCCTAACTCCCGAAAAAATTTTGACAAAAAACTAACCAGGGGCCTCTTGTTAGGTTTACGTCGGAGGCCCCTACCCGTGCCCAGCCATCTCTCAGGGTCCCAATAAGTGGGCCCTTCCTCGAGATTGTACGCGGCTGGAAAGGCGGGTCGCCCCCAGGAAGGGGGAGCACCCCTGAGGGCGAGCAAGTCCGTAGAGGAATACCTAAGATAAGGCATAAGAGCAGTCCAGATGCAGGCAGTCCATAGTCAGTAAGGAGGGTCTAAGCAGAGGACAAATAGGTGTCCCGACCCTCCACCCAGCCACTGCCACTCAGCTGGGTGCACCCCCAGGACAGGCCAACCACCGTCCTCTCACGACAGTCGCAAGGCCTATTCCTGGGTGGGTGGTCTGTTAGACATCCCTTTAATGAGACTAATGAATAGACAACTAAAAAAGATTTATGGGTGACTGTTTTTGTATATGTTAACTTCTGATAGATTATTATGTACACAAATATGGAAAGATTATGAGATACCCACAATAGTGGAATGGTTGGTGAAGAATGCAAGATTTGCAGAGAGGGCAAAATTGACTTGATTGGGGAAAGACAATAGCTACATTTGTTAGTGACTGGAAACCTCTTTATTGAGTTTTTGCTGAAAAGGGGGGAGAATTAAATTACTGGTTTCTATTAGCAATGGTAGAATATATACTGCTCAAAAAAATAAAGGGAACACAAGATAAGACATCCTACTATTAAATACAGTACATTGTGTTGTTTAAGTGTTCCCTTTATTTTTTTGAGCAGTATAGAAAATGGGGCTATGTTGTAACTCTAGAGAGGATAAAATATAAACATATTTTTAAGTGAGATAAAAGAGATAGAAACATTAGCCATCGTAGAGACAATATGGCAGAGAAGGGAGCTGGATCCATGGGGGGGGAAAGAGGGGAGGTAGCATTGAACTTAATTAGCCAATCACCTCCAGTATGAAGAACCCCCATTGGGTCACTAAGTCATCTGGCAGAGCCTTATCTTCAGGCTTTTGTGGCAAGTCAGAAGGATGAAAGCCAATCTCACCTCTGCAGGCAAAGTAGGTGGGTAGGAGCCATGGCAAAGAATGGTCTTTTCTTGGCTGATTAGATCCACAGCATGTCCCCTTTGCCAGCATGGGTGGGCCAGGCCAGTCCCATCAGAGTGACATGTTTCCTCAAGTAGTCGTACAAGGATTTAAAGATAATGACCAATACCTTGAACTGCACCCAGAAGCAGACTGGCAATTTAATTAAAAAAAAAGTATTAGCCATCTCTCCCAGTTTTGCGCATCTGTCAAATTCATAAGTTTCATAATAAACTGCCTTAATTTCCTTATCCAACCAATTAAATATTGAATTCAATATTGAATAGCACATGCCCAGAGCCCAGGGGTACTCCACTTGAAATGTTCTAAGCTGAAGTGGAGTTCTTAGTGAACATTATTGTGTGAGATACTGTAATTCAACAGTCTATAAGTCCACCTAATAGTAGAATCACCTAGTGAATATTTTATCATTTTGTGACAGACTTTGTGTAGATATGTCCACATAATACAGTTCCTAGGTGAATAAGCAGATATGTATGTGAAAGCACTTTGGAATGCTGATTACCAAATAAAGCAAACACATACTAGAATATAAGCAGGAGAACATGATATATAAATAGGAATATAAGCAAGAGATCTGATGTATAGTGCAATCATGCATGTTTACTTATAAGGCTCATCATTTTAATGGGGCCTCTTCCCTATTAAAAATGTTTCATATTACAGCCTTCATTTTAAGATGAATGCCCTGCTATAAATGGAAGAATCTATTTAATTGCCAAGAATCTCAAATAACTGAAATAACTATAACAGATGTCCACAACCCCTGTCAGCAGACTGGTACCAGTCCACAGCTTGTTTGGAACCTGGTTGCATAAGCGGCAGGCAAGTGTACAAAGCTCCATTTGCACATGCATGGAATTAGGCTGTGTGCGTGAAACCATTCCCTCACAATCACTGCCGCCCGCTGTTGCCACCACTGGCAGTCCATGGAGCCAGAAAAGTTGGGGACCACTGCTCTATGATAATGGAAATATTATGAAGTAACATGAGCCAGGATGACGCAGTGGTTAGAATGCAGTATTGCATGCTAATTCTGCCAATTGCCAGCAGTTTGACCCTCACCAGCTCAAGGATGACTCAACCTTCCAGTCTTTCCGGGTTGGTAAAATGAGAACCCAGATTGTTGGGGGCAACATGCTGAATCTGTAAACCACTTAGAGAGGGCTGTAAAGCACTGTGAAGTGGTATATAAGTTTAAATGCTATTGCTATTAATAGAGTAAAGAAAGTACAGCCAAAAACTGTAGAATGAAAGTGTTCCTTTTGGAAAGAACAAAATAGGCTTCAAAAAAACAAAAATAATTCTATCAAGTCCCTCTCCGGTACATTCCAGACCAGCTTATCTATGC
The DNA here is from genome assembly GCF_947247035.1 of Vipera ursinii. Classification (NCBI taxonomy): domain Eukaryota; kingdom Metazoa; phylum Chordata; class Lepidosauria; order Squamata; family Viperidae; genus Vipera; species Vipera ursinii. The sequence goes on from NC_139513.1 coordinate 104,701,924, forward strand.
TTTGTCTTTCCCCTCCTACTATAGGTTTTTTTTTTGTTTTTAAATGATTCCTATTCAGTAAGATAAAGCTGTCAAAGAAGAAAACCGGATCAAACACAGGTAAATTTGTTACAGCAACCAGGACACTTTGTGATGTGCCAATGATGTAGTAAAAATGGAGAGTCTTATCTTCCCTTATCCCCCCCCCCCGCCAATAGGTAAGCATCAAGACACAGATGGATGACTATACTGAAGGCAGTATTGGTTATTTTATTGATGAGGCTCTCAAATCATCACTAAACCAAAATAAGCTGTTCACTTCCCAGTTGGAGTCAAAACAAACTGATTACTATTGTCTCAACCTTTACTGGTGATGAATGAGCTGATTCAGGCCCTTGACCCAAATTTAAAGCTATTCTTGTGACCCAGCCAAAAAATATATATCTTTGAGCAAAGGCAAGACTGGCTATCAAAGCCTGTCTCCATCCTCACCATATCTAATTAAACAATCAATATTTTTTTTAAAAAACGAGAATAGTTAAGTGTCTTCAACGTAGCAAGTTTCAGCTACTTTATCCCCATAACCATTACTTAAATCACACTCTTTTGAACACAGAGTAAGCTATAATAAAAATCTATCTCAGCAGACTGCAGGGGGAAAAATGTCAGAGGGGCTTAATACTGCACCAGATTGGTATAAAGAATAGCAAATAGTTACTGGGTAATTTTAATTAGTCTCTTGAGAGTGCTAAGCTTTTATTAGCAGAATATGGAATTAAAACAGGGCCATGGACAGTGGCCTGAAGAAAAGTGGAAGCCAAGAATGAAGAATCTTTCTGGACGATCAGAAAATCCACTACCACTCCAATAAATCTTACCTAGTCAAGCAAGATCCAGCTTAAAAGGAAAGTCTATAATTCTCCTTTCTTCCTAAAAGGAGCCATTGGTTATCTTGGGCAGGTATAGTCACTTTCTTGGTGGTTCCAATGGAGGAGCTGTTTATCCAATTCATAGGATGCATTAATACTTTGAGTAGAGATCCTCTCACATTAATATGCTGTCCATGTTGTTAATTTCTGATAGCTTTAATAGAACTTTTTTTTCATTCTATATGCCAAGTCTGTTAATAATAAGTTTATATCTGGGGCTGGATCCAGCATTAAGATCCTAATCTCTTATATTTTACCAAGGCTAAATACAGATAGTCTTCAAATCACAGCAGTCCACTTAGTGACAATGGCGCTGAAAAGTGACTTATGACCATTTTTCACACTTATGATTGTTGCAGCATCCCTAGGGCAATGTGACCAAGATTTGGATGCTTGGCATATTAATGAAGGGATTTTATTATGCTTAAGCTTGATGTTAGTAATATTGATATTAGTAGTAATACTTTGTAATCATCTTTGTTTATGTGCAAGCAGCTTTGTAGGTGCTTTATTTTGGGAAATTAGTTATATAAAAGCAAATGTTTCATGCTTTAGGTAGAGGTGATTGCTTACATGAAAAGAGCATGGTGAGGGGAGGGGGAAAAGGAGCTGTGGTGGAGCCTGGGTTGTTGTGTATGACTCATCATCTAGGAGTTATTTTTCTGTACCTTTTGGTTCCTAGTACCAAGACCAGATCTCTCTGTTCTGGAAAGGTATAAAAGGTGGAAGACATCTTTCCTGGTTGTTGCCTTCCTCTCTCTACCAGCCACGAAGAGAGATGTGGCCGCCCAACTCTATTTTGATCAAAATAAAAGTTGTTTGCTTGCTGAAACCTTGGCTCAGGAGTTTCTTTTGGCTTTTTAAAATTCCTGAGCAATGCTGGGGCAATTGTGAGGCTAAGTGTAAAACCTTACATCGGTTTGTATTTATGATGGTTGCAGTGTCCCAGGGTCATATGAACATCTTTTGCAACCTTCTGACAAGCAAAGTCAATAGGGAAGCCAGGTTCACTTAACAAACAGGTTACTAACATATTAGGTGCAGTGATTCACTTAACAACTATGGCAAGAAAAGTTGTAAAATGGGAGAAAACTCACCTAACAAATGTCTCACTTAAGAAATGTTGGGCTCAATTGTAGTCATAAGTTAAGGACTACCTGTAGGCCATTATGAGTACAAGCAATATACCTATGGCTTTGCCTTGGGTCTGAACTTCACTTTCTCTTTATATCCTTTTCTAACTTTACTTATACTATTAAGCCATTATTTATTTTCAGCCGGCTCTCCTTTAGAGATACACTGTGTGGGAATGGGGGGAGGGGAGGGGAGAGAGATACAGTTCATATAAAAGCTTTTTGAGCATGGAAATAAGAACTGGGTCTATAGAGCAGACTGCTTCTATCCCTGTAAAGACATCCAATGAAGCTATTGCAGATGACCAGCGTGATATGGAATGGTTTATGTAATGTATTGGCCTTATATGCTTAAATCACTTGCTTTGTGTCTGACTGCATGCCTAATGGCTGACCTACTTGTATATGTTATGTAACGGATGCTGGCTGAACTAGACTTGCTGTCTCCAGTCGGTAAAGTAGGTTTGGGGGTGGGAAACTGATACTGCATGTGTGTGTAGGTACCTGGCTCACTCTCCCCAAATCCCGCCCTTTTTAAATAGAGTCAGAGAAGCCAAAGACAAGTTGAAGAAAATTTGTTAGGCCTGCAAGTAGTCCAGACAAGATGCACCGTCGGAAGTACTCTGTCTTTACTATCTTTACTGTAAGATTACATTACCAAAGTCTTGCAAAATTGAAATTATTATTCTCCTCCTTTGCTGTTACTCCATGAAAAACTAGAGCAGGGGTGTCAAACTCACAACATCACTTGATGTGTTGCAACATATCGCAACTTTTTTTCCATTGCCGGCAATGGGGTGGGCATGGTTTCAGCATGATGCATCTGGCCTGCAGTTCGGCAGTTTGACATCCATGAACAAGAGAGAGTCCCTTCTGAAATACATCTCCCATCCCCCTTAGTTCTGTCAGCTGAGAAATCTTTTACATGACAGTTTTCCAGTCTGCAGCTCTCCTTTATGTCTCCCAAAGTCATTCCTATATACCAGGGCTTTTCAACCAGTGGTACAGGTACCACCTGTGGTGCATTGGCACCTAGCAGGTGGTATGCAACCATCCTAGAAAAGTTGTAGGGGGGGAGGGGAATGACGTGAACCGGTGGCAGCACCGCACAAGCCTGAGCAAGAGATGGCTAGAGCTTCAGAGCCTCTCAGGGCTCAGCGGAAGTGCCAGGATCAGCACTTCTTTGGGGCTGTCAGGGCTCAGTGGAAGTGCCAGGATCCAGCTGGAACTCGGCACTGATCCTGGTGCTTCTGCTGAGCCCAGAAGAAGTGCCAATCAGCTGGAATGTTGCAGCATCCCCAGGGTCTTGTGATTTACATTCAGATGCTTGGCAATTGATTCATATTTATGATGGTCACAGTATCCCAGGATCATGTGAAGTGACCAAAACCTGCTGCAACCACCCAGTAGAGAGGTGGGAATAAAAACTCAACACCCCACCCCACCCCACTGCCAATTCTCAAGAGAAATGCTCACAACAATGAAAACCTCGGACAGGAGGAAGAGTGAGGCCAGGCAGGCATGCAGGTGTCTTGCTTGGCTGTGGCTTGGGGGGCACTTTTTCAGTACCATTGTAACTTCAAACAGCCACTAAGCGAACTGTTGTAAGTTGAGGACTACCTGTACTTCATCACTTTTTTCCTTTTTTTTTTTGTCATCAGGTTTTTGACACCTTGCTAGGTGACTAGTGGTACTCGGATGTTGCCATATCCTAAAAGTGGTACAATGGGTGAAAAAGTTGAAAAGCCCTGCTATATACTATGGATCCTTTACCCATTCTGCCCCGGCTCAAAAACTTTAACTGTGACAGGCACCTTAGAGTCCTAGTGAAAGATCATTTAAAAATGAGCCAGCAGTGTGCGGCAGCAGCCAAAAAACTAACACAATCCTTGGTTGTATAAACAGAGGCATGGAATCAAAATCACATGAAGTATTAATGCCACTTTATAAAACCTTAGTTAAGACCACACCTACTGCATCCAGTTTTTGATTACATTACAAAAAAAGATGTTCAGATTTTGGAAAAGGTACAGAGAAGAGCAACTAAGAAGATTAAAGTACTGGAGACTAAAACATATTGAGAACAGTTGCAGGGTTTAAGTTTGGACAGTCTAGAGAAAAGAAGGACTAGGGGTGATATGATAGCAGGATTTCAGTATTTGAGGGGCTGCCACAAAGAAGAGGGGGTCAACTAATTTTTCAAAGCACCAGAGGACAGGATAAGAAGCAATGGATGGAAACTAATCAAGGAGAGAGGCAATGTGGAATTAAGGAGAAACTTCCTAACAGTGAGAACAATTAACCAGTGGACAGCAGCTGTGGGTGCTTCATCACTGGAGGTTTTTAAGAAGAGACTGGATAGCCACTTGTCTGAAATGGTATAGATCCTCCTGCTTGAGCAGGCGCTGGACTAGAAGACCTCCAATGTCCCTTCCAGATTCTATTCTATTCTATTCTATTCTATTCTATTCTATTCTATTCTATTCTATTCTATTCTATTCTATTCTATTCTATTCTATTCACATGCTCATGTAGGAAGAAGAGAATATAACATTCAGTGGTTTTGCAAGTGTACTTGGGCTCCCATTTTATGGCCTAGTACTCAGGAGAGAGACTTAATGTATTGTTTAAGCTGTGATGTTTAGGGTTAAAATTGATTCTTTCCTGCCCTAATATTATCCTTGACCTATTTATTTAAACTAAGTTAAATTGCATAAATAAATGTCCATTTGATCATGAACCTGTGCACAGACCATAAAACACATTATTGACAATATTTGATGACTTACATGCAGGAATCATTATTCCTTGATTGCCTTTAATGTGGCATTTTTGCTTGACAGTACCTGCCAGATGTTACATAATAAAATTTAATAAATACAATGTTTAATTTCATTCTCTTAGCCAGTCACATCATGCTCATTTCAAAACTTTATATAAAATCGGTCAAATTTTAATCTCCTTCCCTCCCCCCTATAAAGGAAACTTTTTAGTGTTCCTGTTGTGTTTTCATTGATGGTAAACATTGTGAATTACATTTTTCTAACAGCTACAGAACATTTAGGACCATGATTAAGTAAAAGTACCTCTTTATGTCAGTGCTTAAGAGTTGATCAGCAATACCCAGTCTATAAATTGGTGAAGATCTCTGTTGTAAATAATACTTGATTACTTTCATTGGTATGTTCTGCTGGGATGATCTTTTATCAAAGCCATAGCTGACATGGGAAATGTTCTATAGGAGCTCAGAAGAGGACGATAGAGATTCAATCCATGAAAACATAATAGGCAGCAGACAATTTCTCCAAGATTACATTCCATAAAAGGGAAGCAGAGACATCTGGGCAAACCAGTGTAGATAAACAGCAAACTATTTTCCATCTCATTAACTCAGAGGATGAGATATCAGAGATACCCTAGGGGCTTTGTGCTTTGCTATCACATTGAAGGCATTTCCCAGACTCATTGCATTGTACAGTTCTAGGCATAGTCAAAGCTTAAGGCTGCAATTAAAGCTTTTATATTGTAAGGTAGCCTAAAATAAGAAGGCTTCAACTTAATCTGTCTCTAATTACTAGTCACTTAGTTTAAATTATTTAACATGTCCTCAACAGTGATGTATGGCACATGTAAATCTCTAAACAGGGCCCTAATAGAATTATCCAATTCTATTAAACTGCAAACAAGTGCCCATTAAATATTTATTAGCAAGACTGCGTTCACTTAAGATAGATTGGATGATCAGCAAAACACTTAGCTAACCTTTGCTTCTCTTCATTCTCACTAACTGAGGATTCAGAATGAGCTAATCAGAATTAAGCTTATTGATTAACTACCAATTATATTTACCTGAGGGTGAATCAAAAAGGAAAAGATTCTGAAAGTACTGACAAAGCACCTTATTGATTTTGTTAAAAACATTAAAAAAAAAATCTCCATAATTTAAATGGGCAAGGTTTCTACAGATCATTGAACATATTATGAGAAGCACTTAGCTGTTTCTATTCCTGAGCAAAATGGAGACTATTAAGTTACTGTATTTTTAAAACTGGCTATCAACTATAGGGAGATTTTCAATCCATAAAAAGTTAGCAGTTACTTCTTCCTCTCTCACCCCACCACCGTTACAGCTCAGTTGACATAACAAATAAGCACCCAAAGCAGATAATGCAAAATTAAGATGAGCTAAGAAAATACTTTCCTTTCTCTTAACTTTGGATCTAGACCAATATTTTCAGACTCAGAGAGAAAGCAAAAGGGTGTACAGATAGTCCTTGACTTACGACCACAATTGAGCCCAAGATTTCTGTTGTTAAGTGAGACATTTGTTAAGTGAGTTTTGCTCCATGTTATGCCTTTTTTGCCACAGTTGTTAAGTGAATCACTCCAGTCGGCAGGTTAGTAACCTGGTTGTTAAGTGAATCTGATTTTCCCCATTGTCTTTGCTTGTCAGAAGGTAGCAAAAGGTGACCACATGATTCTGGGACACAGCAAAGGTCATAAATATGAACTGGTTGCCAAGCATCTGAATTTTAATCACATGATTGTGGGGATGCTGCAAAGGTCACAAGTATAAAAAAACGATCATAAGTCACATTTTTCCGTGTTGTTGTAACTTTGAAAGGTCACTAAATGTACTGTTGTAAGTCAAGGACTACTACATGTGTGTATGTGTAAAAGATCTTTTAATCTGAGGTTAACAGCTTGTTTCTAATTATAGTAACTTTGAAGTAAATGTCTCCTTTTCAGTTCCAGGTTATTTTCTTTTCTTATTTTACCTCTTCTCTTAACCTGACATATGGATGACTTGCTGCAAGTTAAGTTATTTACCTTTTGGTCTGTAAGGTAAAGGTAAAGTTTCCCCCGCGCACCCGTGCTAGTCGTTTCCAACTCTAGGGGCCGGTGCTCATCTCCGTTTCAAAGCCAAAGAGCCAGCACTTGTCTGAGGACATCTCCGTGGTCATGTGGCCGGCATGACTAGACGCCAAAGGGGCGCACGGAATGCTGTTACCTTCCCACCGTAGTGGTCCCTATGTTTCTACTTGCAGTTTTACGTGCTTTCGAACTGCTAGGTTGGCAGAAGCTGGGATGAGTAACAGGCGCTCACTCTGTTACGCGGCACTTGGGATTTTGGTCTGTACCACCACCTAATTAAAATATTTTATAAATCTGTCATGCTTTTATCTCACCTCTACCTATTTATGAAACTTCTATTTCATATTCACAAAGCATTTAAACATGAAGTGTGGATACACACTTTCTCGGCCCCTTTTTGGGTCCCAAATCTCTCCATAGAAATAACCAGAGAGCTGTCACTACACATCCTCAATGAAAACAAACACGAATCTTCAACAGGAATGTGTGACAAAAAAGAAGATGCTTTATTCAGCTCCAATGCACATAAAGTGAAAGCAAAGTCAGCGTTGGGTGTTAACTGCTCCCAAAGCTCATATAGCCCGCCCCCAACCCCCAACCCAACATCCGCCCATAATTCCTTTTAGTCCTTCCTTTCCCATCAGCTCCTTTTGCTGCATTCTCCTATTCAACATCCCCCCCGTGCGTCCATCAACCCGTCCCCCCCACATCCAACAGTCCATCGACAACCAAGTGAGTAGAACATGCAACCCCCACCCTTAATGCTAAACGTTTGGGTCTGCTAGATGTCCAGGCCTGCTGAGTCCAGCCTTGTGAGGGACAGTGCAGGCTGAACTGCCCCCGAGGCAAAGCAAGGCGTAGAATGTCCGGTAACAGCGGTGTGCAGGATGAAGGCAGCATCGTTTGCATCTCAGCGGCACCCACCAACACTCCCTGGCCCAGCTGATGGGTTGTAGAACTGGGCCCCAGTTCTGGCTGGCATGCTGCCTCCATTGGTGTCCCCTGGAACAGCTGATCAACAGCAGGCCCACCCGAAAGCTCTGACTGCCCCGCCGCCTCCACCGGCATCTCCCAGACCAGCTGGTCAGCAGCGGACCCAGCAGGAAGGCCCGACTGCGCAACTGCACCCGCCAGCACTTCCGGAGCTAGCCGGGAGATGATGGAAGGAGAAAGATGCCCAGGACAGCCAGCAGTGTCTGCAAGAGGACCCGACTTCAGCTGAAGGTGCATAGGGAACGCAGGGGGTTCGGCGGTGGTGACAGTCTCTACAAGACAGGTGGCAGTGCTGTCGGCTCTGATGCGGGACTCTGCCTCCCCCCCCCACTGAATGTTGGCCCCATGGGGCTCGACAAGAGCTACTAGTTCTCTTCAATTGCTGCTCTTGTATATATTTCTAAACATGTAATAGGTAGCACATCCACTTCAATCACTTCAGTGGCTGGTTAATGTGTATTGCTCTTCCTGAACTACATATCCCAATTCCTGATGTAGCATACTATGACTTTTTCTTCAATCTGGAACCCTCTCCAATTATGGCAAACAGGATTGTCTGCATTTCTGTAATGGGTCCGGGATATCTGAAGGAATACCTGCTGCCGGCATCAAGCTCCCTTCGTCCTGTGCACTCTCACAGGGAGGGTCTTCTCAGGGTACCGCTGGTAAAAGATTGCCAGCGGATAATACCCTGGGGGATGGCCTTCTCTGTGGGTGCACCTGCCCTTTGGAACCAGCTGCCCGTAGAGCTTAGGACTGCCCCTGACCTTCGCTCATTCCGCCAGGACCTGAAGACTTGGCTCTTTGAGCTTTCTGGCCTGGACTGAGAGTATTAACTGGGGTTTTAAATTGGATTTTAATTGGGGTTTTATATTGATTCAAGGTTTAAATGTAATTATTTTAACTGTTCTTAATTTTTGTAATTGTTGTATTGTTATTTTAAAAAAACCTTGTGAACCGCCCTGAGTCCTATGGGAGAAGGGCGGTATATAAGTCTAATAAAGATAAAGATAAAGATAACACTATTCTGGTTGATTATTGGTATAGTATTAGCCCAAGGCACTCACAAAATGTCAGTTTGGGGAAAATTGTGTGAACACATGCAGATTTGAGATCTGACTATATGTGTTAATATAGATTAACATCTTTTTAAAGAATGCAAAAGCTCTCAGCAGTACATGATTTTGTATAATCTGTCCTATTAAAAAGAAAACAGCTCTTGTGCCCTCTTTTCATCTGCACTTCAATCACCTTGAGTATCCTGTAAAGCCACTAAATCCTGTCACACTATTAAATGGGATATGAAGTACCTCTGTATATTTACAGTTTGTACTTCATCAGCCATCGCATTCGTGTTTAATTCAACTATACATGTTATTTGCATTGAAAAAAAATGCTACTGGCATTAGTCTGCCATCGCTGGCTTTTCACACATTTTACCTTGAATCTCAGGATTCAATATTAATTGTCTCACATTAATGGTAGGGTCAGGGATCTTCCTTTCCTCTTTCAGTGCTTTTGTATTTTAAAGTGGTATCTGGAATTTCAGGCTTGCAGTTCCATTGTACTGTTGGCAATGTCATTGTGTGGAATGATAAACTTCTACAATTCTGCATAGTGGACAATAAATCAGTTGCAAGGAAAATGCACCATTTTACCAGATATTTTAATTTTATCTTGGAATATCGGTAGTCCTTGACTTGCAATTCATTTAGTGACTGTTCAAAAATACAATGGCACTGAAAAAGTGACTTATGTCTGTTTTTCACACATATGACCATGGCAGCTTCCCCAAGATCATGTGATCAAAATTCAGAGGCTTGGCAACTCACTCATATTTATGACAGATGTGGTGTCCCTGGGTCATATCATCAACTTTTGTAACCTTCTGACAAGCAATGTCAATGAGGAAAACAGATTCATTTAATAACCATGTTACTAATTTAACAAATGCAGTGGTTCACTTAACAACTGTGGCAAAAAGGTCACAAAATGGAGCAAAGCTCACTTAACAAATGTCTCAACAACAGGAATTTTGAGCTCAAGTGTAGTCATATGTCGAGGACTACCTGTACATAATAGGTGACTGCTTAAGCTTTCTCATAAAATAAATAAATAAAAATTTGTTTTCAAAAATAAAATGCTTTCTTTTGCTGCATTAATATATTTCTTGACTTAAACCCTTTGCACCTAGCTATATTTGAAAGTTCTGTTGTGTTTGTGTTACCTCCAATCAGTTGCCCTTTGGGTCTTCATTTAAAACAAAGTGAAATTGGAGCCCTGTGTGAGGAAGGAAACATATTAATTATTGAGGTAGCTTCCTAGGGCACTTTTCTGGAATTTGTAGCTGATAAGTGTCATTATTTGATGGTGGGGATTATACATATTTTGGGGGAAACTGTAGATTATTAAAAACAAACAAGGTTCTTGTTTGACACTTCTCTTACTGATACTTCTGATCTCTCAAATTTAAAACAGGAGTCTCAGAATTTATAGTCAATACAAATAATGTATTAAACAGAGCTTGTCAATTATCTCCACATGAACTATTGATCTCCAAGGTAGAAAATCAAGGCTGTGTTGGGTTTCTTTTCTTGATTAGAACATTTGGGACACAAACCCAAGGCTGAGATGATTTTTGCAGTCAGAAGTTGCTTTTGACATCAAAAAACATTACTCTGTGTGTGTGTGTGTGTGGGTGTGTGTGGGTGTCTTGGGGAATGGGGGTGGGCAAGTCTTAAGCTAGATCATGAAAGACAGAGGAGAATGGAAGCATGTGACAGTTACTCTGCATGAGTAAATTGGCTGCTGAAGGCCAGAGGCAGTAAAAATCAAGTCCAATGAGACTTTCCAGAGAACAGAGCAAGCAGAAATTGCCCTCCGGTTTTAAAAGTAGTCACTGCATTAGTTCCTCAATTTGAAGCTTCTCTGTTGCTGAAAGGAAAGCAATCACAGTCAACTACAACTGGGGAAGCTGAAATCATTTAAGAATCATGTCAACTCCAATTTGTTTTATTCAATCTCTCCTCAACACAGCCAGATGTTTCTCATTCTAAAACCCGTTAATTTCAGTGCACAAATTTAGATTCCCTGATTCTTTTCTAATTATAAGGATGCTACATATCCCTTCATAAAGTTGTTAGGGCAATTGCCTTCAGAATGGGAGGGAGAGATTCTTCCCATACACAAGCTGAAATTTTTGATAGGATTAAAAAACAAACTGATTTTTCCCTAAACATAACTCACAAACTATCCTTGGCTTTTATAGGACCATTTTATTTATTATTAAAATTATATTTATTATTATATTTATAAATAACATATTTTTTCTTTATAAACTGATATTTACCATGGTGCACCTTCAGAAACTGTATTTAAGTGTGGACAATGTCACTAATGTAAGATTTTATATAGTCTGTCTGTAATAATACACATGTCCTTGCATCACTCCTGGAAAATCCAAAAGCATTTTTAATCAGATAGAAGCTTTAACAAAATCAGACTGCAGAAAATCCAGCTATGCTAGAGGCAGTGTTCCAATATATCATAATTAAGCTACCCAGAAACATTAGGTTTAGACTAGAAAGTAGAGTCTTATAAAAAGATTTTGAATTTGTTGAATTTCACATAAAATTGTGATAACAATTTGTGATAACAAATAGAAGAATTATAGGAATATATTGATAAAAGACTGACCACATACCAATATGGGTTTCTACTAATTCTATACAATATGTTGTATAATCCAATTCAGGCAACTCCAGTGCAAGTTTGTCATACATGTACAAAATCCAAATCCTCAAGGAAAAATAGTTTTCATGAATAGCATACAATGAACAAATTTAAAGGAACTCCATCATTCTAGTCCACTTTGTTTCTATTGTTCTTCTATCGTATTTGTATTAAATAAAGCTGACACTCAGTTTTAATTCTAGCCAACAAAAAGCCATTCATGGCTGTCTAAGTCTTGTTGGTACACTGACTCTGCTCACATAATTTTCATGACTTTCATTTTTGCTGAACTTGGATACACACACCCACATGGAGAGAGAAAGAGAGAGATGGAGATGGAGATGGAGATGGAGATGCTAAGCTCAATCCTCAAACCATTCTATTGACCTACATTTTTTTCTTTCCCAAGAAGTTCCTAATGATTCAAATTCATTGACAAATGGATATAATTTCAAATCTTTTATCTTAATTTTACCTAGTTTATGTTTCTCAATGTAGAATGTATAATTTTTTCCTTTGGCTTACAGATTAATGCAGAATAATTTCACACATCAAGAAATTGAAACCAGCAGCTTATTTTTTATCATTACAGCTTTGTAAATAATAATTTAAAAATCACTGTTAGAATTAAAATAGTTCGAAGAAAATGATAGTGAAATGTAGCTTTTAGAAGAAAAATAACATTATAAAAATGTTATAATGCCTTATGGTTGAGTTTTAGCAGAATTAATAACTGAAGGGCATAATATCTGTCAATTATAGTCAAGTTTTATTTAATAACAGTGAACTAGAGGGCAACATAAAATATTTATATATATATATACCTTGGAAAAACAGATTTGACATACTGACCACTTTAGTAAAGGCTATCAAAAGCTTATAGTTTTATCCTGGCTACAAGAAAGGATCAAGTATTAAAATAATCTTATTTTATTTTCTTCTCTCAATGTAGTTATATTGCAAATAAGGTGCTAAAGTTTCTGGATTTATTCTAAACAATATTCTCTCATTGTCAGTGCAGCATGCTATTCAGATCAGAAGGTTGTTAACTAATGATGTTTTCTCACAAACTGAATGGACGCAACTAATGGATCTTGCTTTTTCTACCATCTGTTCTGGAGGAAGAATAGGAATTAGCCCAAAGTGAGAGAGGGTTAACTTGAATATTTATGAAATCCATACAAATTTCTTCAGTTACTTTTTTGCTTTCTACCATCACAAAAAGAAACTTAGATGAGCTAGCATTAATTTTTCATTATCATAGCATTCTATCAATCTGAGTTAAACAGTGGCCTGAATCTAAACATGCTCAGAATATTATTTCCTTCATTTTCAGCCTTGTACTAATTTGATTGTTGATACAGAAGCTGCTTGTTACTCACTCTTGTAAATGTTACTAACAAATCTGTATGCCTAATTTTTAATCATATATATTATTGTTGTTGGGGCAAACTGAGAAGGCTTTGCTCTTGATACCTTGAGGTTAAAAAGGCAGTGACTTTGAACAGGGTCGTGACATCCATATTGTGGCAATTCATCTCTAGATGTTTCTCCAGGCAAATTCTTGTTCTTAATGTACATAGTGAAGCAGGACTACTGCATAAGTACTCTTTCTCTGGTAGCATTTATAAGATTGTCCTGCTTAAATGCATGTTAAGTGGCTCTGGTCTTACTTCCAACAAAGGATTCACTATTTAGGGAGCAAGTGTCATCCTAAACAATATGTATGTACTCTTCTGTAATGCTGCACCAATTTCATTGTTATCATTGCCCTTCAGAAATTATTTGTCCATTGGGGAGGATACAGTTTAAATTAAAAAAAAGTTTAAACTCCCAAACCCTCAGTAATAATCTTTTCACTACAGTCTTTTTAACCAACCTTTGTTGCTTTTATTTTCAGATGTGCTTATTCAATAAATTACCAGGCATTTAAACTTACCCTTGCCACATGAAAAGAAAGATATTCATAGATAACTGCTACTTCCTCCTGAATATTCACCAAGCCAGCATTTCCTCTTGGGGAAACTCTGCATGAAAAGGCTGCTGCTTTTGTATATCAAGCCAGAAAGCACCTGCTGTGCTGCTCAAAGCATGAGTCCTGACACCAGAGTTGTTTCCATGCATAGTCAATAGGTGATCGGGGCAGCGGTTCACTTTCAGGAGAAAAGACGTGGTGGCAGAGGGTCTCTGAGTGGCAGGCAGTTTTCTTCTTCATCCTCTCATCAGAGTCAAAACACTAGCACATCCTGAGTGAAAAACCAAAATGTGGAATTTTATTTATTATTGTAGACATTTTTTATCCGCCTTTATTACTGTTTTAAATAACTCAAGGTGGCATACACACTTAATATCCCTTCCTTCTCCTGTTTTTGGATTCTTCCTCAAACATTAAGCAGCCCATATAACATCTTGATAAGGAATTATAAAACCTTTTTTCTGTTGATTGAGTCTTATCATGCCTAACCACCAGCATATTGAGAAAATAGGAGGAGGAAGGAGTATTGTGTGTGTTCACCACCTTGAGCTACTTATAAAAAATAATAAATGAGAGATAAAAATAAATATTTGTATTTTAGTTTGTATTACTTTGATAAAAGTGTCTTCTACTTAATTTATTTTTATTTATTAGATTTTTATCCCACCTTTATTACCTTACAGGTAACTCAATTTAAGCTGTCAGGACTTCAATGTATCTAGCATTTGTAGATTTCTGACATTGTATGTCTTATGCTAAATAAATAAGCAACTCAAGGTGGTAAATGTATCTTATGCTCCTTCCTCCTCCTATTTTCCCCACAACAACAACCTTGTGAGGGTCAGTTGGGCTGAAAACAGTGACTAGCCCAAAGTCACCCAGCTGTCTTTCATGCCTAACATGGGACTAGGACTCACAGACCCTTGGTGTCTACTCTGTTGCCTTAACTATTAGACCAAACTACACAAAATAATGTGGAGTTAGTTCTCTTCTGGATAAAAATAATGTTTCAGCCAGTAAATAAATGTACAATATATTGATTTGATTTATTTCATTTTTAAGGAAGAAAAAATCGGTGTGACCATTTGAGGAAGATGGTGTAGAAATTCAAAAACATACTTTTCTCAACTCACTGCAGAAAAGCTCACCAACCATGTTGATGGAACTTCAGTTTGATTACCTGTATTGGTTGGATTCAATCTACAAAACCTAAGTCTGGCTAAGAAGTGTGAATGGAATTTCATTGTAGCAACACCTCTGTTTTGTGACAAGCTTGAAAAGAAAAGAAAAAAGTTGCAGCACTTACTACAATCTGTTTTGGGAGAAGGCCTTGACCATTTCCATTTAGGGATCCACGCCTAAGAACATTATAACACTTCAGGACAATTAAGGCATGTTAAAGGTTGAATCTTTACAAAAATTTCTTTATAGCCTATAATATTTTGTATATGTATTATGAAAGTAGTGCACAAGAAAAAAAAGTGTCACTGCTATGTACAAATTAGAAATTTGGCTACTGACAGCTTAATGAAACCAAACACTAGGTCATAGGCACAGGGGGGGAAAGAGATACTCTCTAAAACTGAAATATAGAATCAGGAAATATTTGTCATAAATAAATAGTAGGGAGGCAGTAAAGACATAAGCGTTATCTCTATGGAGAGATTTCAGGATACTCTAAATTTTGTGTGTGTGATAATTGTGATTTTGTGAATGGCATCCACTTGACACATACAATGGATCTGGTTGTAGTGATTATCCAGAATGTGATTAAAAAATTTATATGGTTTACATTATTTTGTATACTTTTCCTCCTCATGTACTCTAATTGATTTAATAACACCGGAGGAGTGCCTTGAAATGGTTTTAAGATTCATGCTATTAGGCAATTGATTGCATATGTATGGTGGAAGTATAAAAGAAGATTAGCTGATTAATTGCCACTTTGGCTATCACATCATAAAGCACTATATAAAGCATAAATGATATTGGAATGTAAATGGATGACATATTGAGACTTATTGATATTTGAAAAAGATGGATTTAAGATAAAGACAAGGGAACAATTAGTAAGTGAAGGATTTGTGTGTGATTGGTTTAATTATTGAAAGATTTAAATTTGCTAAAGAAAAGATTTTCACAGGAACTAAATCTGAACTGGACATTAATTTATGTTCTGGAGATGTCCACTTGATTTCTAAAGTATATAAAATGTTACTCAAGATGAATCTAGAAGATGAATACACTTTGGGTATAATATAATGCTAGATAAATGGGAGAATGTATGGACAAATGGACTAAAATTTACATTAAATTATAGTTTGAAAGAATTTTTTTTATAAAATGGTGTATTGTTGGTACTTGATTCCACATCAGGGGTGTCAAACTGTCGGCCCGCAGGCCGGATGCATCACAGCAAAACTATGCCCACCCTATTGCCAGCAATGGCAAAAAAAGTTGTGATATGTTGCGACACGTCATGTGACGTTGTAAGTTTGACACCCCTGTTCCAGATAGACTAGCAAAAATATATAAAGGGATTTCTAATAAGTCCTGGAAATGTAGTCAAAACCCTGGTTCATTTTCTCATATGTGGTGGTTTTCCAAATATATGAAAACATACTGGATAAACATAGTAATGACAATACAAAAAATTTAAGATACAAATATTAATGAAACCTGGACCTTTTCTTTTAGGTATGATGGACAAGCCAAATGAAAAATAATTGGGTGCTACTCCTACACATGGTGACTGTACTTGTGAGTCTTGTACTTGCCAAACACTGTAAAGAAAAAGGGATGCCAACTGTTGAAGAATGGATTTTGAAATTGACTGCATTGGCAGAGATGGTGAAATTAACTGCTTTGATTAGAGTTAGTGGACTAGATGGCTTTATAAGAGACTGGAAACCATTTGTGGACTTTCCATGCTAAATATAATAACAGATAGTTAACGGAAGGATTCAAATATTAGTGTAACATTTAGCTTAACCTGTTGACTGCTTTTTCATATATGTCTATGTATGTGTGTAAGTGTAATGTGTAATGTGTATATATGTATACATTTACATACACACATACACACACATATATATATATTTGCAAAAACGGAGAATTTACAGCTTTTTCTTTTCTTAAAGCACCCAGCCAGGGTGGACCCTACTTGTTAAATGTTAAATTTAATTGAACACTTTTTCCTCCTTTTTCTTTTGTTGTTGTTGTTGGGGTTGAATGTATGCTTTTGTTTTGTTTCATTTTGTTTGTTTTACTGTTTTATATTTTATTTTCTATGATAAAACAATATTAAGAAAGTTTACATGGCTGCTCATGTAGGAAACATAAAAATCTTATAGTTCCCAAAAAAGCAATATCTGAACTGATATCATCATTGTTGGGTATCATGAACTTGATTCCCCAACATGATTCTATCAAAAATAAAATAACATAGTGTTTGTAGAAACCAATTGCAGGCAAAAGCAACTAGGTCTTCCATAAGTAATAAAAGTGGTATTTTGACTCTGTGTATGGATGATTAAGCTAAATGTCTGTTGTGCCAGAGGTTTATCTATAAACACTGCAGCAAGGCTTTTCATCACAATAAATGGTTAGTTGCAATCAAACTCAAACTCAAATGAAAAACTTGGCCCATAGTTGTAATTACTACTCTCTTGGCAAAACAAAGAGTAATTACAACATGCAGAAGAAGTGTGCTTGCAACCATGAAGCACTTGATTATAGAGTGGAGAGGCAATCAGCATGCAGCAAATTTTGCCTGCGCAGGTCTAAGAAGATATCATTGGAGATTTTAGTTTGGTGAGGATTTTGATAGGGAAAATTAAGCCAAAGACAATTTCTTCTTTCAATGCATGCAGTGTGTGTGTGTGTATACACACACACATATTCATATTCATTCTTCACTTGTTCCCTTTGAGACATGAACAAAGAGTAGAAATACATTGTAATAGTGTGGTAAAGTGGGTTTCTTTGGTTTTTCAATCTACTTAAGAATATAGTGACCAATTTGTTTTCACACACCGTGGTAAGCTAGACTTGTCATGTCCGACTTTGAAAGAGTAACAATATTTAAAGCAGCTGTTTGCAACGACACAATGTCTTCTATAAAAAAAATGGGGGTGGGGATAAAATACTGTACAATTATTTTTTGTAGCCTAACATATTATTGTTGGCTAATACATGAAAAAGAATTATGCTTTATACAGTATATCCCAAAACATAAAATACACTTTTAAAGTTACATGCCTAATTTTATTCTTCATCTTTGTCATTTCTTTTTTCCCCTTCATAATATATTTTGTCCCAATAACTGTGGGTTAAGAAAGGCAGAATATCTTACATCTCAGGGGACTCACGAAGGGAAAATTGGGGTGAAGGCTAATACAAGGTGTCACTTATGCAAATTAAGCAATTCATCAATCATGTCTCTGATGAAACTTTTGTTCAAATTGCCTCCTGTGCAAGGAAAGAAAATTGATTAATAACTTAATGTAATGAAGGTGAACCAAAATGTTAAAGAAATTATTCTTAACTGTTGAAAAAAATCTATTCAAATGTTAAGTGAAGATTTGTCGCAGCACCAGAGTAACAGTAAACTGGGTGCAGTTCAGTAAACAAATGATGAATTGCAGTGGTTGCAAAAGAAAACAGTGACTAAAGATGATGGAATATAAAGGAATTTAGAGAGATGACCTTAATATGAAAGAATTGTTAAGGAGGGATTTGGACATGTGATTATCTAATTCAGAGGTTGAAGCAAGCATGAGAAAGAAACTCAGAATAATTCTGCCTTTATTAACATAAGTGACAAAAACTTGGATAGGCTTTCAAGATTTTGCTATCCCATCCTGCTATACAGCAATATAGAAGCTTTCCTGGAATCTCTGTGGTGTCTGTTTCTTGACTTGGTCTATTTCCAAGGGCTGATAATGGAATGCAGAGGAAGGCCTTTGTGCAGAACTAATGTTATGAGGAGAAATATATGGTGCTAATGTGACATGGATTAATTTCATTGAATAAAAGAAAGTTTAAAGAAATAATTGCTCAGTTTCCTGGAATTCATTTGTTGGGCATCATTGAAAACTATCCCTTCAGAGGCCTACAAATATAGACTTTTTTTGGTACAGAAGTTCATACTCAAGATTTAGGAAATTAGGCCCAGAGGAACCAGAAATCACAACCAAAGCAAACACCTGGCAATGTTTCTTCATAACCATGAGTAGGCCTCTTCAGGTAATTAATAGAATTTGTTGCATGCTACTGTGTACTAGATGGCCAGAGAAGGCCCTTAAAAGGCCAGGTGCTTAAAAGTATCTTAATCTTCCTATCCACATCCTTCAGCCCTGCCTTGGAACCACTTTTATGGGCTACATAGTAGTTTTGTTATTCAGTGAGCTGGAATTCTGTTTGAGCTTTTTATTGAGTTTTGTTCTTGTTCAGCTGGTGGGAAAATGAATAAACTGCATGGCTGAAGTTTGACTTCAAACTCATCTCTGAGATATCAGAGGAGTAGAAATAGAGGGAAAACTATGCCATGTGTATCCAGTTGACAACAATCCTAGGAATATATGAAAATGAAAGTTATAGGCAGATGACATTACTAGAAGCCAATAGAGTTTCTAAAGACCTTTAATAAACATACTGCTATTAAGCATTTTTTTTATTTTGTAAAAAGGAAAAGGCAAATATATAAAACAGAGTATTTTATTTATTTATTTTATTTTATTTTATTTTATTTAGTTTTATATACCGCCCTTTCCCGAAGGACTCAGGGCGGTTTACAGGGCATTTAAAAAACAGTCAATACAAACGTTAAAACAAATTAAAAGAGATTAAATAGAACCCTGAGAAAATTAAAACCCAGTTAAAATTAAAATTAAAAATATTCTCAACACAGTGGTGGGATTCAGCCAGTTTGAACCACTTTGGAAGAACCGGTAGCTAATTTTTAGTTGCCCAAGCCCAGAATGAACTTCTGAAAGCAGCTTCCACACAGAGAACTGGTTGTTCACATAATTGAATCCCACCACTGATTCAACATATATGTAATTGGTACTCCATCCTGGTTGCTAAAGTACTTCCTGTACTATTAGCCTTAGCAAGTTCATGTGATTCTCTAACTTGCTGTTCTATCAGGAGGTTAGGGAGATATTTTCAAAACTCTTTCTTATATAGAGCCTATGTTAAGAGCATGCTGCATGGCCAAGATATAGCATAAAGCAAAGTGTAATGGGATTTTTGGAAAAAAAATCCTACTTTTTTCTAACAGAATTATTTTTATTAGTACAATGCAATTATGTACCACTTTTCCTCTGAAAGCCTACTATGTGACATAACTTACAACTCTGTAACATAGAATGGGCTGATAGTGACTGGTGAGATCCTTGGCCTAGCAGGAATTTATTGAGAATGTTACTGGGCTCAAGTCCAACATCTTAACCAGTATGAAAATGGTTAGGAATGGCACAATTACCATTTTTTTCAGTGACCTTTTCCATGGGGATTGGGCTAGTTGATCTCCAAGGTCCCTTCCAACTTATTATTATTATTATTATTATTATTATTATTATTATTATTATTATTATTATTATATAAAACTTTTATTCATAAAACATGAAACTCAGTAAACTGAACACTCAAATTGACTGGCACTAATGGTTGACACGGGTTGCTGCCAGCATCCTAGGTATCAAGCAGTTATTTATTATTATTATTATTATTATTATTATTATTATTATTATTATTATTATTATTATTATTGCTGTATCAATTACAAGGAGGCAAGCTGCCTATTTAAACAAATGGTCATTTAATAACTGTATATTAAACCATTTTTTTCTATTTCGCTATGGAAGAATGAATATCTTCCTTTATCTGAACAATGAAATATGGGCAGCAAGACACATTGCCTCATTTTGTTGTCTTAGGATGCACTCTGGGATATTATAGTTGTTGTTCTTATGTTGCGGGGAGTTTCCATTTCAAGAGATTCAGACATGAAGAAATGTTATAGACCTGTCACTTTAGGTGTTCCATGGAGAAAACTAAAGTCCAGGGAAATCAAATACAGAGAACCAATCAGGTGGGCTTTTACCTGAGGATGGCATTCTCCATTTTGCTTTTATCTTGGTTGTATTTGATTTAATCCACTCAGAAGTTGTCTGAAAGGCAGCAGAAACAGCTCCGGAGTTAGTAATTTAGAAAGCAAACAGCCACCTTACCTTCAGCACCTGGTCAGACTATGGAGGAGAAGGGGGCGACCACTTCTTTTCTCTGAGAGATTCAGCAGCTTTTCACTTGAGTCAAGTGGCTAATGGCTGTCTCTCTGCAAGTCACAGGGTGGATGTTTAGGAGGCTCTATTTTGGAACTAGAGTGGATCAGAGCTATCACATCCCGTGCTTATTTGCACTTGGCACGATTACAATGATATAAATTTGGATATGTGTTTATAATCTGTTGCAGGTAGAGCAGGCAGTTTAAATAAAACTGACTATAAAACAATGTGACTGATATCCCCCTTCACACATAATTCAGATAGCCATTATGTTTTTGTTCGTTTCTTTTGTGATGGACAGCATGCACAGGAACCTATTGTCACATGCAATTAGTGTTATCTCCAGTTCTAATTAATAACATCAGACACACTGTCTCTTTTACTCCCATCTTAAAAGCCTGATCATTTACTTTAGATAATATTTCTGACTCTAAACAACTAATTCTCAATCCTTGTGATAAACAAAAACTGGCATTGTGCCATGGGATTGTCTGGTGCAGCCAAATAAACATGAACCATAGGATGGGGCTGCTATAAGAGCACAATTCTCTGTATTTTGTTTAAAACTACAGGTGCCTCTATACAACTTAGCTCAAGGGAATCCACTTCTGCTTATATGGATGCATAAGGCACATGAGCTGGAATATGAAATATTGTTTATCCACAGCATCTTCCTTCTTTTTAATATCAGTTTTAATATCCATTTGTATGTCGATAGACAGGAACGGTTGTAAAAGTAGTTTTAGCAACAGCTTGTCTGAAACATGAGGATAAGGCAACAAAGATCTACTCATCAGCTTTGGACATATTACTCAGTACATCCAGTCCCAACACAAAGGTATATGGTATCATTAGGTCACATTGACTGGTGACACCATCTCTCACCAATGCAAAAATCAGCAGTTTTGGAATGATTCAGAAGGAGGATGGCATTGACATCCACTAAGGTTTGGCACCCTAGATCAATATCTATTCAGCCTTAGCCCAAAACCAACTTTGAATACATATATACTTTGAGCACTGCTATTCCATCATGCAGTGCAAATGTCAATCATTTCCAAATGTTGCTTAAATCTAGACGCTGTATTTAACATCACCATCCACAGATTAAAGATGCATTCAGCATAGCGTAGTCCTGCTGCTTATGAATTCTCAGAGTCATACACAGCAAGTCAGCCAATCATTGATCTGGTCCACTCAATCTAATCAATAGCTGGATTAAATGAATGTAAGCCAAACCGTGCTCATATTCCCCTGCTCAAACTTTAAGACACTAAGTGCATAACCCTCCCTGGATTTTAGCCTTTGTGAAGTAGTGTAACATGCCAACCCATCTACTTCCTTCATATCAAAAAAAG
Source organism: Vipera ursinii (assembly GCF_947247035.1). Lineage (NCBI taxonomy): Eukaryota > Metazoa > Chordata > Lepidosauria > Squamata > Viperidae > Vipera > Vipera ursinii. The sequence continues at coordinate 104,724,187 of NC_139513.1, forward strand.
AAACAAAAACATGTTATTTAATGACTTATTTAAAGTTTGTATTTGCTACCTTTACCCTAAGTTGCCTTATAAAATTAAAATGAATAGAAAAAGAGAAACAGAAGGAGACCTCTGGTTTTGGGCAGTATCGAGCAGCTAAGGGATCACACACCCTATGGCTGATTTCTTTCTCTTTCTTTTCTGCCTTCCAGGAGACCCTAAATGGGCCTGAAGTTGCCCCGTAGAGGCAGCATAGAAGGGGGGAAGTCCCGCCGATTGTGGAGAGATGGCAGTCGATCCGACTGGTTTGGGAAAAGCCCTCCAGAAACTGGCAGGAGAACAGGCTAGCTTAACTTCTGAATCTAGCAACCGAAGTCCAAAAAAACTACTTCAAGCTGACTGTAAACAATGTGTTTGGAACTGGGTAAGAACTGCAATTTTCTCTATTTTACTTGGAAATTGATTTCTTGGGGGGGGGAGAAAAAACCCCAAGAAGTAAAAAGCCTCCAAAAGTGAGAAGTAGGGGAAACTTTACCCCTCCCTCCTGCAGATGGAAGCAGCAAATTAAACCTTGCAGGGGGAACAGAAATATATTGAAATGAAAAGAACATAAGACTTAATTTGGATAAGTTTGAAATTGGTGGAATCTGTTAAGATTTTCCTTTTATATCATGAAAATAGAAGTAAAGAATTGTCTATTCCTGAAAAAAACTGAAACAACTGGTGCTGACATCTAGTGGTGGATGAAAATACACAACAACAGCTGCTCTATTACAGGGACTGGCAAGGCCCAGGAAACGATAACTTTGAATCTGGTGACCTCTGTCTTAATAACAGAGAACAGCTGTGACAAAAAAGAAACAAAAAAGAAAACATCTTGGGCTTTATACAAATTGAGAATTATAAACTTTTTTTAAAAAAAGATTTGACCTTTCTGGATTACCAATGCTAATGCAACTGTGACTCTGGAGCTGTCTGCAGAAAAGAGAAAAGCCTGATCTTTGGCTGTCTCGGAGGACCAGAGATCTGCAGAAAGAATATACCAAGAAAAAACAGGTACTTTCTGGAGAGAGATCTATGCTGTGTTGCAACTAATCCAAACAACAATAATCTCAAACCATGAGGAAATTAAGCATAACCATGAAAACATAAATGAACACATCTCCAATTTAACTTTACAACATAAAAATTCTCAGAAAATAAAAATAGAGAGTGAGTAGAAGGGGCAGATGGCTGAATATGGGACAGAGGAGAGAGATTTCAAGATGGAATGTAACAATACAAGGAAGTATGACTTAACCCAGATGGAAAAAAAAATACAGGAAACTCTAGACATGGAAAAGACAAGTTACATTTTAAGATTACAAAATAAGTTTGAGAACAAGAAAGGAGATTTGGCAAAATGGATTTTGCCAGAAGAATTATGAGAACTTGAGAGACAAAAAATAATAAATAAAATCAAGAAAAAAGGAAGGGATTTTTGGTGGATGTGAGGGGGTTAAACCTTCCTATGGAAACATCTTGCCTGTTTTGCCTTTTGTACCTGCAACAATATTTATATTATTATGGAAAGATTCTTTGATTCATTGAAGCGTATTGAACAGGGATGATGGGCAAAGAAAGAGAGGCTAAAGTGAGAATTAAGAAAATAGATGTTGGGAATACCAAAGGGAATATTTAAAAATTAAACATTTGTTTGAATATGGTTAAAGAAATAAAAAGATTTTGAATATAAATGAAAATTAGTTTAAGAGGGATGAACCCCTCAAGTAATATAGTACGCCTTCTTTCTTTTTTCTTTTATGTTTGGTTTTTTAACATAAGAAATATAAAAATGTGTCACGTCGAGCGACCGATCAGGGTTCCGGCCTCAACTCTTAGAGCCCCGTAACAGGGGTGAGAATTTAGAGGGACCCTCGCAAGGGTGAACACCTTGAATATGGAAGGATTTTGCCCTTTGCCACCGACCCAGTGTGCCGGACGTTCCGACGGTCACACTTGGGAACTGCGATAGCGCAGGAACAGGATCCTAGGACAAACTGAGGCACCAACACAAGTTTGTTCAAGGTGAGAGAGCACAGAGTGCCCGGGGTGGATGGTGTTGCCCCCCCGAACAGCTTTGCACAGCACTCTTTTATTGAGCAGTTTCATCAGGGAGGGGGAAGTACACACATGAGGAAGCAACATATGGAAGGTCATAGGAAAACATAGCTCATTGCATACAACTGCTAATGAAGAGGGCAGAGGTCATCACAGGAAACAATAAAGCATAACTTATCGTATACAAATGCTAACAGAGAAGACAAGGGTTATCACAGGAAGGCATAACTTGAGGCAAGGACAATTACAGGAGACAGGAAGCCCTATCTTGAGGCAAGGGCAATTACAGGAGACAAGTCTTGTTATATACAATTGTAAATGGAGGAGGCAGAAGTATTTGTTGTATACAATTGTAAATGGAGGAGGCAGAGGTTTATCACTAGAGACAGGAATGCAGAACTTTATAACTTTCAATATAGAAGGCAAAAAGGTCTTTGGGAGTCTAGGATAACTACAACTCCTCCTTTTCTGTTTTTTAAGGCCAATTACTGAGAAGGCCCCTCTATGTAGTCCAGAACGTTCTCTTCTAGGACACTTACGCGGGAAAAAGAGAAATCTTTCGATACCTCCTGTGCCGGCGCCAGTGTTCCTTTCAAAGAGTGTTGGTGTGAGGGTTCATCAGAGGTAAATTCTAAAAGAGGATGTTTGTATTCACTGTCAACAGTGTGTTTCCTCAACAGAATGTCATCGCTAATGCTGCTCAGCCTTCGTTGTAGAAAATCTAAAAGTTTACCCATAATACATGGGCCAATTGCACATGCAAGTAATAATAAAATTAAAGGACCAGCTATGGCTGAGAAAAGGGTGGTCAGCCAGGGAGAGAAGTTAAACATTCCTTGATACCAAGTATAATGCTGGGAGCGTTCCCCTTCTCTGTCTTTCAATTGTTTGTTTAATTCTGCCATGGAGTCAAGCACAATCAAAGAAATACTGTTAGTAATACTTCTGATAAAAATAGGCAAGACACAAGGTAAAATAATACATACTAATACAATCATACCAATTAAAGCTACAATAGCTTGTAAACCAGGTAATTTGGGAAACCAGGAGCCAAGTAATTCCTGAAAGTTGAAACCATTTCAAGTTTGGACAGGAACATGAGCTACAGAGTTCACATAGATGATGATGGTAGACTCGTTGTTAACAACAGGTTGTTCCTTCTGGGTCCATGCGATGGGCAAAAACAGTATGAAAAGAGTCATTTTTGACTGGAACCAATGTCAAAGGTGTGAGCCATTGTAAAGAACGGGATGGGATAGCTGGTGAAGTGGAGGCACAATGAAATGCTGCAGGCTGAGTAGGCGGCAAAACTTTGACGTCTGGGGTAAGCTTTCAGATGGAATTGTGTTTTAGTGCCATCAGTCAGTGGTGTTAAAGCTGAAAAAAGTCACAAACCATGCTGTCACAAACCATGCTGTCATCTTTAATGGGTTCTGCAGTTGTGTTTGTGGAGGCATGATACGGACGAACGTGGCGACTGGGGATCCACAGCACTTTGTCTGGCAGTTGAGCAGCTGCGTAGCCTCTTCCCCAAGTGAGAAGGTCTGCAGGGCTTTCCAAGTTAGGTCTGGAAGTTGGCAATACCACACTTTGGGTTTAGGCTGATCTGCAACTGGAGATGAAAAATGCTGCTCTGCAGCTGTGGTTAAGGGATAGCCAGTCAAGTTGGAAAAGTTTAGAGTGTAGAGGCAAAGATTAAGAGTTTCTTGCACTGCTGGGAGGTTGGGGTTTCGTTTTCCCCCGTTCTGATTTTTATAACGATCTAAAGCAGGGGTGTCAAACTCAATTTCATTGAGGGCCGCATCAGCATTGTGGTTGCCCTCAGGGGGCCGGGTGGGTGTGGCCTGGGTGGGTGTGGCTAAAGTGCATATGGCCTACTGGGTGGGCATGGCCAGCTCTACATCAAGGGAGCCTATGGGGGCCTGGGCAAGAATGGGACAGATCTGAGGGTCTCTGGCAGGAGGAGGGTCTCTGGGCCAGGGCCAAGGCAGTGGGGGCCGTTCCCTCACTGTTTCCAGGATGGCTTTGCGGGCCGTATGAAACCACTTTGCGGGCCGGATCTGGCCCCCAGGCCTTGTGTTTGACATGTCTGATCTAAAGCATGTTTCAAGGTTTGGTTAGCCCTTTCCACCAAGGCTTGGCCTTGGCTATTATATGGAATTCCAAATTTGTGTGTTATTTGCCAATGATGACAAAATTTTGCCATGGCTTGACTGCTGTAGGCAGGGCCATTATCTGTTTTGAGTTCTTTTGGACATCCCAGCACTGCAAAGGTCCGAATACAATGATTAATTACATGTTTAGTGGCTTCACCCCTTTGGGGGGTGGCCATGATGAATCCTGAGAAGGTGTCAATTGAAACATGCAAATACTTCCATGGAGCAAATGGTGCATTTTGTGTGACATCCATTTGCCAAATTTGGCAAGGCTCCAATCCCCTTGGATTTACACCCATAGGAATTGCAGTTGCTTGTTTGCTGCATGTTGAGCACTGCTGGCGAATTGCAATTGCTTCTGCAGCGGTGATGCCAAACTGGCTCTGCAAAGCTTTGGAATTTTGATGGAAATATGAATGACTTTCCCAGGGGGTGAGGGGTTGCAAAGAACAGGCTGAAGGTCTGGAGGCAGCCTGATCTGCAACATTGTTTCCCTCTTGCAAAAAACCTGGAAAAGGCTGATGACTACGAATGTGAACAACAAAAACAGGATGTTGGCGTTCAAAAAGCAAATTTTGCAAGGTTAAAAAAAGTTGTAACAAATTCTGGTTGAATGGAGGGGGATAAATAAGATCCATAAATCACTTGAATTGTGTGATAAACATAAAAGCTATCCACAATAAGATTCAAAGGTTGAAATGAAAAAATTTGACAGGCCAAAATTGAAGCAGCCAGTTCAGCTTTTTGAGCTGACCGCTGGGATGTTGTTTGCTTGGTTCTCCATTGACCATTTTCCAACCAGGCACAGGCGCCACACTCCTTGCTCCCATCTGCAAAAACTGTAACAGCCGAATGTAGGGGGTGAGGAGACAAGGGTGACAACCAGTCAATGGGTACAGTGCGAACAATTTGCATTGCAAACGATAATCGGGTGGTGGGTGGCAAGAAACCTTGCCATGCCAATCAGCTAAGGAAAATTGCAATTCACTTGAGGTTTGAAAAAATGATTCCCAAATTTGCAAAGACATAGGCACAAAAAGAGTGTCTATCTCCAGCCCAATCAAGGCTTTCGTTCGGTGACGAATTTTAAAAATCAATTGAGCCAATTGTGCTTCTCTGGTTAAAACAGAAACTTTGGGCGTATGGGATAAATGAATCCACTCCAAAATTTTCAATTGGTTAGCACGTTGAACAATAGCAGCAGTAAATAGTCCAGGCGTGTTTAAAATAATAGCAGCAAAAGGAACAGACTCACATCATGCAACATCCACCTCTCTCTTTCTTCTACTTCCCATGTTTCTCCCTTTCCATATTTCTATTGTACATTCTTGTTCCTTCAGCATTCTAAGGCTTGTGTTAAGGCATACAATTCATGCATGCAATTCACAAATCTGTGCAAACCAACTTAAAAACCACTTTTCTGTTTCTCCCTTCTATATCCATTCATTCACTGCCCTTTTGCCACTCTGGCCTAACTTCTGTCTTTTCTGCTTCCACAGCTTCTATCAACTTTTGCATGAGCCAACTGTTTCTCTTAGCTATTAATCAATCCTCTACATTTCTCTTCTCCAAAAGTATTGAAGATTCCATAATCATATTTGGAGTCAGTGTATATGTTCCCCCTTTCCTGTATTAACAATCTCAGAGCCTGTTGTAAGGCATAAAATCCACAGGTTAGTGCTGATTAAGGGAGGGAAATTCTCCCAGATATCACCTTCCATCAATGTGTCCTGCACACAGACACAAAAACATCAAAAACAAAAAAACAAAAACAAAAAACAACTCCACAAAAAGATCAGAGTAATTTCTTTTGGGTGATGTTTAACTAAAACTCAAAGAATTCAAAAAACTTGTCCAACAAATAATCTCTCCTCTTTCGAGTAAAAAAAAATTGCAAGCTGAAACTGCAAGAGTGGGCATCAAGTTTCACATCCACCAAATAAAAATAAATAAAATAAATAAAAATCTCACCACCAAAAAAAATAGTTTGCTCTCCTTTACATGCATTTTCTCTCACACATCATCCATGGCTTTTACAACAATAAAATCTGTAGTTTACTGTTCCTTTCACAGCCTGGGATGGGGTGGGGGGTGGTAGGTGGGTTTGAGGGCTAACACACTCACATTTACATATCAGCAAATTAACTCATTCACTTCCATTCTGACTGCTTGCATAAACAATTTCACATACAAAAATTCCATTTCATACTTTCTCCAGACAAACCATACATTGTTAAATAAGGCCTTTTTGTTTGGTGTTATCAGAGAGGATTTTGACCCTCTTCCAAGTGTTGGAAATAACACAGAACAACACAGACAGACATATATACACACATACTATTAAAACAACATTTATTTAAAACAGAACAAAACACACATATCAATTTGGGGTTTTAGGCCAAAACAATAATCCAAAGAGCTAGATTAAAACAAAAAGATAGAAGAAAAACTTGATTTTATTTCTTTGATTTTTCTTTTCTTTAGGTTTACAACAACAACTACTTTCCTATTCTTTGATTTGGTAGACCAGAATTGTCAATTTAGTTTGGCTCGGAGCCTGCAATGGGAAGCTAGATCTCAGACAACTCCAGGCAGTTGAAATCAACAGGCGCGCCCCTGGACTTTACTGAGAACAGCTCACCCCAAGAGGCTCTTTCAAGCCCCACATAAGCCAATTTTAACAGGAGTTCATTTCGGGCATATTTGTTGTCTATTTGCCTTGTTATTTCTTACTGCAATCTATCCACAAATTCTGAATAAGCCTGATTGGGACCTTGATAAACCTTTGCAAAAGACTGCCATTGCACAGAGATGTATTATGGCAAAAGCACGCCGTGGACAATTTTGCTGTTGAATTAAGGTGGCAAATTGACCAATGCCCAACAAGTGTTCACGTGTCACAACCTGAATTCTGATTGCCAGATGACATATTGAGCAGGAGTTAAAAGCATAGAAAAAAGAGTTTTCCAATCATAAAGTAACATTGCCGAGTTGGCATCTACTAATGAATCAAGTAATCCTTTAACATATGGCGATTGGATACCATATTCTTTTACTGCCATTTTCAAATCTTTTAATAATTTTATAGGTATATTTTGATGAATTGCAGGACCCCCTCCACCCGGGGCTAAATTTAAAGGATAAAGAGATGTTTCTTCAGGAGAATCCATCAGAAAAACAGATGAAGTAAGAAGATTTGTTAATTGGCCTCCTGGCAATAAGGTTGGAGAAGAGGAGGCTAGGAGTTCAGATGACGATGAAGAATGTAAGGAAGGTTTGTCAGAAGATGTTGTAGATGTTGCGGAAGGATAGGGTGGGGGGGCTTCAGATGAAGGCGGAAGATCAGAAGAGTGATCAAGAGGTTTAGAGGTAGAAGATGTCAGATCTAAAGGAGATGGCAAAAGTTTTAATGCTGCCATCACTGCTTGCCATGCGGACAAAATGTCAGCAGGTGCCCTGGGATGACTGTGAAGATATTTACCTAGCTTTTCCCCGGTTATAACAGACAAAGTGCCTGATTCCGGATAAGCCGGACAATTTTTGTTAATATATTGTAAAAGTTTTGTTAAAAGTCTCTTTCCTACAGGATGGACCATGGTGCTATTGTATTTTTGAACAAAATTAGCATTCTGCACTATATTAAAAAGTTCGTCCCTATGACCTGACGAAACTTTGGAAAGTGGGGAGCCCATTACTCACGATTAGAAGCCTTCTCCGAGGTGCGTGGTAACAGGAGTGCAGGCAGTACACCCCTGGGCAGGAGTCGTACTGTGGAGTTGAAGCCGCGATCCCGGACGAGCCCCCAGTTGTCGCGTCGAGCGACCGATCAGGGTTCCGGCCTCAACTCTTAGAGCCCCGTAACAGGGGTGAGAATTTAGAGGGACCCTCGCAAGGGTGAACACCTTGAATATGGAAGGATTTTGCCCTTTGCCACCGACCCAGTGTGCCGGACGTTCCGACGGTCACACTTGGGAACTGCGATAGCGCAGGAACAGGATCCTAGGACAAACTGAGGCACCAACACAAGTTTGTTCAAGGTGAGAGAGCACAGAGTGCCCGGGGTGGATGGTGTTGCCCCCCCGAACAGCTTTGCACAGCACTCTTTTATTGAGCAGTTTCATCAGGGAGGGGGAAGTACACACATGAGGAAGCAACATATGGAAGGTCATAGGAAAACATAGCTCATTGCATACAACTGCTAATGAAGAGGGCAGAGGTCATCACAGGAAACAATAAAGCATAACTTATCGTATACAAATGCTAACAGAGAAGACAAGGGTTATCACAGGAAGGCATAACTTGAGGCAAGGACAATTACAGGAGACAGGAAGCCCTATCTTGAGGCAAGGGCAATTACAGGAGACAAGTCTTGTTATATACAATTGTAAATGGAGGAGGCAGAGGTATTTGTTGTATACAATTGTAAATGGAGGAGGCAGAGGTTTATCACTAGAGACAGGAATGCAGAACTTTATAACTTTCAATATAGAAGGCAAAAAGGTCTTTGGGAGTCTAGGATAACTTGGGTTTAAATAAAAGAAATGTTTTCTGTGTTTTGTCTTTTTTCTCTCTCTCTTATTTTTCTTTAAGACACGAGAAATGTAAACATATGATGGCTTGTATGAGAAAAAAGACTTAAAACGTAAGTGTAACTAATTTTGAGAAAATCTTAACCAGTAAGAATGTTTTGAATATTGTGGGGAAAACAAATTTAAATAAGAATGTAAACAATTTATGATGAGGCAATCAAGATGAACAATGAAAAGAAGCTTTATATTGATGTGGTTATTGTTTGCAGAACATGAGAAAAATGTGTATATTTAATTGTCATTTATTTAAATAAGAACTGTATTAATTTAAGGTTGGCAAAACAGAGTACTATTGGAAGAAGAGGAAATCAAGTACAGTAAAGCTATTATATGGACTATAGAATTATAGAAATTAATTGTTATTTATTTTTAAACACTAACTCAGACAACACGATGTTTACCAAATATTAAGGTGTATGTTAAAAAATAATAAAACATATTTTAAAAAAGAAAAGAAAAAGAGAAGCAAGGTATCTTTGCTTAATGATGCTATTTGGGACAGGAAACTTTGTCATTAAGCAACACTATCATAAGTCAAAAAAAACATTTGATCACATCACTTAGCAACAGCAGTTCTCGCAGCCCTGGTTGCCATCGTTAAATGAGGACCATGTGGGTCATTGAGTGAGACCTCACAAGACTGCAATTTGCAATTTTGTACTGGTTTCCCCATTGATTTTGACTCTCAGCAGCTGGCAGGAAAGTTACAAATCACAATTTTAATTTTAATTTTAATTCCATGTATATCCTGCCCTTCTCCGAAGACTCAGGGCGGCTTACAAGCTTAGCAGTAGCCTTCATTCTATGTATATGCCTGCTTATTAGGGCTTTCACACACACACCAAGCGGCATTATTACAAAGTCAGCTTAATTACCCCCAACAATCTGGGTCCTCATTTTACCTACCTCGGAAGGATGGAAGGCTGAGTCAACCTTGAGCCTGGTGGGATGCGAACCTGCACTAATTGCAGGCAGCTGGTGTTACTTAAGGAAGCATTAGCCCACTGCTCCACCAAGGCTCTTGTATACACAATCAAGTGACCCTGGAGTGCTGTGAAAGTTGGAAATTAGACTGACAAATAACATAAAACCTTTAAAAAATTAAAATAGATACATTTCAAAGCATAATAGTTGAGCTAATAAAACAAAAGACCAGGGGAGACATTAAAGGAGACCTTTTCCAATAGCAGCTTTGTTTCTGGGGCAGGTACCCACCTTCTGATGTTTTCTTCTTTTGTGACACACTAATACGAATGTTTCTTCTTGGCTTCACAGTAAATAGAAAAATGTCATATCATGACAAGTTCAACATAGATTTCTTCCTACACTTCAGGCATTTATGTTATTTGCAAAGACCTTTCTCTGACGTTCTCAAGAACTAGAGGAACCATTGCACAAGTGATGTACTTGAGTTCTTCACCCCTTTCTGAATGTAAGAGAAAGTCCATTCCCTTCCCCCACATTCACAGATAAGCTCTTATCCCCATGTGGTAGAGCACATTTATGTTTCAGAGGCAGGCAAGGACCGGAAGAGGAGGATCAGAAAAAAAGCTGCCGAGAACGTAGAATACGTTTACGTATGAAAGAATAGGTAAGTTTTATGAAGTTTTATTTGAGGAAGGGCTCTCATTTTAAGATTAATAGTCTGTAACGTCGGCCAGTGATTTTAGTGCAGATCAAGACAAACATTGCAGAATTCTATAATGATGGGCTTTATTTTCCCATTAAAAAAAAATGTTGGCTTTCCAGGCTAAACATACCCTATTGTCCATTCTGTCATTAGCTCAAGATATACAAGAGCAATAAATTCATCTACAGGGGCAAAATATTCATTTTGCAGATCACATGTGAATGCAATGTACAAAATGCTTAGCTGTTTGTATGAATGGGTATTTCTAATAAAATTAAATGGAAACTTTGATCCCAATTTCTCATATACGCTTTGAAAAAACAAAACAAAAATGAATATCGTTTTAATATCTTATGCTTGCCACTGAGTTAGTCTGGAAGACATCTACTTTCTATTTCCCTGTGTTGCTTATCTCTAGATTAACTCTCTCATCTTGATTCCCACCCACCCCCTTCTTCCAAAGATGAGATCAATTTTAGCAACAGGTTACAAACCTGATGTGATTATAACTCAAAACATGTCAGGATTTTTCTATTATCAGTTGTACACCAGGTATTTGAGCTGCCTAATACTGTATCTGAAGTAAAATTTCATGCACATAAAAACAGGCTGATATTCTTGGACTTTGTTATGATTGAATCTGTATGGTTTTAATTTCCTTTGTATGGTTGGAGAGGAATCCTTTTAAAATCAGCATCTACAAAGGAAAATGTTCTTTTTCAAAATATATAAAGCTTATAAAAGGGTTTGCTGTTATGATGTATTTGGTTACTAAAACTGAAATGGCCACCTGGCATGGACAGATAAAAATGCAGAAATGATTTTCAAAAGGTCAGCTATTTTTGATACTATCATATTTTTACAAGTCATAACAGTGAATCTAACTCACTAGAAACAAACACACTTGATATATCTTTTATGATTAGCAATATTATAATATTCGCACATACAAAAGATAAGTCAAAATTCAAGTGAGATGGATGATTTCCAGATGATGAAGCTAAAGAAAGAAAAATGAAAATGAATTATTGCAGGCTAAATGCAATTATTTTTGGATGACAGATGCAGAAATTATATGTTAACAACTGTCAAAATGAAAGAGTGAAAAGATTTATTTTTCTGTTGGAAAAAAAATCTGGTTATAATTTATATAACAGTCTTAACGGACTTTTTATTGGACAAAAAGTGAAGAGCACAGTATACAAATAGTTAACTATGGTTATCTCCTTATCAATTTCAGTTGTGTGCTAAATTAATGATGCAATGTTTCCTGAATATAGTTCTGAAGTACACACCATTGGGGTTATATATACTGCTCAAAAAAATAAAGGGAACACTTAAACAACACAATGTACTGTATTTAATAGTAGGATGTATTATCTTGTGTTCCCTTTATTTTTTTGAGCAGTATATTATTTTGCAGAGGGAGGACTAATGTAAGACTAAATAAAAAAAAACAAAGGTATGTTCAGCACAAATAACTATAACAGAGGTCTAGTAATTATTGTAATATTTCTTGGGGAATCTATGTTTCCATTTACTAACATTGTTTGGTCATTCGTATTTTGGCTTGCTAAACTATAATATGTACAAACCCAGGGAAAATGTGTCACCTGCGGATAAGCCAACCCTCAAATTTTTGAGTTTCTGTTTTAATTTGCACAATTGACTTATCTACACATGGCACATTTTTCATGGTATTTTGATTAAAAATTTGATGGACTGCTTATCTGTGGATGGGTTTATCCAGAGTATATATGGGATATAAGGATACTTTTAAAAAGCTGAGCGGAAAATCTACCTCATATATTCATCGATAAGCCCATTGGTAGATAAGCTGAACTCAATTTTGGGAGTGTATTTTGGCACCTAAAATTCTCTGCTGATCTGGAATTATATACAGTATCTGTAATACTCAAAATAGTATTTGGATTAAGATCTCTCTGAAACAGAACAACTGGAACCAATAACACCATGTTTTCTGAGTAGGGAGAGATTGCATTACTAAATTCTTCTGACACATAAAATTACAAAAGCATTCATCATTGATAACTTGGTGGATCTTATACAATTTTATAGACACTACTCATGTTAATATGGTGGATGAACTGCTGATAAACTTAAATTTAAAGGACACTTGATCATAAAGCTCCAAAGGGGATGTCTATTGGTATGCCTATCAGGGCTACTGTATCTTCTGTGAACATATCAATAACATATCACCAATATTTAAAACATGCCTGGATTAGACAACTTGAACAATAGTTTTCAATCTAAATGTACATTTGCATCTATTGAATGTGACTTCCATGAAAACTGGCTGTGCTTTGAGGGAGTTATAGCCACTGTGATTCGAATAGCATTCTGTTAGAAGAAAGAGATTGACAAACTGTGAATCTGTTTGCCAAAGACATGAATCATGTTACCAACCACATAAAGTTTCAATGGTACCAAGAGCCTTTTTTAAATATTAACATTTAAAAATGTTCCAGAAGTTATATCTTTTGAACCTATCATTTAAAATTTTATGACTCTGCTTTGCTAATATTAAAATGTAATTTGCTACGATGCACCAACCCGCAGGCAGAATTACTAGAAATGTGACTAAGAAAAAGGACTATTGGACTTAAAGAATTGGTAATGAAAAAGACGTTTTAATTGCTGGGTCACTAGTTCAAATGCAGGCCACATGGATTATTTCAACTCAATGGAATAGCTACTAATAATCAGTAGTTAGTAAAGTGTCTAATATTATAGGTCTATATTTGAAAATGCCAACTGAAGTATTTAATAGAGAAGTATGGAAGAATACATTATTTACAGAAGCTATAATTCTTACATAGTTCATATATAATATGATATTCATGTTACTTTGGTGATATATAATTACATTGTTTACATTTACTTAAAGGGTTTCATAGCCTCCATCTAGATTATAGTTATATAATCTTTTTCATATCAAGATAATCATGGAGAGAATTAAGACTGAAGAGAGGGGTCAGGGAAGAGAGAAATGAGCACATTATATTTCTTAAAAGCATTCAATTTTTTGGAGATGTTATGAAGTTTTTGGAGATGTTATGAAGGTCACTGTTTCAAAAAATATATAAAAATGGACAAAAATGGTCAAACTGTGTTTGTACAGTGTGTATAGAATTATGTTTTGTTCTATAAATACAGAGGAGAACAAGGTAAAAAGTATTTTGGCCTTCAACCATGCAAATTCCAAATTAGACAGATGATAGCTAGCTAGCTAGGTAGAACTTTGTTCAACTTATGTGGAGTGTGTGTGTGTGTGCGTGCACACACACACACAAACAAACATATATATATATATATATATATATATATATATATATATATATATATATATATATATATATATATATGTTTTCTGAGGTTTTCGCGGGTGTTTGTATGTGGATCTTTGGTCATTCGGGTTTTTTCCCACGTAGAGTTGAAGGTGTAAGAGCAACGTTTCGACGGAATCCCATATATATATATTAAAATGGCAATTAAAATAAACTATATGAGTTTAAAAGGAAGAAATGAAACCTCTCTGAACAGAGAAGGAACCGAACAGAGTGCAAAGGATTTGACCAGGATGATGTATATATTTTGTACCATCTCTTTCACTAGTTCAGACACCGTTAACTGACTTCAGTGGGCTTACATTTTTAACAATTGTGTGTGTCTCTGTGTGTGAGTGTGTGTGATATTTATCCAAATCATTAGAGGAAGTTTAATGCTGCCTTTGCTATTTTTGCAGCCAATTCTTCCTTTACCTATCCAGCAGTTGTTTCACTAACAGAGACTGCGTTCAGGAAATAAGAAGACTCCCCAACAACAACATTTTGCCTCTCACAAAGAGAACGTTTTCCTCCTAGAAACTCACAAACAACACATGGAAGCAATGAATTGCTCCAGCTAGTTGTTTCAGTAGCAGACATTTAAGTGGGACTTTTAACATGGTACCTTAATAAATATTTTACTTGCGGCAAAGACTTCTGCCATGAATTCATCTCCTTCTTTTCACAGCCTACTAAAACAAAGGGCTATTACCACTTCTGAAAAATAATTTTAAAAAATTAATTCTGAACAAGTGTCAAGAAATATTTCTGAATCCACCTCCTTTTCCTCAAATATTCTGTGGAGGATGAAGAGAAGAACTTCTCATCCTTTGTCTCCAAAGCAACTGTTGAAATACTTGCTTTAGCTCAAGGGAAACTTTACCTGAATTCAGTCCTCTTTCTTCTAGTAATTGATTTGTTTCACAGGAAGGAAATGAATCAACCCTCCTTTCTCCCCTGCTGAAATTCCTTGTGGGTCTCCACTTGTAATGGCTATTACAAACACAGCTTTATAGAGCGTCCAGAAGCATCTATCTATCCAAGAATCCATCTATATTTTGAAGCCAGCTTTAGCCTGAGATGCTTGATGTCCTATAACATTCAGGAACAGTTTAACTACTAAGGGAGTTGAACTGTCAGCCACTTAATGTTTGCAAATAGTTCAGCTCCTGTGAGAGAAATGAAAGGCCAGTTTGGCTAGGGAAAATGCAGAGCAAAGGGCAGAGGAACAATGTGGGCAAGTAACAGAACTGAATAGAAATGGTTCCCTGATGGTAGATCTAAGTTAAATAAGCTGCCAGATACTGACCTGAACATGACTTTTTAAGAACTACCATGGCAAAGTGCCTCATTGCACTCCCTCTCTCTGTCACTGTTCACAGATGCTCAGAGAGGAGATTGATGACAATAAAGAAGCCCATTTCATACAACAGTGCTTTGTTAGCAACCACATACTAGAGAGATTTCACAATTGTGGTAGTTAAAATATTCTTAATCCCCTCTTTATTCATGAGCTTTGGCTAATTCTGAATGATAGGAACTGTAGTCCTCAAAGCTGAAGCCAAGACAAAAGCAATTCCTATAATTAATAAGTTTGCTTCAGCCATGTTTGTACTTGAACTATGTTACTACTTGATTGCAATAAGGGAACATTTAGAGTGGAAATTAAAATTCTGGTCAGGACATTCACCATTGTAGCAAAATCATGTTTCACATAAGCATTGCATTAAGTCTCATATATGAAACCAAAGCATTCATAGATAAATAGATTACATACACACACATACATATACATATACATATTGCAATGTCGTGTGGTCGCACAGAGAGACGGACACTTGAGCTGGGTAGTACTTCTTTATTGGATCAGGAATGAATCTGGGCGAAGGGGTTATCTGGCATCTCTTTATACCTGCCCAGGTGAATTGTGACCAATAGATTCAAACCTGGGCTTCCCGCCAGTGCAGGTGGCCAATGGATTTAAACTCTGGCTTCCCTCCAGAGCTGACCATGCTCTGGGGCTGTCAACGACTTGCTCTATTCAGGCTTTCCCGCCAAAAGTGGTTATAGCCTGGAGCTGTCCAGCCCCCTGCTGTGCTGACATTCCATGTATGCTTTAAGAGCATACACTACACATATGCATACACACATACACACACACACACACACATACACATTTACATCTATACTATATATATATATATATATATATATATATATATATATATATATATATATATATATATATATATATATATATATGGATCCTTGGTTTTTCGGGTTTTTCCCCGCGTAGAACTAAAGGTGTAGGCGCAACGTTTCGACGGAATCCCATCCGTCATCATCAGGCTTTAGCTTCCTTCTTCTGGGAGAAGCATGTGGCTGTTTGTTCCTCTTTTTTAAACTGCCAGAGGGGGTGTGTTCTGTGGAGGTGTGCTCTGATTGGGTAGGGGACCAAGTGTGTTCTGATTGGGTGGGAGTGTGTTTTGAATGGTGGGTGTGTTCTGATTGGGTGGGGGGGTGTTCTGAGTGGATGGGCTGGTCTCAGCTGCCAGCTCCAGACCTGAGCTGGTGAGTTGTGCTGCTTTTGTTGGGCTTCGTGTTTGTGGTGGTGCCATGTTTTTATAGTGGGTGTCAGTTTGCTTATTGTGTGGTTTGGAGGGGTTTAAAGTGGCTGATGTTGCAGCTGTAGTTAGGTTTCTGTTTTGTGGTTGTGTGTCTTTATCGTTGTGGGTTCGGATTTGCTTTTTGAATGGTTGTGTGGTGGTGATGTCATGTGATGTTATCATGAGTTTGGGTCTGGTATCATTCTTGGTGGTTGGGCCTCGTCTGTCAATCAAGGCGGGTTTCCAAATGGCTGGTAGACGAGAGGTATCATCTCGTTTATTCAT